>NW_012267248.1:10667459-10674275 GCF_000151885.1 Dipodomys ordii | reverse complement strand
TGAACCAGCTTTGCATCCCTGAAATGAATCCTGTTTGATCGTGGTGTATGATTTTTTGGATGAAATGTTGAAGTCGATTGGCCAAAATTTTGTTGAGAAGTTTTGCATCAATTCAGTTACTCTTGAAGAGGCAAATCAACCCACAGGAAACCATACAGAATATTATATTGTTAAAATCTCAGCTTTGTGATTTTATATATAAGAAAAGGTCATCAGTCTAAACAAATTGAAATGGCTTATCATCAGGGATTTTATTTGTTGGAAAATATGTGGTAAAACTGAAAACGCTGAGCATTTTGATAAAGATGAAATCTTCTTCTTGTAAAATATAGTACTATAAGCAGATTGTGCAAGCTCATTCCTAACAATCTTTTCTTCAATCTCCATATTCCTATACATCATTGTGCTCAGCAATGCATACTGAGTGAGATAAAGTGTAGGACTACATACAGTCTCAGAAAGCAGAGGAATCAGCAAAGGTGGGAAGCTTGCAGACAATGAAATGGAAAATAAGGGCAAATTCAACAGCATAGTGTTTAAAACATGAAATATATGAAAATATAAGAGTGTCCTTAGAAAATGTATCACGTGGCTGGGAAGGTGGCTCATGGTAGAGTGCTTGCCTTGCATGCATGAGGCCCTGGGTTCGATTCCTCAGCACCACATAAACAGAAAAAGCCAGAAGTGCTTTGGCTCAAGTGGTGGAGTGCTAGCCTTGAGCCGAAGAGCTGAGAGACAGAGAAAGAGAGAGAGAGAGAGAGAAAGAAAGAGAAAGAAAATGTATCACGTGTATTGGACAAGGTGCATTTGGATACTTCAAAAGCACTTTGTGACAAAGCTAGACCATCAGCAGCAGATGAATTTGCAAATAAATGGGGCACAAGTCTACAAATGGAATCTGTTATGGAAGAGAACATAGATGAGTTGTAACCAAATGCAGCAACAAGAGTAGATTTAGAAAAATAATTTTGAGTGGGAAAACTATATGACTAAAAGCATGTATACATTATAATTTGGTTCATTTACATAAAATCAAACAACTTGTTCATCTGAACAAGGTATTGTTTAGGATGTGAACATAAAATTAACCAACACTAAAAAAAAAAATTAAATTCAAACCCCATGCTGGTGGTATGTGTGAGGGTGAGCAAACAGGCAAGAGTCACTGGGAAGGGCGCAGGTGATCAAAAGAAATGGAATTTTTCCAAGGTAGACAGAGGGTACTTGATGTTTATTGTGTATTATTGTAGATTCTTGTATGTGCTTTATCAATTCTCTAGATTTCATCTAAATTTAGTGCTAGAAAGCTGCTTTTGTCAGTGTTGTGAACTTTGAGACTGATTAATCACTTCAGTAAACATTGATCCAAAGTAGAAAAAAATTCTGAGACAGAAACAATAGAACATTCAGGTTTGGCCTCCACACCTTCAGATCTGGAGACTTATGGGAATGTCTCACATTGAATAAGAAGGAAACATAGAAATGTAAAGTCTGATGAATCCAGGGGAAGCCCCAAAGTCAGGAATTCCAAGAGAATACCAAGGCATTGTTTAGACAGTATTCTGAGCACTGTTTTTTTGTTTTGTTTTCAATGAGGTTGGTTTTATTTCTTTTATCTGAACATTCTGAGTTGTCTGTGTTGGAAGGCAGTAGGAATGCATATCTAAATTTCAGATTGTGTCTCACGAGACAGATATCAAATTCCCCTGCAGAATTCAACAATATTCCAGAAAAGGTTAATCTTCTAAACATTGAGAGAGAAAAATCCCTCAATAATGTTCTCCAGAAATATTTTTCACCCAGTAAAAATCTTTCCTTGAATAGAATTTTCATCAGATTTTCTACTTTTAAAATTGTTCACTAACACTCTCTGCTCTTTTCTAGCTCTTTCTCAGCTCTTTCCTTCTCTTCTTTTTCCCAGCTCTCTTCTCTTTCCTAGCTTGCTCTTTCCCACCTCTTTACCAGATGCTCTCTTTTCTAGCTCTTTTCTCTCTCTTTCCCAGCTCTCTCTCTTTCCTAGCTCTTTCTCTTTCCCAGATCTCCCAGCTCTCTTTCCCAGGCCTTTCCCCACCGCGTGGAGGACCAAGATGAGCTGGTGATGAATAAACCTACTCCTTACCTGAATACCACGTGCGTGGTGCTGTTCTTACTCGGCTACCTCTTTTTAAAAAACCTAACATTAATGGTGCCGTGACCCGGATAAAGGGCTTACAGTCAGGATAGGTGGGATTCCTCTCTGTTTTTTTTCCCTCTTTTTTCTTTTTCTGTTTGTTTTTCCCTTTTTGCTCTGAGGAATACCCACAGTTCTGACTGCCTGTTGGGAACCTGTCTGTCTGCTGCGGACACAGCACATCAATACCATTGCTGCCTTCACATCCACGTCCACACCACTTCTCTACTCTGGCCCTGGTAACTGAGGCCCAGCCATCTGATGTACACAGTTTTTGCCACTGCAATGATAAATGGTCAGAACTCTGTTTACTTTCAGGCTCTCTTTGCTCTCTCTCTCTCTCTGCCATTCATGTCCAACCTTCCCTATCTCTCCCTTTCTCTTTTCTACTTTTTGGCTTGTGCCCTGAAGAGTGGACCTTACAGTAAAGCTGGGAGATAGTAAGTTCCCTAATATTTCCTTTACTAGGCCTGAAGTTGGGGTAGGGTGGGGAGGGGTGGGATAGAGATCCTTAAGCCAAGCTGGTCTCACTCATTAGAAAGTAAACTGTTCCAGAGAGTGATCTGTGACTAGAAGCAGGTTGTTTTCTGTCCTTGCCCCAGGGCAGATCAAAGTGCAAATAGCTTCCAATGCGGGAATCCTAGGGAGTAGGTGTTGACCATCAAATTTACATCCCTGAGTCTCTAGTCCTGGAACTGACCAGGTTGGATGACACTAAATCCTCCAAGGCTTCTGGGTCAGAACTGAAGGCAGGTCTGGTCAAGGCACTCTCATTCCTCAGTGGGTTAAGGACTGAGGCCTATCTACCAGTGTTTGACTAAGAATATTTTTGCTTTCTCTTAAATACCCATTTCTGAGTCTTTTCTGGTGGCTTTGGATTATTTCTTTACACTTTTGAAGTAGTTCTTGGTTCATAATTAATGACTCATGCCTTACCCCTCAGAAAACTGTTAAGGTCTGCACAGGGACACCTCACTCCCTATTGGCTAAGTTTCCGTACAATATCTGTTACCTAGGTAACTGGCAGACCTGGAAGCAGTCACCTTCTCCTCCTGCCAAGTCAGATCCTGGGCCACCTCTGCTCAAATCTGCTCTTAGGAGGGTCCCAGACCCTGAAGTCACATCCAGATCCAGTATGGCTACATCTTTCTCCCACCTGGCCACACCTCTTTCTGTCCTTGGCCTAGATAAGTCCTGGCCCAGGAGTGGGTCGCCCCTCTCCTGTACTTTTAAGCCACGCCTCTCCATCATGCCCTGCGGGGGCAGCAGTTCAGTAAATAAAATTCTCCTGCCTGAAAAAAAAAAATTGTTCACTAACAGTGTATAGGTGTTATTGGTTGGTGTCAGTAAACATGAGGAGAAAAATAGTGTGATTTTGTCTGACCGAAAAGTCATAGAAAATTAAGGGGGAGTATTAATAAAAGCATTCATAAGGTGATTATAATATTCGAGGCATGAAAGTAGATTTCTTAAACAAGTAGAAAGTGATTAGAATGAGAAAGATCATACTATATGTTACATATGCACATACATTTTCATATTATACAATAAACTAGAAGAAATCTTTGCCTTTATAGAATAATTATTAGTCATCATTTCTTCCTAATTCACCTGTACACTTGTATTATTGCTTCTGATTGTTGTAGCATAGTTCTCTCTTTTTTGTTTTTTCTTGCTATCCAAGGGTTCTTTTACCCCCTGGGTCTGAGCCTAAATTCAAAACCCTATCAATCAGAGAGAAACCCTATCTATGAGAATATTGACCAATTGAATGAAGAACACAGAATGTGGTTTGTTTGTATTTTTTTTACCAAAAATTTCATCATTTAGGCACTTTATTAAGAAGGGGATTTCTATGAGTCTTTGAGTAAAGAATCTTGATCTAGAGCCCTAACATGTTTACTAGATTTTAGTGTAAGCCCTTCGGGAAGGGTAGGATCATTGCAGAAATCGCTACCAAGTTGCCATTTCTACACCTCAAAGAAGTGTCTAGCACCTCTCTCAGATTTTTAGTTATTATAAGATTAGAATACTCAAAGACAGGCTGATGAGGTCTGGATTGAAGCCAATTTCAAAGCTTTCTAGGCATACTAATTCTCAAAGCAGAGTCACTAAGGACTTGATTCATGAGAACAAGGGTGGTTTTAACCTAGAACACCAATTGCTCCAGCTAGGTTTTATTGTAAACACAGTATCTTCTTTGGATTACTTTTGTTGTTTAAAGAAAAGTCATCTAGAATGAAATTTCCCTTAGCAAAAAAAAAAAAGAAAAGAAAAAGAGGAGAATACTTTTTAAAACATTACAAAGAATACTAGTTTCTTTCTTAAGGACTGGTTAATTATATTCATCAGTATTTTTTATTTTATTTTATTTTTGGTCCGGTTGTGGGGCCTGAACTCTGGGTTTGGGCACTTGTCTCTCAGCTCTTCAGCTCAAGGCTAGCGCTCTACCACTTGAGCCACAGCACCACTTCCGGCTTTTTTCTTCTTGCATATGTGGTGCTGAGGAATTGAACCCAGGGCCTCAGGCATGCAAGGCAAGCGCTCTACCACTGAGCCACCTTCCCAGCCCTATTCATCAGTATTTTAATTAACCTTTTTTGTTAGCATAATATTAGACTATCAGATTATACACATGGACACTCATTTCACTAAACGCCAAGGCAGAAATTTTTAGAATTTCCAAGGTATTATTTTTAATATAGATATCCTTTGTCTTATAGATCATATTTCTTTAACAATTATAATTAAGGAATTTAAAGACAGAACAGAAAATAAGTGGGTTCACTTTGCTAACACCTGTCTTAGCCACTAAGTGAAGCCACACAGTTTCTCTGAAAAAATATTTTAAACAAAATAAAGCATAACTAAAAATACCACCACCAACAACAAAAATCTTCCTGAGTGTGTTGTGAGAACAGGAATCATCCAACATTCCTTCCAGGAGTGCGGGCTCTGTAATAGGGTACAAACTTCAACCTAGCATTTCTGTCAATTAGTAGTTGCATGTTAAAGGTGTAATTATGTTGTCTTTAAAAGTACTGCACGTGACAACCTTCTACCTAATTTCTCATAAAATTGGAATGCATTTCTACCTACAGAATAGGTGCACATAGGGAGAAAGTAGTACCTAGCAAGCCCAGGATTTCAAGCAGTGTGTGAAAGTGACATGAGTTATTCAGAGTAAATGAATGAATAAATCACTGACTTGTTCCAAAAGAATGGGTGGAATCTGTGGATAGCATGACCCATCTCTGACATGTGTCTCTTCTGAATGCCTCTTGGGTAGAATTAGCATCTGAAAATGAAGAGCTGACTCACCTGTCTTTACAACCACCCTAAAGAAACACTGATGACAAATGGTTTCTCTCACTTGAAATCATTAGTATATGTCTAGGAAAATCCTAGCAGATGAGCAGAATAGCTCAATTGTTATGTAGATGTGATCATATAAGATGATGCTAAGTGAAATGAACTTCAAAACATGGACACAAGAGGTTTTTGTTGTTCTTGTCTTTAATGTACTATGTGATTTCTTTTTTATTTTGTAGTTTTTGTTGTTGTTGTTCCCTATGGTTTATCCCTTCTTGTCACTGTATTTGATTTGGGTACCCTGTGTATTGTATATACATTTATCTGAATTAGGGAAAGGAAAGAGAACAGCAAAATGGTAAGACAAAGGACAAAGGGAAAGCAATGCAACAGCCATATACACAAGACATATGTTGAAATTGATCTGTACAACTTAGGGGAACATTGGGGGGAAGGGAAAGTGGGAGAAAAATGAGGGAGGGGGTAACAAGTTCAACAAGAAATGTACTCATTACCTTACGTAGGTGACTGTAACCTCTCTGTTCATCACCTTGACAATAAAATTAAAGAAAAAGAAGGGAAACACTCACTCAAAGTGAATTGAAAGAGACACTAATTCAAAATGAATGTATTTTTGAGGAAGCAGAGAGATAGTTATGGTGCAGTTCAAACACCTTTGAAAATAATCTTTATGGAGCAAGGGTTTGAAAATACAGTAGAAAAAGCTAAAATTACTGGTTGTAACATAACAACTTGTATTCCAAAAGTGTCTCTGAAAGGAATCTAAAACAAAAATCCCATATGGTTAGTATTATATATGGTATTATAAGTTGAGATTTAACTGTGAACTGATTCTAATGTATATTATACATGTATATTATATATGTTAAAATGTATATAACATAAAACAAATATATTTTGTTGTAATTTAGCTATTGTTTTTTTTTTTTAATATTTGGCTCAGCCTACTATAGAGAATGGCCATTGGCAATGTGTAAGTCAGTATTTATCAAGTACGTAAGTTTACGGTAAGTCCAAGTCCCAGCTCTCTTCTCTAAACATGAATTCAAGAAGGACATAATTAACACAGTAGAAAAATCTCCTATTAAGTGATTAAATATTGTATGTACATTGTTCCTAAAACATCCTGTTTGAGATTGCACATTTCTTATATATCAAACACCAATTAGGGTTAAACAGAAGATGCTTTTGAAATAAGTATTTAAAAAGGCTTCTCTCTGGGCTGGGAAGGTGGCTCAGTGGTAGAGCGTTTGCCTTGCATGCCTGAGGCCCTGGGTTCGATTCCTCAGCACCACATAAGCAAAAAGAAAAAA
>NW_012267248.1:10630693-10665959 GCF_000151885.1 Dipodomys ordii | reverse complement strand
CCTGAATTGTAAAGTTCATTGTTCAACAGTGTCTTGTACATCTCATTGTTACAATGGGTCAACCTGTATTCCTATTTAAGCATTTTGTTTTTTTCCCTTGACCTCCCCAAATTAGAGAAGTGTATATACAAGATGCAGGGCACTGACATCAAATACAGTGAAACAGGGGTTATAATGTGGGAGAGGAACATACAAAGCAACAAAAAAAATCACATGGTACCTTATAAATACGTTAGAAACAATAGCAAGAAAGAAAAACAGCCTCTTCAGTAAATGGTGCTGGCAAAATTGGTTAATCACCAATTGTGACTTCTAACCTAATACCAGAGCATTATATGTTCCAGAAGAGGTTTGCAGATAATCTTTGGTAGATAGAATAGGTGTATGCAAAGAAAACTGAAAGTGGAAAATTCTTCAGAGCTTCCAGTCCTCCAGGGAAAAAAATGTTAGATACCAAAGAGATACAAACAGTGATAATAGGAGGGAAAGGCCACTAGGTTGCTGAGAAAAAGTAATGTACTATAATTTAAATTTCCCAACTCAATGATGACAGCAGCCCTATATACTGTACCTAAGGATAAGAATCTCTCACAGCTTATCTCCAAGTACCCCAGAATTTGAGGAGTTCAAACTAGGTCCCATTAATGAGATTGGTGCTTTGTCCTTTCCTCCATGTGAAAAAAGAAAGAAATGGCATTTTTTAAAGCAGAAAACAAGCCTTCACCAAGTACATAATCTACTAAACCCTTTATTTTAGGCTCTACAACATGTAGAACTGTGAATAATACATTTTTATTGCATATAAACGACACAGTCTGAGGCGCTTTATTATAGTAACTTGACTAAAACTAACTAAAACATCAAGGTAGCTGTCAAAAGTGGACATTACTATTTGTATACTTCAGCAGTTAAAAATGAAAAGCTTGGGCTTGGAAGTTCACTCAGTGGTAAAGTGCTTACCTTACATGCATGAGGCCCTGGGTTCGATTCTTCAGAACCACATATGTAGAAAAAAAAGCCGGAAGTGGCACTGTGGCTCAAGTGGTAGGGCACTAACCATGAGCTAAATTGCTGAGGGACAGAACCCAGGCCCAGAGTTCAGCCCCCACAACTGACAAAGAAAGAAAGAAAGAAAGGAAGAAGGAAGGAAAGAAGGAAGGAAGGAAAGAAAGAAAGAAAGAAAGAAAGAAAGAAAGAAAGAAAGAAAGAAAGAAAGAAAGAAAGAAAGAAAGAAAGAAAGAAAGAAAGAAAAGAAAAGCTTTCTTCCACAAGCTAAGAATCTAGATTCCATTTACCATTTCAGTTATATTATGTTCATAAAATGCATTAAAATTTCCAGGAACCACATAATAAATGATATGTATAAAACAGGAAATGCAATTTTATACAAGGCTGTACTTGAATGCACATCTAGTTATATAATTGCTCTAGTTGTGCCCAGAATTGTTTCATACTCAGGTAAGGTACTGGCTTCCACATTTTGCACAGGTGTTTCTACTATCTTGGGTAAAGTAGCAGTTCATTGGATTTTAAATATCACTTTTCAAAAACCAAATGCTTAATTCTTCCTTTACTGAGTCGTATTATCATATTTCTCACCTTCTGTCAGTTGCACAAAGAAACGATTAATTTCAAACATTGTCATTTTTATGTTTCAGTCAAAGCTATGTGAGTTCTTTATATTTCAGTTATATACAATCAGATTAAGTTCATAGGGATGAAAAAGGTAGTACAAACTCAAGTTCCTTGTTCTTACATCCCACAGCCAAATAGCCTTTTAAAAGGCTAACAATAAAGTTATATTAGATTAAACCATTGGAAAACCTGAGGAAGTGGCACCTTAGATGTGAGAGAGTCAGAAGTCCTTAGAGGAAGCAGTCTTTCAATAGCAGACAAGGGGAAATTGCTCTGAAACTTCTCTCTATGATCTCTAAAAAAGAAAAATTAAGTTACAACTTGAGAAGCTGTGTCTGCCTTTGATGAAATATAAGTCATAAAATATTAACAATACCATAACCTACTATCTTGACAGCTGAAAGTCATATTATTTTCAGTAAAGTATGCATCCCTAGCTTTTAAGAGAGTAGTTTACAGGCAAAGCATAATTCATAATATTATTTTCAAGATTCATTAATCAATCACAAAAGCCTTATAAAGTCATTTCGCTTTGTTTGGAAAGAAGGGCATACCATTTTCAAGTGAATTTGCACAGATGCCTCTTTGAAAGTGTTTTCACAGAAGTGCAAAGTACACTCATGAGCATGCCCAAAACAAATGCCTATTATCCAGGATAATGACTCACTGAACTAATTAGAAGAAAGTTAAAAAAAGAAAAAGAAACGAAACAGACCAAAACCCACTTACAAAAGTTACCACTAATTAATTCTAGCATAATATACTGGCCTAAGTTTCACAAATTGTCTGATTGGGTAAGAGAAATCAAGAATCTAGGACCTGCAGCTTTTAAATGCTGGCAAGTAGATTGATAATCTTTAAAACATCACTATGTCAGATGAAATCTATTTCTTAGCTGGATGTAGTTAAAAAGCCACAAGTTTTCAAAATCTAAGTTAAAATCTGAAACTGAATTTAATACCAAGATAAATGACAAGGAAAGAACATTGAGAGGAGATTTACTGTTATTATTATTCATTCATTCATTAGCACTAAGAGAATTATCTGGCTCCCAAGCACAGTTCTTTTTCAGAACACTTGGTCTTGATATTGATCTGTTTATGACACTTCCCCACATAGTCACACAACTCCATGCTTCCATGGTCTCAAATGTCCCATTCTAGAAAGCTTGTCCTTGATGCATTTGAAATGAAATTCCTTTCCCAATGAAACTTGCACTTACCCTTCCATGGTACATATTCAACAAATTTACTGAACTTCTACTTCATGGTAAGTTCATTTTGAGGTAATGGAGGTACAGTTGAACAAACTAAAACCCATCTTCATGGAGTTTTCAGTACAAGAGGGAGAGGCATATCACAAACTAAAAATTGAACAATAGTAAAGCTGCATAAACAAGGGACATACAAAGGGCCTGATCATAGTAAACAGAGATCAAGGAAGGATTTGTTGATTTAAGGAAATATACTAAAGCAGTCCTGAAGGAAGCACATGGGACAGAGGACTACAGGAAGTTGTTTATTGTTCCTGTTCAAAAATGGAAGCTAGAGTGGTGAAATTCCATTGAAATAGTGATGTGCTTGGCACCCGTGAGAAGCAGCAAAATGCTTGATTTGGTATAACCAAGCAAGTGAGAAAAAGGTGTTCATGATTTAATTTCAGGCAGGAGGTATGTAGGCTTAAACAGAGAAAATGTCTGATTTTGTGGACTTCTTCAAAGAAACACTCCAGCTGCTATAGAGAAAGAATAAATGATAGAATAAAAAAGGGGAAAGTGTCATAGAGACAAATTAGTAAGCTATTCAGATGATAATCACAATGAAATGTCATGGGTTCAGCTAACTGGATTTGGAAGAAAGACTGATAAGGACGAATACATAGTGAAAGACAAGTCAACAGATCCCCATGCCCGCTCCTGTGGGAAAAAAAAATTGAAATTCAATGGAAAGATATCTTACAAAACTCAATCTCTTGCTGGGTGCCAGTGGCTCATACCTGTAATTCTAGTTCATTAGGAGGCTGTGATCTGCAGATGGTGCTTCAAAGCCAGCCCTTGCAAGAAAATCTATTAGACTTTTATCTCCAATAAATTAATCAAAAAGGCTAGAACTGGAACTGTGGTTCAAGTGGTATAGTTGCTAACTTTGGACAAAAGAAGTTCAGGGACAGTGCTCAGGCCCTGAAGTCAAGCTCCAGGACCAGCATAGAAAAAGAAAAAGAAAAGAAAAGAAACCTTTACATCTTTTTATAAGCCACTCATTTTAAAAATCCACCTCTTGTAAAACTTCACTTCTTAGTCATGACACTAATAAAACATAATGTTAGTGTCAGTTAAAAAGAAAAAGGAAATAAGAAAGAAACAAAAATATTTTACATATTATATAATCTGGATCCAAAATTATCTTTCCAAAGGGCATTTGCCCTTTCCCTTACTTACACATCATTTTAACAAATGACAGAATTTTCTGAACTTACTGAGACTAACATGAGATCATAATATTGACTTCTACTTCAGAAGCTGAGATCTGAGGATTGCAGTTGCCAACCTGGGCAGGAAAGTCCATACTCTTATCTCCAATTAAGCACCCAAAAAGCTGCAAGTGAAGCTGTGGTCCAAGGGGTAGAGCACTAGCCTTGAGCAAAGCAGCTCAGGAACTGGGTCCAGGCCCTGAGTTCAGGCCCTACACACATACACAAAAAATAAATAAACAAAAAAGAAATATTTCACTTTTTAAGAGTCACAATTTTCTCAAATCTATGAGGACTTCCTTAGTTCCTCAAATATTCTCCTATGGTTCTGTCCAAGCTAGTTGTGTATTTGAGTAAACAGAAACAGTGCCAGATAAATAGTTCTGCCTATTTGGAAACAAATGCCTAAGCTTATGTTTCTTACATCTATCTTCTTAAACTCCAACTCAAAGAACTCAGTCCTATATATATCAGAAGACTAGACAGCTACACCGGAAACAAATATGAGAAGGACACTAGTCAAAAGGAACAAGTAGTCAACACCTGCAAGTTCACATGAATAAATGAAGTACTAAATTATCATTCAACTCTCAGAGTAGCTGTGACTTATTCTTTCTAACTTATTGCCTTCTATCTTCTCACCAAGAAGATAAGTCATTGACTTTTTTTCTTTTTTTTTTAAGACATACATTTTAAGGTATACTCCATAGTTTGTTTTCTCAGTTTCCTTCATACATCTTATCACTCTAACATGTCCACATGCACCTTTTTTTGATTGAAAGTCATTGTCCCTGGTATCCTGACATCTTCCCGGAGTCAAAAAGCATGTCTTCTATTTTAGAATTTTAATACTTAGTGTTATATATGGCACTGCGTATGTAATCAACAATGCAATGTCATTTGCATGAATCATGATTTAAGAACATTAATGAAAAACTTTTTGTGCCACATTGAAAGAGTTCTGCTACCATGAAACTTTAGGTGTTTTTGACCTTGAAATTTAGACTCTATTAAAAATGGGCCTTAAGGGGCATTGGTAAATTAAATTTGTTCTATAATACCTCTCCTATCATTTCTCAAAATCATGTCCTTTTTTGAAATGAAATCACCTTGGAAATCAACTATGTCATCAAGAAAACCTGTCCAAGTACTCAGGTTAAATTAGTGCTGCCTCAGAAATAGTAGTCAGCCTTCATAAAAGGCACTGCCAACATATGTAATGGATGTAAGAAACTGCAGATTGATGCCTTTGAGCTAAGAAATTAATTGAATGCACTTCTGATTCACTGCATAGAGCTAACAACCTACCAGATAAGAAAACATATGGCCAAGGGAGAAAAAAGTCAGCTACACATACAAATGCTTCCAGTAAAGGTCCTGTGATATACAGAGGAAATTTATGTGGCTCTAGGAAGAATATGAAATAAGATGAATCTCCTGAGAGGAAATTTAAGAAAAAAAACTTTTAAAAAGATTTACAAGTTTTCCTTCACAAAACTAATTTTATAACTTCAGACCTGCTTTAAATACCTTCAAGCTGGGCATATCTGCTTACCTGATAACTGTCCCTTGAGATCATGCTGTTGCCACAAAATGAGAGAATTGCATGTAGCACTCCCAAACACCTGCTAATCAGTGACTCCACGCCCAGGATACGGGCATAATATATATTTCTATGTGGTGTATGCAGGGAAGGAGGTAGCTTGCTTCTAAACTAAATGCTCACAGCACAACCTAGTTTAGGTAGTTGCCAACACAGACAGGCTTTCTTTCATTTCTAGCAGTTAAGCATTAGGCCAGAATTCAAATATCTGTAATCCTCAAGATAAAAGAGATGCAATTTCTGGTGGAAATTCTGATGGATATAAGATTTCCTCCCTTGCCTGTTTGTTTGTGCTCCTTAGATCTATGTATTTTACATTCAATAGGGTTCAGGCTCCTCTGGGTCCAATCCTTATTTCTACCTTTCAATGGCCTGCTTATTCATTCACATCTACCCCATTGAAGGTGAAATGTGGGAAATTCTAAGCTCTTGTTACCCAACATACTCACCCCAGTGAGAGAATGGAAGAAATTAATGAATTCACATGAGTTAATGGAAATGAAAACTTGAATAACATTATATATCAATAATACTGTACTTAAGACAGAAAAATGAAAATAACAAAATGAAAATGATTTAAACATCTTGAGGAAAAAAAGAAGATTGTAGGCCTTTCAATATGAAGACATTGCAAAAGTTCAGTTAAGTAAATGAAATTCTAGAAAACAGACTCAAAATAGACAAATTTCGATGCTAACTATAATACTGGGTAATTTGCAAATACTTGTTTGAACCTAAGTTCTATGAAGGTTGTCAAGTCTACATCACCAAGCATAAATACCCTAAATTTTTTTAACATTGTTATCATAAAAGTGATGTAAAGAAGGGTTATAATAACATAAGTCGGGTAAAGAGAACATTTCTTTCTGGACTATGTCACCCCTTCCCTTAATCTCCCTCTCCCAATTTTTACTTCCCATCCCCAATGACAAGTTGTACAGTTCATTTCCTACATAGTGTCCAGTGAATATCACTGCTGCATTTGTTCAACCTTTGTCCCTTCATTTCTGCATCCCCCATTCTCCGCCCAAAGACAGATAAATGAACAAACAAGACAAAAAGAAAAGGAAAGGAAAACAGCAACAAGGAATAAAATCTCGTTCCCATTTCCTGAAGTTCATTTCAACTTTATTTTATGTGACTAGATACACATAGGCATTGCACCTTTGTGTTCTTCTCCAAAGCACAATGCCTAAAACTTCCTTGAAGAGAACATTTCACTACTAGAAAAAGCTATATAGGAAATAAATGACTCCAATTTACATGATAAGCATGTAAAAATACAAACATTTAAAAATGTGTATAGGAGAATATAAAATATATAAATATAAAGCAATCAATAAAACACTAAAACTAAAACTAATAGCTAAATGAGAAGTAAAATTATCTCAAAACAGTATTCAGATAATTAATATATAAGACATGAATGGTAGACAATATTTGAGGGGTATATGAGATAAATATAGTGAATATATAAAAATATATGTATACAAGCCAATATGAAAGCTACAATAGCTTGATCAGACCTTTCCCAGAGGGGTCTACCACAGGAAATATAAAGAAATACATTATCTTATTATCATATTTTAAATCTATGATTAATTTTTACTTATCACATCAGTGGAGATAGTTGTAGAATCTTACTGTCAACACCAGTCAGATTTTAAAGGGAAGCTGTGCATAAAAATACTGAAGACTAAACATTCTCACTGTTTTGCAATGATAAAATTACCTCCTTCAGTTTTCTTACATCCACAATTTCACTGCATGGTTCAAAATGTAAGTGTATGCTATTAAGTTAATTCAGGTTAAGAAATTCAGTTTAATCATTTCCAATAGTCATAAACTACAGCTAAAATATTTCTTGTGATATATTCGTTAAAAAATCTAAAGGTCTAGAAATAGGAAACTGATCATGAATACCTTGGAAGCTACAAAATGCCATCTTTTAAAAGAAAACATCATGTACTATCTGTTGACAAGTTATATAACCAAACTATAAATCCAAATTTCAAAGAAATTAACATATATGTTAATTGTGCATCAAATAGAAATAACTCTTGCACCATATAACAAGTATATGAATGATGTCCCATCCAGGGACAGGATGACTCAAGTTCCTTTTTGATTGACATCAACTAGTGTAAAAGGAGAGTTTACGGAACAAATCAATTCATGTATACAATGCTTCTTGGTCATAACTGCCCCTTTAGCGTTCCTTCTCCTCCTCTTCTTCTTCTCTCCCTCACCTTTCTTCTCTCTTCTCAAACTAGTCTTATGAGTTGCCTTGTTACATTTTCAGACATGAAATTTTTTTCAGTATTTGCCCTCTTTCCACATCCCCATTTGCCTTCCTACCTCTTACTAATGCCTATATCCCAGACAAGAAGTGTTACAACTTCCTAATATTTCAATTTGTTAAGGTGCATATTAATTTTAAAGGAGTTTTACCATAGTCTCTCACAATAAATATACCATACATAAGTCATATTGATCACACACAACACACACATAGATACATAAGTAAATATATAAACATATATAAACAAGTATTGTCGTTGTGTTAATCTATGTTTTAGATTTAATGTCTACATATGGGGGAAATTATATATTCTTTGTCCTTCTGAACCAACAACATGATAAGAAACCATTATTTTCTATGTTCACACAGTGAAGAATAAAAGATACAGCAATGCTGTTCCAACTTCTAAGTGTGATTTCAAATAACACACTATCCAATTCAAGAATATAGCCTACAAATATGAAGCAGAGACTTGGAACAGAGCCTATGAGATTTAGAACAGAAGACTACAACCCATAAGGATGGGAAGAAATCAAGATTTTTCTATTGGATTGAATAGGTATTAAAGATGGGTCTTAGCCAGGAGCTAGTGGCTTGGGATTGTAATCCTATTGTAATCCTACCTACCTATCTGAGGATCATGGTACAAAATCAGCCCGGAAGGAAAGTCCATAAAATGCTTATCTCCAATTAAGCACCCCCACTCAAAAAAAAAGCTGGAAGTGGGTGGGGCTATGGCTTAAGTGTAGAATACTAGCCTGAGCAAAAATTCTAAGGGATAACACCAGGCCTTGAATTCAGGATTGACTTTTTCTTTTTTTTAAGAGCAAGATGTTTTTTAAAGCTTATTACTGTTTGGTATTCTTCTTTCTTTGTCACTGTTTTTTCATGTCTGTACTTTTTATGTTGTATGTAACTTTATCTGATTTGGGGAGGTTAAGGAAAGCACAAAAATGGTGAAAAACAGTGAACTAATTCAGCAATGATACTTACTAGACGGTATGTTGGAAACGAACTATACAACTTGTGGCAGAGGTTTGGGAGGGGAAACAATAGGGAAGATGTACACTGTTCAAAAGAAAATGTGCTCATTACCCGACTTATGTAACTGTAACCACTCTGTCCATTACCTTTATAATAAAAATAAATTTAAAACACAACAAAAATCAATATCTATGGGGTAGACTTTTCCCTGAGCCACTTAGAAGTAATAGTAAAATTCAATTGATCTCCATTCACTCAGTATTCTCTTTGTTCTTTATTTATTATGTTTTTCCAAAAATATTTGGCCCTGGATTTCCCATGAAATTTCTTTATAGTCCCAAAAGTCTCTTGCTGAGCCACATCCAATATTAATCTGAACATGATCCATCTACTAGACTCCTATGTAGTCAGCAATGTGCAAGCCTGCAAGGAATAGAGTGAGATGGAAAACAGTCCTCTAGAATTTTGAATGATGAGTAAAATCTTCACCCTCTGCCAGAGCACATGAAAGCAATATTTGATCAAGTTATGCCATGAAATATGAAAATGGTGTTTCCGTTGTTATTCCTTCTTTCTACATGCTATTCAGAGCATGGAAGTTAGAAAGACATATTAAAAACAACTCTATGACTAACAATACAGGAAAGCTTTTCAAAAACACTTTAAAAGCACTCGGGTGTTAGTATGGGATACCTTGGGCTGGCTACACTCACCACAGTTTCTCATATGAATATAGTATTTGAGGGTTGCATATCTCTTATGTTGATATGTCTAGTAGAGACAAATAATATCGTTCACATATAACTACAGATTTATTTCAATAAAAGTAGTTCCCTTCCCCTCCACAAATTATACCAACGTCAAATACAGTGAGAGCAGGGAGGGACATACAAAGCAACAAAGAAATAATCTTATAAATGTGTTAGAAACAATCATATGAAAGAAAAACAAACATTTGAATACATATCTTAGGGTTCATTTCCCTAACATCAACTTAACTGACCTTTTCTGCTTGACTCAGACATATACTAGTTATTGCAAATAAGGGAAACCATTCTATGTTTAATCTTTTGAGGAATTTATACTGCTTTCCAAAGTGAATGAACAAGTTTATATTTTCATGAACAGTATAGCAGTTTACCCTTTTGGCCACATCCCCACCAGCATCTGTTATTGTTAGTTTTCTTGATAATGGCTATTCTAACTAGGTGAGGTGAAATCTCAATGTTGTTTTGAGTTGAATTTCTTTTATGGCCAGAGAGATTGAACATCTCTTTATGGGTCCATTGGCCATTCTTATTTCTTCTTTTGAGAAGTCTCTCTTTAATTCTTTAGCCCATTTATAAATTGGGTTGTTACTTTGAGGATTTGTTTTTGAGAAGCTTAATTTTTTTTTGTCGGTTGTGGGGCCTGAATTCTGGGCCTGGGTGCTGTCCCTCAGCTCTTTAGCTGTAGACTAGCACTCTACCACTGGAGCATCAGCCCCACTTCCGGCTTTTTCTGCTTATGTGGTACTGAGGAATCGAACCAAGGGCCTCATGCATGCAAGGCATGCACTCTACCACTGTGCCACCTCCCAGCCCCAGGAGCTTAATTTTTTGAGCTCTAAGTATATTTTAGATATGAGACCTTTGATGCATAGCTAGTAAAGATTTTCCATTCTATGAATTTTCTATATATCTTGCTAGCTATGTCCTTTGCATGCAGAAACTCTTCAGTTTGATTCAATCCCATGTATCCATTCTTTCTTTGAATTGTTGTGATTCTGGATCTTTACTTAGGAAATTTTGACCCATACCTAGGAACCCTCATGTTTCCCCTATTCCTTCCTGTATTATCAATAACTGGCCTTACAATGAGGTATTAGCATCCATTTTTATTACTATGGCTTTCTATTAGAATTTGAAGTTTGGTATTGATACCCTGTCTTCCTGCTAAGGATTGCTTTTGCTATTCTGGGTCCTCTATTACTCCATATGAATGTTGGGATTGCTTTCTCCCTCAATGTCTCTCTCAATACATATGTGTGTGTGTGTGTGTGTGTGTGTGTGTGTGCGCGCGCGCGCACGTGCACACGCATTTATGTATGGATATTTATATATCATTGAAGAATGTTGCTGGGATTTTGATGCGTATTACATTGAATTTGTAGCTATCTTTGTGCAGTATTGTCATTTTCACAATGTTAATACTTCCAATCCAGGAGCATGGAAGGTTTTTAATTTCCTTAAATCTGATTTAATTTATTTTTCCAGATTTTTAACATTTTCATCTTAGAGATCCTTCATATCTTTGGTTAATTCTTAGATATTATTTTAAGGCTACTACAAATGGAGCTGCTTTCCTGATTTCAGTCTAGGTGTTCTTGTTGTTGGCACATAGACAAGCTACATATTTTTGTCGGTTAATTTTTTACCTTGATACTTTGCCAAAATTAGAGCCAGTTTTTAATAATTACACCACACTACCCTTCTTTTATTCTTGAGTTCTGGTCTAATAGACCACCCTGGTCTCTGTGGTGTAATTATTCATATATTGCTTTATTTTCCTGTTTTTAATGCATAAATCTGAAAAATATATTCATTCAACATATCCAAGATACATTTTCCTATAATCTTCTAATTGGCTGATTAAATTGCTTTGAAAAGTGACCAAAACGGATATATATATATATATACATATATATATATAATTACATTAAGAACCAACTAATCAAAGTGCTAGTGTTTATTAACTATACTTACAGACTAGCACATATACTAAGTAAATTAACTGCATTTTTAGATATCTGTAGCTCTCAGCAGGGGTTAGGCTACTGGCAAGAAGTAGTTATATCACTACTAATTGCTCTGTGCCATTTTTGCTTTGCTTAACTGCTAATATAAAAAATGTAGCAAAGATTAAAGAGTAATTAAAGCATACTGGTGAAATAGACTCAAAGCAAATTTTAAGATGCCTAATTAAAAAGCGTACTGGAAAACAATGAGGTGTGTTGAATCCCATTATCACTAGCACTGCTAACACAGGGGAAAGACAGAAACAGATTCAGTTACAAAGTTACAAAGATGGAGGATCTGCAGGGTGAAAGGGTTCATGGCGGATCCATGTCTTAGGACACAGCAGTCTGGCTGTTAAGAATAGAAATCTATAACAATATTTAAATCTATAGACACAAAATGTAGAAAAATACAGCCTCCATTATTAGATGGCAAAGGAAGAGGGTTTGTTTGTGGTTTGTTTGGTAAAGAGATAGATATTCTTCAGTTTGGTTGCTGTGCTCATAATTTTCATTTGGGGATCAAGGCAAAGAAAACAACTTCATTGGGTTCTAAGACAAGACTATCTAGGAAGGCTCAAACAATGGCAGAAATGCAGACCTGAGCAACTTGTTCCAGTGTCTTTCTTCCAATATGGGAGAGATTAATTTATGAGGAAAGTTAAGGGCCAAGTTTGGTCAAGCCTAGGGTTGGTTTCTCATGATATGGGATAATGCTCACATCAAAGAATAAATTTCAGCATTGCTTTTGTGTGTATACTAAAAAAACATATTATTATTCCATCAACATCAACACCTACCATAGGAATATGAAGTTTGTTTTCCTATTAAAGATGTATACCGGTATGTTTTCCTTTGAAAGTACCATTGATGACAGACACATATCTTTCTTTAAGCCTAATAAGAGTCTAGGCAATGGTCTGGGCAGGTATCTCCTATAAATATTTGAATGATTCGTCTGGTCCTCAATTTATTACCACTGGATGAAAAGGAAATATTGATGGCAAGATCTCGCTTCAAAAATCCCTGGAAGGTGATAGCTTCTCTAGAGATCCCTGGCTGGTTCTAACATTGAGGATCAAATCTTAACTATTCAGTACCAAAAAGGAAAACGTGGAAATGCTATAGGTAGGGCTGGGACCATTGTTTCCCCACTGTTTATTAGCAGGGTATAAGATAAGCATTGATGTACAGCCTTGGAGTAGACTAAAATCTCAATCCCCTGACACTCTACATGACCTAATGAGCTATGTGTAGTTGTTCTGGTTCTTAATCATTGCAAGAGAAGAAGCAGCTACTCATTTATTGTAGTGTTCATTACCAATTGTGCTTACATCAACTTTTCTGACTATACTATCTAGGAAGATTCAGCAAACAATCTCTAAGTAGCTAATAATCATCCCAAGAATAATCTCAAAATAAGAAAGACTGAGGCATTCTTTGCATGTGTTTCACAGTTTGTTAACTTGCATAAATGATTTATACTGCTCATGGTCTTCAATATGTTGTTTGCATTCTATGTTACCTCTGAGATCTGACAATGTTGAAACTCGGCTTGACTTGATTGTAAGGATATTACATAAATAAACAACTCAACATTTGTTTCTGTACTCACCTCCTAATGGGTATTTGGGTTTGTTTCTCTTTTTATCACTGTCACAAATAATGCTACACTGAAAATATTGCTTGTATCAACCATGCATATTTCCAGAATGATCTTGTGACAAAATTATCTCTAACACAATCAAAAGAAAGGCATGTTCCTTACTCAGCTTAGCCTCTCAGCCAGAAGCAATTGTGTTTTACTTTCTTAAACTTTCCTTAACCTTTTTATAGATCTTCAAAATTACTTTTCTTTGTTCTGAATACACGTCCAGTCACCTTGTTTGCCTGTGTTTCTGACTGACCTCTTTTCAAACACACATCTCCAGCTTTCTTCTTTGAAGTTTGTTCTTACCCATTTTCCCCATCCTGTTAATCACCAAAAGTTTTCTGAATCCTTGGGTGTGGAATTTCTCCCTGGGAGAAAAACACCTTGGACTTAGCAAGGCATTTTGTGCGAAGTGTTTAATTTTGATCCACACAGGAAATGAGAGGGGTTCATTACTACTGAAAACTATTTAGCCTTCATCTTTCTGATTTGCAATTCTTAAAATAGATTTTGTATTCTGTGGCTTTTACACGCTTAAAATGGAAATTTTATAGGAATATTTCTATATTCAAATTTAGTAGTTACTCTACCAAAATACCCTTCAGGTGTTGATCTCATCAATACTTGTCTGTCATCAGGAATGAATTATAGTTAAAAATAAGGTGCAGTTGCAAAATTTTGCCAATCTAAGGCAAGAGAAACTTACCTTACTATAATTTATTTTGTAATCAGTTATTACCAATAGATGCAGAAGTCTTCACCATACACATAGTAGTCATTCAGACTTACTTATTACCTGTCAGTTACTTTATTTTGTAAAAAAAAAATATTTTTATTGATGCAGGTCACTTATCAGTACTACAAAGAACTTCTACTCTTTTAATTTTGTCATTAAACTTCTGAATTTTTAATTTTAAGAGTTAAATTTGTCTTTTTCCTTGTAACTTGTATTTTATCATAAATTAGTTAAAATATGAAAATATTAAAAGTATTTCCTTGAAATAAAGATAAAATGGATTGGTATAGATGTTCAAGAGACTACTAGAAGATGAATATACAACTTCCTTCTGAGAGCCACAAAAAGTGGCACCATTTCATTAAAAAAGGCATTGAATACAATGCACTATTTCATCACAAGGGTATTGAATTGTTTTTCTTGAGATCATTTCTAAGAATATTTGATTATAATTATTTTAAAAATCAGGACTATTTTAGAACCAACATATGAAAATAAAACGCCAAATAGAATCGTAGCTACTCAGAAGGCTGAGACTGGAGAATTATTGGAAGTCAGCCCAGGCAGAAAATTTTGTGAGATTCTATCTCCAATTAGCTAGGAAAAAATGACAGACTAAAGATGTAGCTCAAGAGGCAGAATACCAGCTATGAGCAAGAAACCAGACCAGGAGGCCTTGAGTTAAAGATCTGGTAAAGGCACACACTCACTTACACACACACACACACACACACACACACACACACAAGTGTCCAGGAGGATATGAAGAAATCTGTACATGGTAGATTATTGATGGGCAGACACAACTGTAGTAGAAAACAGTATAGTATGGTAGTAATGCTTCAATAAGGATACAGGTTGACTCATTGTAACAATGAGCTATACAAAACACTATGTAGAAAATGAACTTTACAACTTGGATGGGGTGAGGGGGGTGGTGATGCTGAGCAATAGTTGTGGAGGTGGGAGCTTCCAGAATGGATGGTAACAAAGGAGGAGGCAACAATGCTCAATAGGAAATGTACTCATTACCTTACTCATGTAACTGGAACACTTCTGTACATACAGCATTTTTACTATAAAAAATACAAAAAAATTAGCAAAAAATAAAAATATTCAAATATGATCCAAGAATTGAAAGTTGCATGTTGAAAGTAGACCTTTGGTATGCACAGGTTTATGATTCCTGCCTCTGAGGGAAAAAATGCTTAGGATTCATGAAATTCAATACTCTACTGGAATAGACCTATGCTTATCTATCCAGTAGTTCTGGGAATCCATAACTTGAAACTGCATGGAGTGGCTACATTCCTGCCATGGAAATTGCTGTAAAAAGTATTAATACTATTCACCAGCAAGCATGTCATATGTCACATTCTTTATCTAGAACATTATCAATGGTTAATCTATTTTGCTGATAATGCCATTCAACTTCAACTAAATATATGCCTGCTGATCACTTTCTCCATTAAGGTAAGTATATCATGTGGCCCCTAGGGACATAAGAGTATTGCCATAACTTTGACTATGTTTGGGGGTACCATTTAATTTTGAGGAGGCATATTTTCACAAAATTAAGGGCAGGAAAGATTCAGCAGACAACTCAACAATTTAAGCACAACCGATAAAAATATGAGAATTACTAAAGCATCTCACCAACTGAGTGTGTAAGGCATGCATAGAAATTAATTTATTTTTATTTTGAAATGCCTTTTAATTGTAAAATGTATTTAATTAGATGTGACCATATTTTATTGAGATTATATGTAATAATCCAGCAGGCTTACTCTGCACTTTTTACTCTTAGCAGTATAATATGCAATATTCAAAAGGTAGAAAAAAGTGCAATGTCCAATTGAAGGATGAATAGATGAGTAAAATATGATGTTCACATGTAAGAAAATTTGTTTGTGTTAGTACTGGGGCTTAAACTCAAGGACTAGGTGCTGGCCCTTAGCATTTTTACCTAGCATTTTTACTTAAGATGATGCTCTACCCCTTGAATTACAGCTACATTTGAGGTTTTTAAGTGGGTACTCATAAACTTTCCTGCTAGGCTGGCTTAGAATTTCCATCCTCAGGGAGGTTGGTGGGGGAGATGGGAAGGGATGGTAAGGGGAAACAAAGAAGGAGGCAGCAATGCTTGATAAGAAATGCACTCGTTACCTTGCTCATACAGTTGTAACCCCTCTGTATGGTATTTTCACAATAAAAAATGAAATATTATTCAACTTTAAAAAGTAAAGAAGTTCTGAAACATTCTATGCCATGATAAACCTTAAGAACATAAAATTAAGTGCAATATGTTAGGCAAGGCTGTCAAAACTTATGACTCAACCCATATCAGTGTCAGCCAGACTCCTAACAATACAAGGACACCAGTGCTTGCAGAATGGGGAAATTGAGAGTTGATCAATGTATTTGCAAGTAGAAAAGTTCTAGAGATCAGTTGCATAATACACTATGAAGATATTGAAAACTACTAAACTGCACATTTAAAATTTGTTAACATAATACATTTTCACATTTAAAATAAAGTTATGGATTGTACTCATAAATTGACATGGTGCACTGAAACCCCTTTGTATGACTACCTACTTTATTTTTGCATTTATTTTATTATTTATCTTCTTTGTTAACATCTAAGATTCAGGGTTATGTCTCAGCTTCAGGTATGGCCTCTTCATGCAACCTACGGCACTTATTATTTTTATCCCCACTCCCATTTCTGCATTTCATATTAGCACCAACTAACTCTTGTACCCTTGGATATTACAAGGTATCCTTTCTGTAATTATAGGTGTTCACTTTGTAGAAACAGAGCTGACTAGTTGTTTTTTAAACTTTCATTTACAAGATGATTGTTTTAGATTCTTGCTTTGACAATGATACACTGCTCTTGTGGGGTTTTTTGACTTTTTAAATTTGATTATCTTTAAATAGTGTGCAAAGGAGTGTCAAATTCAACCTTTCAATATAAGGCATCGTGGTCCATATCACCTCTTCCATCTTCTCTCCATGGGACTCCTCACGTCCTACCAAGTGTTTATGTCCATCAGAGGTGACATCTTAAGAATGGGATTTAGCAAGTCCATTATTTGTTTCCAAGAATATTTTTCCATCATTAATTTTCTGAGAATATTTATCATTAATAGTCTTTTTAGTCTTATCCAATGATTGACAGATCTAAAATGAGTATGTGTTATATTGTTTTAGGTGTTTGAATTAAAAGATCAAAACACTGTTTCCACATTAACTTGATTGTGAGCAATTATATTTATGATACTTTTGTATTAAAATAGTAGAAAATTATTTAGATTTTTTTCCCATTTGTATACATTGCATTAGTCTCCAGGCATATATTTTGAACTACCCATCTGTGGTATAAGTAAAGCTACATTAATTTTATAAAACGAGCTTTGAAGTAACATTGTAAAAACAAGAAAAGATTAGTAGTTGCTTGAAATTTCGGCATTAGCAGGAATAAATGCTTAAAATTTAGAATATTATTTCACTTCAGAAACTATTAAGGTTTTTAAATGTTGTACTTTGTTGCCTTGATTTTTTTTTGTCAGTCATGGGGCCTGAACTCTGGGCCTGGGCACTGGCCCTCAGCTCTTCAGCTCAAGGCTAACGCTCTACCACTTAAGCCACAGCACCACTTATGGCTTTTTTTGCTTATATGGTCCTGAGGAATAGAACCCAGGGCCTCATGCATAGGAGGCAAGCACTCTACCACTGAGCCACCTTCCCAGCCCCATTGCCTTGATTTTTTAATGTTCTTTTTTTTAAATAGTGTACTGTGTTCATTTACACATATTCAGCTTATTGAGGAAGTGGGACGTGGTAAGATGCAAAGAAAAAGTAACTGCGTTTTCTTTGCTAGTCTTTCTTTAGTCTCCTGAAGGTGTTGTCATTGCTTCAAATGAGGTCTTGTTTTACTGAAGTTCGCTTTTTAGCAGTTTAAGTCTAATTCCATCTTCTCATTGCCTTTGAAACTTGCCTCTTCACCCTGTCCAGGCCTGGCAGTTTATTTCCATCATCAGAACACTTTTCTACTATCTCTCCTCCCACGATCACCGTCCTGACACTAACTCCTCCTGAGATAAATGGGACAAAGTAGAGGAGAGTTGAAAACAATCTTTACCTAGTACCATTATTACCTGTTACTGATGGTGTTTGGTGTGGTCCAAGACTGAAGCTACTTACTTATTTTTTTCCAGTGCTGAGGCTGGAATTCAGAGCCTTGAACTTGCACAGCTGCTGTTGTATTACTTAATCCATGCGTCCAGCCTGGCTATGCTGGTTATTTTGAAGACAGTCTCAGATTTTTTTTTTTTTTACCTGAGTTGACCTCAAACTCTGATTCTGTTTCTCAGCTTCCAGCGTCTGAACCAGGATGGTAAATAATTCTTAAAAAATTTAGGGGGTTCACTCCAGGACCCATTTATATAAATGTATGTTGAGTGTTCATCATCTACAGTTATTTAATACTGAACACCTTGTCTCTGGCCAGCAAGCTATGACTCTTTTCTATAACTGTTGACCTATAAAGCATAACTCATGAAAACTCCATTACTGGGGCTATTTCTCTTTTCAGAATGTCCTTCTGGAATGAAGGGGAAACATTCCAGAATCTTTCCAAATCAGAACATAAACAGTGATGCCGATTATTTTCTCAGGTTTGCCAACAAAAGTCTGGAAAAATACTTACTCATGTTGAAAATATTTTTTCTATGACAATGTGAATTACTAGATCTCTGTTCTTCAGACATACATGGAAACTCTTCAGGTCCCTGATGAATTCTTCACTTGTTTGGGAGGAAAGTAAAACTTACAATAACTCCAACAGTTCTCGATTTAAAGAAATCATTTCTCTCCAGTCTTCTATTTTCATATTACTCTTACCTCCCCATGCATTCTGGACCTGAAAATGTACTGAACAACAGGAGAAAAAAATGGTTTGACAATATTTTATCAGGCCTTGCTCTGACATGTAGAACTTTTGTTCTCCCAAGGGTCTCTGCCAAAACACTAAAACAAGATAAATAAAATTCAACAACCTGTTATATAAATTTAGTAATTCCTATGTATCTAAAAAATGATGTTTTTATTATTTTAGTAAATGTCACAAGAATTGTTTCCTTTTCTTTCATTCTGTATTGTATTACCTTCTTCTTTTAAAGGTTAATTTTGCTAAAGAATTTTCTCAATTTTTTTTACTGAGAACTTGTTTTGTTAGCAATCTTTATTGCTTTGACATCATACTTCTGAGGCATTTTTCTTTAATTTCTGTTTTTGTGTGTCCACTCTTTGGCTGTTTTTGTTTATTTCGGGGTTAAGATTTTGTAATTTATAAGTATCCTTTATGTTCAGGTGCATGTACTCAAAGGTGTCAACTTGTAGGTCCTCCTCTATTTGACTCACAAATATCAATAGGTAGTGTTTTCACTTCATAATTTCCAATGAATTCTTCTTTAATAACAGCAACATTTTTATATTTTTATTGTACAGATACTGTACAGAGGGGTTACAGTTACATGAGCAAGGTAATGAGTCTATTTCCTGTGGAGCATTATTACCCCTCCTTTATTTTTCGCCTACTATCCCTTTCTTCCCCGCCTCCACAACTTCTCCCTGCCCCCACCAAAGTTGTAAAGTTCATTTTCAACATAGTGTCTTCTACATCTTGTTGTTACAATGGATCATCCTGTATCCCTACTTCAGCATTTTGTTATTTCCCTTCCCCTCCCCAAATTAGAAAAAATGTATATACAAGATGTAGGGCACTGGAAACAAATACAGGAAAAACAGGGGTTATACCATGGGGGAAGAACATACAAAAGAAACAAAAAAAATCACATAGTACATTATAAGTACATTAAAAAGAACAGCGAGAAAGATAAAACCTCTGTGTCCTATCTTGGGGTTCATTTCGCTTAGTATCATCTTATATGGTCATATGTACATAGCTTTTGACCTTTTCTGCTTGTCCTAGACATACACTAGTTATTTTATGTTCCATTCATAATGGATGTTTTTAAGCTGACTTTAGGTTATAGATTTCTAACTTCACTACACTATGGTCAAAGAACATGGTCTTAATGTAATGATTGCTTAGAAATATTGAAGGCTCTGTTGTGGTATTATATATGAATGAAAAAGAAGAACACAAGCCTGGCACCAGTGTCTCACGCCTGTAATCCTAGCTACTCAGGAGGCTGAGAGATAAGGATACAGTTCAAAGCCAACCCGGGCAGGAAAGTTCATGAGATTCTTATCTCCAATTAACCACCAAAAAACTGGAAGGGGCACTGTGGTTCAAATGGTAGAGTGCTTGCCTTGAGTTGAAGAGCTCAGGAACAGAGCCCAGGCCCATGACCAACAACAACAACAATAAAAAAGAGAGCACAGTATTTTTTGTTGGATATATATTTCTGAATTGAGCTGATACTTCCTTTTTAATTGTATTACAACATATCTAATATCTGTGTGTGTGTGTGTGTGTGTGTGTGTGTGTGTGTGTGTGTGTGTGTGTGTGCGTGCTTGTCCCAGGACTTGAACTCAGGGTCTGCATTTTCTCCCTGAGCTATTTTGCTCACGACTATCTGTTGGCTTTTATTGAGTAATTAATTAGAGATAAGAGTCTCACAGACTTTACTGGCCTGGCTGGCTTTGAACCACAATACCTCCTATCAGTTTCCTAAGAAACTAAGAATACAGGTGTGAGTCACTGCTGTTCAGAAAAACCACTTTCTTAAAAGGTGTGGTTTACTCTTTCAGTTCAAATCATGAATTTTGATGTGTCTATTTTCCGTTATTTTGGGGCATTGTTGGATATATGATTTAGGGCTGCAGTAATATTCTTCAAATTATGAACATGATCATCTTCCTTCTTGATTACTTTATTTTGTTTGTTTATTTATTTATTTATCTATTTTGTTGGTCATAGGGCTTGAACTCAGGGGTTGTATGATGTCCTTGAGCTTTTTTGCTCAAAATTAGTGCTCTACCACTTGAGCCATAGTCCCACTTCTGTTTTTTGTTTTTGTTGTTGTTGTTGTTGTTTCATGGTTAATTGGAGATAAGTCTCATTGACTTTTGTGCCTCAGCTGGCTTTGAACTGCAGTCCTCTGATCTCAGACTCCTGAGTAGCTAGGATTATAGGCTTGAACCACCAGTGCCAGACTGTGATCTATTATTTCTTAATAAATACCATACTGTTCTATTCCTATGACAACTTGCTTTTATTTCTTTTTTTGGGGGGTCCGGTCATGGTCTGAACTCTGGGCCTGGGCACTGTCCCTCAGCTCTTCAGCTCAAGGCTAGCGCTCTACCACTTAAGCCACAGCGCCACTTCTGGCTTTTTTCTTTTTGCTTATGTGGTGCTAAGGAATCGAACCCAGGGCCTTGAGCATGCAAGGTAAGCACTCTACCACTGAGCCACCTTCCCAGCCCCAACTTGCTTTTATTTCTATTTAGTATGTTACTGAAATAAATATTTAAGTCATGTAGACTTATTGTGTGTCTTCCATATCTTTGTTCAAATGTCAGCTATTCAACAAAACTTTCCTGGCCTTTTTTCCCCCACAAATAACAATCACCTGCCCTACTTGCTCTTCCTCCTTGGTTTACTTTTCACTATTGTATTTTGTCATATTCCAATATACTGTCTAATTTGTTTTCCCGGAAATAAAATGTCAAAAAGACACTGAGCAGCTATTTCATCTGTTCTCCCGGCTTTATCCCCATACCTGGAAGAAGAGCTAACACCTAGGGGATGTTCTGTAAATATTTGTCAAATGAATAATCACATCCAGACTTTTGTTTGAAATGCATATCTCGTCGACAGCCGAGTCAGTTATTTGCATGTTTGTTTAAATCCCCTGTCCTCATACTTCTGTATTCTGCTGTGCAAAGGGGGTGGGGAGTCTGCAGATAACATTTCCCAGCATCCCTTGCCACCTGGCTTCCTGTCAAGTGCGGCTAATGGGCGTCCTGATAGGAATTCATAAGGTGTAAGAATGAAGAAGCACCTTTCATCATGCTTCCAGTTTGTGACAGATTTCAGTGGTGACAGTAGCAGCAATAGCAGTAGTAACAGAGCACAGAGCAGGGCTGCAGCCACTTGTGACAGCATTGTCTGTAATGGAGACCATAGTTCCAACTCTGACCAACAGAATCACTCTTAGGAATACAATTGAGGGGAATATTACAGAATCACTATCAGCTTATCAGCATTTGCAATGTCTAGAAATGTCTGCAAACTTTCATCTTTTGGATACTACCCATTTCTTTTTGGCAGGAAGATGGGAGAATAATTCTACTGATTATCTTTTGTATTTTATTCATTTATTTCTAACCAGTTAAATCCATTAAATCTCTAAATATTTAGGCTTCTTTTCCATGATGGTATCCTGACTGATAAAATTATCTACTGCTGAATCTGACTTTGGTCTAATCTGTATGTTTCTACCTTAGATTTTTGGTCTAAGTCTATTAATTTTTCTGTCATAATGACATTTTCTTGATTAGTGTTGTATTACCTATTTCCATATTTTTCCTTTCTACTTTTATATCTTGAAGGTAAACGTTTTTAGGAATCTGAGGGTTAAATTTTATCATTTACATAGTGTATTTGTGTGTGTGTGTGTGCGTGTGTGTGTGTGTGTGTGTGTGTGTGTGTGTGTGTGTGCCAGTTCTTGAGCTTGAATTCAGAGCCTGGGAGCTGTCCCTAAACTTCTCTTGTTCAAGGTTAGCACTCTACCACTTAAGCGACAGTTCTACTTCCAGCTTTTTCATAATTAATTTTAGAGTCTCACAGACTTTTCTGATCAGGCTGGCTTTAAAACATGATCCTCAGATCTCAGCCTCCTGAGTAGCTAAGATTACAGGTGTGAGACACCAGCACCTGGCCCATAGTGAATTTTTTTTAAAAAATAATTTATACCTTAGAAATCAGTACAGATAAAAGTAGATAGCATATATACTCTCATCATTATTGGCCAAATGGTAGTTATAATATTGTAGTCATTCTTGGGGCATACAGAAATGTCAAGTACTAATGTTTAACTTTGCAAAATTCATGTGATCAGATCCTAGAGAAAATAGTGAAAAATAAAGTTTAGCCCTCCATATTAGTAGCTTCTGTATCTCTAGATCCAAGGGTTGACAGTACTTTAATAATAATTATAGTTTTACTGGTTACGTCCAGACATACCCTAAACAACATGGTATAAAAGCTACTTACCCAAATTTTGCATTTTATTAGGTACTATAAGTAGTCTAGAGATGATTTAAAGTACAAGGAATGTACATTGACTATCTGCAAATAATTCATCATTTTATATAAGGAATTTTACTGAGGGAAGGGATCTTGGAACCAATATATCTGGGGAAGTAAGGGAAACAAATAATAGGGAGAGAAGTATTAGCAAAGTTCATGAACTGGACAAACTTAGCACCATGGCTAAGAAATCTAAAGCAGGTCTATTCTACTGTAATGTGCAGTAGTATTATTTTTAGTATTAACTTGGTTAAAAATTGTACATCATAGTTGAATATATTTGAAGTGTACAAAAAATAGCATGATGAAACTCACTAAAACGTGGTAAAGGAGTTAAAAGGAAGGGAAATAATTAGTATTTGATCAAAGGATAAATTTGATCAAATGATATAATATATATATGTACATATCCCAGTGAATTCTTCTGTGTAATTACTTTATACAATTTTTTTAAATGACACATCATCATTATGGCAAAGAAAAAAATTGAGCAGAAAATCACAAACATTAGTGGTAGTAAATTTAAAAGTTGCTTATGAAAGTTGTACTTTTGTAAAGAAGTTTTAGGAATATCTTACGTGGTTTTAGTTTGCTTTTTTCTTTTATTTTTTTATAAGAACAATGCCATATAAATGATAAGAAGTGCTATTCTGCTTGAATAGTAGTCTTTCTCCATAGTGGACAATATTTTATCTTTCATTGTGACAAATAAATAATGGTGCATTTTACAATTGATAATGTCTTGAATTCTATCTAAAACAGCATGCAATTTTGGTTATTTTGTAATTATGTGCTATTAAAATCAAAATATGCATTTATTTTTAGCTATTAATCTCTTAAATTAATTGCTATTTACTTTGGTTGAATCATATAATTATTCTCAATTTCTGTTGATTGCCAAAATTGCTCAGATCTTTATCACATTAGAATTACCTAGAATTTTAATTTTACATCATTATAAAGTTCATTTAAAATTTTTTACTATGTTTATTATTTTGCTTATCACCATAATAATCTTTGAATTATAACTCAATAATATTCCTAGATTCATCTATCATTTGGAATTCATCTTCCAAAGCTATTTCTAAACTGGTTCTTTGCATGTTGTTTTTCAGTTTTATTTAACTGGGACAAAAATAAAGATATTTTACTTTTATAGGTAAATATTAGCTTATGTTGAAAAATACTTACTTTGCCTTCATTTCTTTTCTATGTTACCTATAAATAACATCTTGTTATCATGCATAAAATGAAGGTATGTTTTAGAATTGGTTTGCAATCCTTCCATTAGCCTATACTTAATTTCGATATCCATCAGTCATAGTCTGTTCCATCTTCTTCACATAAATTCTTTTGTCCATATCACACTGAGAGTTGTTAGAACACACAGAAAATGCTACTCTACGTTATTCAATACAGTCACCCAGGATGTCAAATCATCACCCTACATCAGCTTTCCTCCCCATGAAGCTTACTCATGTTTGTAGAGGATAATCCCAGAATTATAGATGATACAGACAGACGGATGGATAGATAGCAGAGAGACAGACACAGACAGACAGACACACACACACACACACACAGGCAGACAGGCAGACAGACAGACAGACAGACAGACAGACAGACAGATAGACAGACAGATAGATAGATGGATAGATAGATAGATAGATAGATAGATAGATAGATAGATAGATAGATAGATAGATAGATAGACAGACAGATAGAGGGATAGAAGGATAGATATATAGATAGTACATTGTTTTTCAAAGTATAAAAATGAACCAATCAAGAAAACCAAACAATTTACTTTATCTTTTCTAATTCAGAAGTGTGTCACACCCCAAAACACAATGTACTTATAGTAGAACAATTAAAAGAAACTACTTAAAGATCTTTACAAAAGTACACAAGAAAGCCAGATACTGATGGCTCAAGCCTGTAATCCTAGTTACCCAGGAGGCTGAGATCTGAGCAGAAAAGTCTATTAGACTATTTTTTTAATATTTTTTATTGTAATGATACTATACTCTGTACAACCTCTCGGATTATAGTTACATGAGTAAGGTAATGACTACATTTTCTATTGAGCATTGTTACCTCCCCCATTGGTTTTTCCCGTACTATCCTTTTCCTCCCCACCTCCCCAACTCCTCCCTTCACCACCCTCCACCCCGAAGTTGTAAAGTTCGTTTTCAACGTGGTGTCTTGCACATTTCATTGTTACAATTTTAGACTCTTATCTCCAGTAAACTACTCAGAAAAAGCCACAAAGTGGCGCTTGAGTAAATGCAGCTCAGGGACAGCACCCAGGCCCAGAGTTCAAGCCCCAAAACCAGAGGGGGAAAAATCTATACAAAAAGACTATTTGTGCTTTTTCCAGAAAAAAAAAGTACCCTATCAGTCAAAGTTGGTAAAAGTTAGAAGATAAGGTCCAGAAAGAACTTGCTTGCCTCTTTTAAAAAGAAATGAGTAGAATATGGATTGGCAGAACTTTTAAGGTCACAGTTCATCTGCTTTTCTACATATTTCCCATGAGACTATCTAGCCAGGTCACCAAGTTGCCACCAATTGGAATTAATGAGATCCTTTGATTAATAATAAATAGCATTTATACCAGTGGTCCCATAAGATTATAATGGTCATGTCACTGACATGATAATGTCCCAACATAAAGTATTGCTCCTGCTTTAGAACTGATAGTGGTATAAACAAACCTAACACATTGCCAGTGATAATAAAAGTATAACACATATAACTTTATAAAGCGCATAATGTTTATAAAATACAATCCATTATAAATAACTATATCATTGAATAATACATGATAACTAAATATAACAAATCTCTTTTCCTGGCTGTGTACTTGCCATACTGTACTTTATGACATCACTTTCAAACTTATCAACATTTACTGTAAAATGGTATGTAGTTACCCAGAGAGTAGCCTAATACAGTTCTGTGTTTGTCTCTTCCATTTTCTATTTATTAGCGTATATTAATTGCATAAAGATATTTCCTTGTGATATTCCCATACATGCATAAAATGTACTTTGATCAATTCTGTCCCTTTTGTTATTCATTCTTAACCTTCCTCCCCATATCAAATTTCTTTTTAAAATTTCATTTTATTGATTGGTATTGTTATTATTATCATCATTATCTTTAAGTAGTTGTACAAAGAGCCTCCATTTAACAAAGCAGTTTACAAATATATCTTTTTTAAAATTTTTATTGTGAAAACAATAAGCCTGATTCAGAATGAAGATTATATGTTTTCGCTCATATATGGATTCTAGACCTAATATGTAAATATATGCATAAACATATGCAAGATCTCAGATATGTGTATTTGTGTGTGTATATACATATATATATATATATATATACACATCCCATAATAAGTATCCCATAAATATCCCATGCTCATAATTGTACAACTCCTTGAAAGGACTGAATGGGAGAAGAAAAGGTTGGAGGGTGAACATATAAAAATATAAAGTCACTGAAAGCTGTTGAATAATGAAGGGTGTGAGGATGTGGGAAAGGAGAATAAGGGAGGAAATCAATCTGATTAAAGCACATGTGTAAAATCCCGTGCTGTAACCCTTTGAAAAGACTAGCATACATTAAGAAGAAATGAATGATAAGAATGGCAAAGAAGTCCTGTCTGGGTTTTGATGCTGGTGAGAGGGGGAGGAAAAAAAAGAGAGGGTAAAGGAGGGTGAATATATGATCAAGATACTTGATACACATGAGTCAAAATGAAACAATGAAGTTTATTCAGATTGGTTTGGGAAGCAGGGATTGAGGAAGAGGAAGAATGATAGAGAGGTTGAATCTGATCAAGATACATTGTATTATGTTTATGGATGTGGTAACATGAAATCCCCTATACAAATAACAGATGCTAATAAAAATGTGTAAGGAAAAAAATACTTTTCTCTTCAAACCTTATAGAAACTGGTATTTTCAGTAATGAGCTGGAGTAATGTGCAATGTCTCCTGGGCCCCTCAAGATGTCCCAATCCCCAGATCCTGTCTTTAAAAGGGACTTGGAAGAGATGATTAAAAGGTCTTGTGAGAGTACAGAATCTAACCTGTGCTTTTATCTAAGCTCAATATACAAACTGCTCCATACTTTCTCTACAAATAACAACCTTCATATATCAAATGAAAAATAACAGTTAGCTTTCCTATCAGGAATGGAGTCACACAAGGCCTAAATGACTGGATTTCATATGCTGTAAGGTCACTTGTAGCTACAGTTTTATACTAGGTGTTTGGGCACCCTGGTAAGTTCAATCCTCAAGATATCAGACAAAAGTTGGGGAAGAATGGCAAGACAAAAGCTACAAAGACCAAGTATATTGACATGCACACAAGATAAAGCTACAAGTCAGGACTGAATGTAGGAATATAAGAAATAGAAGTTGTATTCAACCTAGAGACAAACCAAAAAAAAAAAAACCTTCTAAGATACAAAGCAAGGTAGTATGCACATCTATAGAAATACTCTTTAAAGGATCATTGTATGTAATTATGAAAATGTCAGAATGGAATTCATAATTTTTACTATTATTATGTATTAATGTAATAATTAAAAATAACTATTAAAATTGCATTTAATTCATTTACACCCTGTGACATTGCTACATTTTTATGATGATCTTCAAGGAAGCCTCCATTACTACTGAAGTCTCAAAAAGACTCTCTGTGCAAGCCATTCTTACAGTTTTGTTCTCCCCTCTTCTCTCACTAAAACATCACAACATAGAGTCTGTAAGAAATGCCACAGGGGGCTGGGAAGGTGGCTCAGTGGTAGAGCCCTTGCCTTGCATGCATGAGGCCCTGGATTCGATTCCTCAGCACACATAAGCAGAGGGAAAAAAGGTCGGAAGTGGTGCTGTGGCTCAAGTGGTAGAGTGCTAGCCTTGAGCTGAAGAGCTGAGGGACAGCGCCCAGGCCCAGAGTTCAGGCCCCACAACCGGACCCCCCCAAAAAAGCAAGAATACCACAGGATAGACTCTGATATAAACAGAAAAGGCTTTGCTGCTTGTATCTTTTCAGACATCCAAAATGCTCTACCGACATCATCCTGACCTCCTGTCTTTGATTTTTGGTTTATGAACTTATCCTAACACCAAGTCATTAGACCATCTGTCTAAGTCTATGATTAGTACTTTTGATCTTGCTGCATAGAATAATTTTCCTTTAAACTCAACATTATCCATTTTAATATATAGTGTTGTGTTTTCCATCATTTTTAGTTATACTAAAATGTCCAAATACTAACCAAATTATTTATAAGTCGTAAGATATTATGGCATTTATTTTGTATGTCCAGCATATAAAAACCTCTAAAATGAGAAGTAATATTTTATAGTTAAAAAGTCTATTTTTACAACTCCTCACTGATCAGAGTTTACTGTTCAAAAGATTACATATAGATTTCATCACTTACATATTCATAAATATTTACCGAGTACTTACTGTGCTGTACACTGTTGGAACCACCCTTGTGGAGGTCCCTGGCTGCTTTGGCCTGCATCATACATCACAATGCCTACTCAATAACACAATAACAACAACAACTGCAATCAGGAACTCAGTTCTACATGCACCTGTTTTAAATAAATCCTATTTTATCAGTAAGAGATAAATGATACAATGAATTATCTCTCTGGGGCTATTAAAAGAAAGATAACATATTAATCAGTTTCTCCAGAAAGAATCAATATGATCTACATTCAGATGCAGATGTTGAGAGAAGATTTATTTGGGGAATTCAATCAGAACATTGGAACAGTTGGAAATTTTAGCAAGCTGGAGACAAAGGGATGCTAGTAGCATGGCTCAGCCCAACTTTGAAGGTCTCAGAATCAGAAAACCAAATGTGTAACTATTAGTCCACATCTGCAGGTCCCAGAACACAGTGGGTTACTGGTACAAGTTCTATAGTTCATAGGCTGGAAAGACCAGAGCCTCGATGTTAATCAGCAGAAGAACTATGTCTCAGCTTCAGAAGAGAGATATTTAGCCTTTCTTCTGTCTTTTTGGTCAATACTGTCTCTCAGTAAATTATATAGTACCAACCATAGGTCATATAATTTGTTCTTCAAAACAGTTAATGTAGCTTTCATGGATTATACCTCCTTCTCACTCATTTCTTCCCATGAGTCAAAACACTTGAGAGAAACTTAAAATCATGAGTGATAAAGTCATAATTCAAAAATAATATCACAACTGAAAACAAGATTGACTCACACAGGTCAAAAGAAGAAACTGCAGGATTCAGCACCTGAATAAAAAAAATGGAATGTTCACAAAGATTAAAATAACATAGAAGTTGAAAAATACATGATAACTTTGATATTCATTAGATAGAAGTTCTGAAGCTCATCTTATTGTAAAATGGGACTTGATTTTAGTTCTGATGTTCTATCTTGAAAAGAAAAGAAAATGTAATTAAGATTTAAAATGTCACCTAACAAAGAAAATAAAATTTAATGAATTCATCAACTTTCTGTCACACAATCCTTTTGTTGCTATGTTTTTAAGTATAGCAAAAAATAAGGAATATTATTTGGTTATAAAATTTTGTTCATGAGTTCAAATTTATTAAGAATATTTCCACTTGGAAAACTACTTAACTACATTTTTCAAATGTATATGGTATGAAACAAATCATCGTCAGTCATTTTCTAAAGCAAGTAGAGATACAACAATATTTGAAAAGAATATGAGTAACAAAACCTTGTGAGAGAATGAATTCTGGTATGATAACTGAAGGATTATTCCTACAACTACCAGTACGTCTCATGTTTGCTGGGTATTAAATATGGAGTGCTACTTGAACATCCTAACAGCTGTATGAGATAGATAATGATTTCTCTGTAATCTATTTCATATGTAAGTATCATAGATTACAGAGAAATCATTAATGAACTTGCTTGAATTGAGATCAGCAGCCAGTGAATGGTAGACCACCAGAATTTCTGCCTCAAAATCTGACTTGTTATCTACAATACATCTTTCCCAAATGAATTTGTGGCTTTGGGCTGTGGCAAACCACAGACTGATGTGATGCCAATGAGGGTGATCAATCTTACTCTCTCTCTCTCTCACTTAAGCTTTGCTAATGACATCAATAAATGCAGCTCCTAGATTTTCTGAAGACCTAATGTTATCCAGTAGGATTACATGACACAATGATTAGTGAAACTTCATAATTATATTTTGTTTATTGAAACACCTTATATGTAGGAGAAATATTGAACAAAGGACAGTGAAGCTAAAGGCACTATCCTTAACTTTATTCAATATCACATACACCAGAACAGTTTTGATATTTTGAAATTTAGTTGATTTTTTTTTTCAGTTGTGGAGCTTGAACTCAGGATCTGGACTCTGTCCCTGAGCACTTTCACTGAAGGTTAACACTCAACCAATTTCCAGCTTTTTTGAGTGGTTTATTGGAGAAAAGTCTCACTGCCTTCCCACCATGATCCTTTGATCTTACCCTCCTGAGTAGCTAGGATTACAGGTGTGAGCCATAAGCACCAGGCTTGAAATGTTGAATTTTAAAAACTGTGTTGGATTTGAATGTTTTATTTTAACAAGCAGAGCACATTTAGAGTAAATACTATGAAGTTTCATGTGGCCTTACATACTTGTCCTTTTGAATATCTTCATTTTGCAAAGAATTTTTCCCCTATATAAACTTAGCATTGTTGCCCTTAATTGAAATAGATAATTTAACTAAATCTTAAAAATTAATGGGCTGGCAAAGTGGCTCAGTGGTAGAGTGTTTGCCTTGCATGCATGAGCCCCTGGGTTCGATTCCTCAGCACCACATAAGCAGAAAAAGCCAGAAGTGGTGCTGTAGCTCAAGTGGTAGAGCGCTAGCCTTGAACTGAAGAGCTGAGGGACAGCGCCCAGGCCCAGAGTTCAGGCCCCCCGACTGGCCAAAAAAACAAAATTAATGTCTTTGTGCAGATTATGAACCAAAAGTATCTTTTGCTTAATTATTCTTTCATTTACTTATAACCTTTGATTATACAATAAGCATCATACCTAATGATGTTAAAATTGCATTTTGTTATATTAATTTCAGATACACAAAGTGTCATACAAGCCAAAATTCTACATATTCTGAAACTTTAAACCGCATGGGAAATATACAAAATGGTCAGTTCAATCAAATAAATCACTGCTGTTTGCATTATTAATTGGGGAAATGAATTGCCTGAAGAAAATTGAGAAGTGATTTTGCTTTCAATTTTTCCTTTTCTCTTTCATTAAAAAAAGGATATATTTTCCTCACAGAATTGAATTGAAGTTCAGATGATATTTACTAAGGAAGCATACACTAAAAATTCTAATGTCAGAAATCATAGAGCAAAGCCAAATGAGGAAGCATTTCTAGTTCATTGAATGAAGTGTCAAGCATCTCACACAGCAATATGAGCAAATGATTATTTATGAATTGTACTCAGGCTCATCTTTGAAAGCACTTTTTTTCACAGTTGGTAAATGATTAATAATGTTGCATTGATAATTTTCTCAAAAGATGATGCTAAATAAAAGAACATTGTGTCAGAGAAAATGAGTTTGAGTTTTTCATAGCATCAAAGACAACACAGTAAGAATTGGGGACTGTTATTGATTCCATATCAGCTTTCTACAGAAAACAAGCATGTGCCAATTCAGATCATCCATTCTGAATGTATCATCTAAAGAAAAGTATAGAATTTGGTGTCTTAAAAATATGGCATAGAAAGTTTATTTTTATTATATATTCCTTAATGAACCTCTTAAATTGTATTAAAATATAAAGAATTCAGTTAGATAAAACTGTAAACTAATTGAAAATTAATAGATAGAAAATAAGATTATTAGAGATATTAGATTGTTACAAAAATAAAATTTTAAATTATATTTAAACTTTATTTTTAAATTCAAATTACTAAAATAATACATTTTAACTCACTAACTTTTTTAATATATATTTTTATTGTAAAAATTCTGTATACAGAGGGGTTACAGTTACATGAGTAAGGTAAGGAGCACATTTCCTATTGAGCATTGTAACCTTCTCCTTTGTTTGTCCCCTACCATCCCTTCCCGCCCTACCTCCCCAGCTCCTCCCCTTCCCCCCCCCCCCCCGCAAGTTGTAAAGTTCATTTTCAACATAGTGTCTTGTACATCTCATTGTTACAATGGGTCAATGTGTATCCTTAGTATTTTGTTATTTCCCTTCCCCTCCTCAAATTAGAAAAATGTATATACAAGATGCAGGACACCGACGTCAAATACAGTGAAAACAGGGGTTATACTATGGGGGAAGAACATACAAGAGAAACAAAAAAAATCACATAGTACATTATAAATATGTTAAAAACAATAGCAAGAAAGAAAAAGCACTTGTGTCCCTATCTTGAGGTTCATTTCACTTAACATCATCTTATATGGTCATATGTACATAGCTTTTGACCTTTTCTGCTTGTCCTAGACATATACTATTAACTCAGTAACTTTAAGTATTTTTTTCACATTGCAAAGTGTTTTTTCTTTCACTACAAGTCACTGAAAAGCAAAATAATGGTCCATGACTTTTCATCCTTTACTTACTTCAAATGTATCATAACTTAAACACACTAGTATCAGCAATTCAAGTGGTCTGCAAGGATAGAAAATGCCTGCTGGAAAATTCCTAGAGTTCAAAGGTATTTTGAAATTGTGTTTAAATAGATCATAAATTTACTCTATTATTTTGATATCAGGCTTTATGATACCATGAAGGAAAAAAGTAAATTAAGAAAGCCAATTCAAATAAGAAATCTTGGTCATTAAATCAATTTTATATTGCTTTTTTATCTTAGAGAATGTCAAAAAAAATTTTTAAAACTATATCCTTCCTTCCCATTTTCCCCCATTTGGTTTATTCTTGCAAAGGTATTGCTTGTAATTAGCAAAAATTTATGATACTTCTGGCCTGTAAATCTCTAGAATCCTGTGAATTTCATAGCTCTTCATTTATCTTACATGTATTGTAAATATGTAAACATACTTTTAAACTTAGTCTTCCAAAATTCAAAGCACTCCCAGTTAGATATGAGCGTGGATTATTGAGAAAACATTAAGTGTTTGATTTTATATAACAAGTTTATTAAATATATTTTTGTGGAAACTGCAAGAAAAAAAAAGCCAATTCATTGTCATGGACTTCATGATTAGGTTACCTATCACCAGAAAGTGCTACAAAAACAGAAACTAGGGACAGAGAAGAAATGAGAACAAGAAAGCACAAGGTAGGGCCAAAGGAAGGCAAACAGTAGAGCAGTTAAGAGAAGGCAGGAGTGTGTAGCAATTCATACCTAAGGCCTGCTTAATTTTCAACCTGATCCATTCCAACACTAACCACTGAGATACAACCGATAACCCAAGAAAGGTAACGTAATTCCTCAACTTCTACAAAAATCAGATGTGCCAAGAAAATTAACAGATAAATAATTAAGTAAGCAGATAAGCTATTCTATCCAAAGCAAATGAGGAAAGTAGCTAAAGTCTAGTTTGGGAATGAGACAAGTTAGTAGAAAACTTTCCTGTCTGACCAGTACAAATAGGAAGATTATTATCCACATTATGGAAGCACCAGTATCGTTGAGACACAAATAAAATCTAAAACTTAGCAGGAGGGAACAACTTTAGTATGCATAGAACATTTACATTTTAATTTTTGTAGTTGTAATATGAGATAATATGATATGCAGGTAATAAATGATTACAGTATGAGGTAATGTTCACTCAAAGAAGATAAGAAACGAGATATATTTATTAAATTAAATAGAACCTGAGCCAGGCTGACCAGTCATTTTATGATCATGAAATAAAATATTTTATATGAAACTCTTTTGATATCCAAGTATAAGGGAATAAACATTTTAAGGGCTAACACCAAAATTCTTTCTACAAAAAAGCATAACTTTCAGAACACCTGGGGCATAGTAAGATCTGAGGGTCAACTGTAACAGGGCTAAAACTGGGGTTAGGATGGGGAAGGAAAATAGAAGGTAAAATTATGTGACCCACAAAAGGAATGTCATCACTGAATTGCCACGAGAATTTTAAAAAAAGAATATGTAGAGGTTCCAGGAAGATGGTGGAGGAGAAGCTGGAATCTGAACAAGCTGTCGCATAGAAAGCAGTTTTAGAGTTCCAGTGAACAGTCCTAAGCCAGAGAATCACACCAAGTGTGCCATCACAGGACAGAGAGTTAGACAAGAGAGGGAAGCCAAGGCAAAAAGACACATCTGAGCGCTCGCCAGCAGCCACCGCGGCGGCGGCAGGGTCGCAGAGGGCGACCGCAGCCGCGGCCATACCTGAGCGCTCACACAGAGAGTCCTGGACGAAGGATCCAGATGCTGCAGGCGAGCTGATTCTACTCAACACCAGCAAGAACCAACAAGGAGCGGACATCTTCATCCTGCAGCTTGCAGACCAGAGACGACCCAGGATCCAAGACTCGGCATGAGTAGAAGCCCGACATCCTCACTCCTTCTCAGGGAGCAGAGGAGGGAAGGCCACCCCTCCCCCCCAGCACCGGTGATCTCCATCTTGGATACCGACAAACCTCGGAGGAGCTGCCAGCTCCAACCCAGGCCTTGGAATAAAACGAGTCATTTAGCAGGTCACAAGAGCTTAACGGCAAAGTGACCTGCCAGACTTGGCTCCATCCAGGGAAAAGTCACCCAGCTCAGGCGCCAGCCATTGGAGTGGCTTTCCTCACTGGGTAACCTGAGCCAGAGGCTGCCCCTCCCTCTAG
>NW_012267248.1:10589907-10627528 GCF_000151885.1 Dipodomys ordii | reverse complement strand
GTTTCTAATGCACTTATAAGATTATCTCTTTGTTGCTTTGTATGTCCCTCCCCCACAGTATAACCCCTGCTTTCACTATATTTGATGTCAGTATAACTTGAGGAGGAGATGGGGAAAAACCAGTTGTTTAAAGATACTTGTGGACCTCTTGCAACAATGAGAAGTACAAGTTGTCATATTCAAAACGAGCTTTACAACGTCGGTGCGGGGGGAGCGGGAGGGGGGGAAGGAGAAAGATTGGGATTGGGGGGAAGGGGGGAGGCTTGGAAGGGATGTGAAGGGTAAACAAAAGGAGGAGGCTGCAATGCTTGGTAAGAAATGTACGCATTATCCTGCCCATGTAATTGTAACCCCTCTGTACAGTATCTTCACAAATAAAATAAAATTAAAAAAAAAGAATATGTGATAGTGGTTTTACTTTTATCTGTTTCAGTTTTAACTTTCATTATCTTTAAGTAGTTGTATAAGGAAGGTGTCATTTATTATTTTTTTAATGTTTATTTTTGTCAGTCCTGGGGCTTGGGCACTCAGGGCCTGGGCACTGTTCCTGGGCTTGTTTGGTATAAGGCCAGCACTCTACCACTTGAACCACAGCTCCAATTCTGGTTTTTTTTTTCTGTTTATGTGGTACTGCAAATTGAACTCAGGACTTCATGCATGCTAGGCAAGTACTCCACCACTAAGCCACATGTCCAGCCCCGGAAAGTATCATTTAATATGAACATAAAACAAGGTATCCTGAGCTGTGTCAGACCTTCAATAAATTCACCCCGCTTCAAGCTACCCCTTTCTTTATATGTTTTCTTTTTATTAGATACATTTGAATTTATAATGATAATTTTTATACATATCAAGTGAAACATCACCACAGCTACCCTTTTTCTCTTTCATTTCCTTTTCCTTCCTGGCTTCTTTTTCTTTCTTCTCCTTTCCTTTCTTCCTTTCCAATAATGAGAACATTTAGAATCTACTCTTTTTACAATGTAGCATTCCCTCATCTTCTAAAACTCTTACCAGATCTATTGCTATGCCAAGGTCGCAAGACCCTCCCCCCCCCCCGCAAGAAGACCACCAAGAGTCAGATTCTACAGCTGTTTTATTTAAAGGGCTTCAGCTAGGGCCTCGTCCTACACTCCGACACAGTGGAGCCTAGGAGGAGAGCCCCGAACTAAGGATTTGCAGGTCTTATATAGGCACACAATCAACCAGGTGTTTTGATTACCACCACGTGTTGCTTTGCTAGACAGAAACAAGCAACAAGTGGTCACTGTCTCAAACTTTAACCTTTCACTATTATTCAAGTGCCTTTACATAAGTCATTTGTTTGACAAAGTTTAAGAAAAGTTATTGAGTTTCATATTTCAATGTAATATGAGCCGTCTTTCACAAAATAGTCTTTTTTGTTTGTGCATATGTATGTGCTGGTCCTAGGGCTAGAACTCAGGGCCTAGGATCTGTCCCTGGACTGTTTTGCTCAAGGTTAGCACTCTACCCAACTTGAGCCACAGCTCCACTTCTTGCTTCTTTTGGCAGTTAATTGGAGATAAGAATCTCACAGACTTTCCTGTCCTGGCTGGCTTCAAACCTCAACCCTCAGATTGCAGACTCCTGAGTAGTTAGGATTATAGGTCTGAGACATCAGTGCCCATTGGATAAAATATTTTTTAAACAAATAAAAGTTACTTAGAACTAGGGTGAAAGAATGAGAAAGCATTCAATAACAAAGTACCCCTATGAAGATTTCTGTGGACTACTCAAGAAGAAAAAGAATTTTGAAGAATAGGGAATTACAAAGGAGACCAAGAAACTTAAGGAAATCATTTATATGTAGATCTTTGAGAAAAACATCAAATGCTATTCTTTTGTAGTAACCTATAAAATTACTTCAACAAGTACAATTATTTCCCTTCAACTCAATAAAATATCATGTGAAATTTCTCAGTAATGCCCATATGATACTATCACCCAATAAGCAGGTTTATAAGTTGCCTAAAGAATAAGCAAATGAAACACTTGTTACACAGTCTGCATTTCAAACACTGAACTGTTGCTATAGAGATGCTGCCATAGAAATGTATGGTTGAAAAGGTGTGCTTCTTGACAGGAATGAAACTGGCTGTTTCCTTTTTTATTTAAATGTGTTCTGATATGAAAGTAATAAGGTACCCTTCAAATAACTCTTTTAAGCCTCTCATCATTTCCTTTCCAGCTGTGGAATACCTTTAGAGTTATTAAAACTTAAGCTTTGCTTGTCATACTCCAACAGGTATTGTATCCTCTTAGAAAGGAATTGGACCATCAGGTAAAGATAGCAATGCCATCAGAGATCTGGTGTTTCAAAGTGCACCTGTCATGAATTCTATGTGTTGCTCAAACAAAATTATTCTGTCTTCATGGCAAACCAGCACTGGTAGCAAGGATTCTTAACTATGTTCAGTGGGGCTTACAATTTTACCTTCAAATTCTGAATATCAACCAGAAGTAAACCTGTGCTGAAACAAAAGTATCCATAGAGAACAAGATTATGCATTTGTCTTTTTCCCCAGATTTTGGGGCTTGAACTCAAATCCTGGGTGCTGTACCTGACATTTTTTGCCCAAGACTAGCACTCTACTAAATGAATCGGGCCTTTCGGTGGTTAATTAGAGATGAAGCTCACAACCTTTCCTACCTGGGCTGGCTTCAAACCGTGATCTTCATATCTCAGCCTCCTGAGTAGCTAGGACTACAAATCTAAGCCATTTGAATGAACAGAAACTATAGTACACAGTAATTCTCCTCAATAGGAATAAATGTTGAGTAGATTTGTTCCCCTAATTCCCATTTTCAAAGGATATGTTTACTGCTTGTGTAGAATTGCTACTTAGAAATAAGAAATAGCTTGAACCCACATTTCTGGAAATACAAATAACTAACCAAGTAGCTGGTGTTTTAGAAAGAATTCAATGACATAAAAAGGTAAACCTGTCATTTCATGAATATTTTTAAAAAATTAGCTATAGATATTTCAAGAAAAGACTAAGGTATGTCTGTACATGAACTAACAACAACAACAACAAAAATAACAGAAGACAATCAAGGACAGCTATCACTGCAGTTGCAAACAAGAGGCATAAGACGGAAATTCTAGCAAATAAAAAATAATGCAACAAGGAGAAAGAAAAGATCATACAAATTACGAGTTGCCATATGAGTTGAGGGAAGATAATTGGACAAAGAAGAAAACATACATAATTAATAATATTGGAGTTTGACTAGGAAGTGAACCTCACAGGATCATGTCCTGGAAACTTGGTTTCCAGCTAGGGATGCTAGTTTTTGAGATTCTAGAAACAAACAGATGGAGCCTAGAGAAATCTGGTAACTCAGATTAGTGTTTAGGAATACCTTGTACTTGGCAATTACCTGTTTTTCTCTCTGCTTCATGTCCCCATGAGATAGTCTCTACCTTCCCATACTCTTCCTAAATTTTCTGAACCTATGACCTAAAATGATAATATCTTCCTTAATTTATTTATCTGAGTTATTTTGTATCAGCAAGGGGAAGAGCAACCAATGTGATTACAAATACAATCAGAGCTTTAAGGCAGTAAGGGGACATTGAAGGGATATGGGTAAAGATAGACCCAGAAACACAACAAATCAAAGAAGGGTTGGAGAAATTGGACTACATGAAACTGCAGAGCTTCTGCATGGCAATGGACATAGCAAGCAAGACCAGTAGAAAGCCCACAGATTGGCAGAAGATCTTCACTAGTCATACAACGGACAAGGGTCTCATATCTAAAGTATACTTAGAACTAAAAAAATTAAATCCCCCCATGACAAATCCTCAAAGAAACAATTGCCTGATAATTAAGTGAGCTAAAGACTTAAAGAGAAACTTCTCTGAAGAGGAAAGAAGGATGGCCAATAGACACATGGAGAAATACTCAATCTCCCTAGCCATAAAAGAAATGCAAATCAAAACATTGAGATTCCACCTCACCCCAATTAGAATGGCTATAATCAATAAATCTAATAACAAAAGCTAGGAGAGGGGATGTGGCCAAAAAGTAACCCTACTACATTGTTGGTGGGAGTGTAAACTTGTTCAACCACTTTGGAAAGCAGATGGAGGTTCCTCAAAAGATTCCACATAGAGCTCCCCTATGACCCAGCAATCCCATTTTGGGGCTTTTACCCAAACGATCACAAATAAGGCCATGCTAAGGCTACCAGCACAACTATGTTTATTGCAGCCTTATTTACCATAGCTAAAATATGGAACCAACCCAGATGCCCCTCAGTAGATGACTGGATCAAGAAAACGTGTGTGGTATACACATACACACATACACACACACACACACACACACACACACACACACACAGTGGAATTCTATGCCTCCATCAGAAAGAATGGCATTGCCTCATTTGTTAGAAAGTGGAAAGACTTGGAAAAAATCATATTAAGTGCAGTAAGCCAGGCTCAAAGAAACATAGATCCCATGGTTTCCCTTATTTAAAATAACTAGTATAAGGCTAGGACATACTTTTTTTCTTTCTTGTTATTGTTTCTGACATATTTATAAGATATTTCTTTGTTGCTTTGTATGTCCCTCCCCCACAGTATAACCCCTGTTTTCACTGTATTTGATGTTGATATAATTTGTGGAGGGGAAGGGAAGAAAAATTATTTAAATAGTGATACAGGTGGACCCATTGCAACAATGAGATGTACAAGATGTTATGTTGAAAAAGAACTTTACAACTTTGGCGGGGGGGGGGGGAGGCAACAATGCTTGATAAGAAATGTACTCATTACCTTGTTTGTGTAATTGTAACCCCTCTGTACAGTATTTTCACAATAAAAAACTTATTAATAATTTAAAAAATTATTTTAAGCAAAATGAACCCCAAAATTGGGATACAACTGGTTTTTTTCTTTCTTATTATTGTTTTTAACATATTTAAAATGTACTATGTGATTTTTTTTGTTTCTTTTGTAGGTTTTTCTCCTACAGTATAGCCCCTGTTTTCACTGTATTTGATTCCAGTGCCCTGCATCTTGTAAATACATTTTTTTTGAGGGGGAAGGGAAAGGGAAATAACAAAATGTTGAAATAAGGATACAGGTTGACCCATTGTAACAATGAGATGTACAAGACACTATGTTGAAAATGAACTTCGGGGCGGGATGGGAAGGGGAGTTGTGGAGGTAGGGAGGGAAGGGATGGTAATGGAAAAACAAAGGAGGGGGACAATGCTTAATAGGAAATGTACTCATTACCTTACTCATGTAACTGTAACTCCTCTGAACAGTATTTTTACAATAAAAGAAAACATTTAAAAAAGAGAACATCTTATGTATCTCATACTATCTTATTGGGCAAATTAATTTCATATTTTCATAGTAGCTGGTACATAGAAGGAACTTCTGAGCCTTGTCTGAAAGTAGATACCTACAGATGACACGGGTATATGGTCCCAGAATATGATCACGCAGAATTTATTCTCAGATTTATTTTAATGTGAACACTAGTTCTGCATTTCTTATCCAGGATAATTCTGTGCCATTTGCAGCAAAGTCACATGACTTAACCAACCTTAGTTTTCTTACGTACAAAATGAATATAATCATAGGTAGAACTTTAAAAAAGCTGCTAAGTAGATTACAGGTAAGCTCTAAAAGCACTTAGCAAAGTGTTTCCCAAATAGTAAGCTGTCAAACCATGGTAGCTAAAAGTATACTGACAATTTAAATTAACTGACTTTAATTTTTTTATATTGAAACTATTTTAGACTTCAGGGTTACAAAAATAATTCCCAGTGTTCCCATATCTCAAAAGCCTTCAAGCATTTTCTGTCAAAAGTCAGATGATAGACATTTTAGGTTTTACAGAAAAATAGTCTAGTCATAATTAGTCAGGTTAGTATGTGCAACTAATCCAACAAAATGTAACACAAGCACAGCTCTTTCCAAATAAAATGTTAATAAACAAGAAACGTTGATGAGATAAATTTCCCTCATATGTTATAGTTTGAAAACTTCACAACTAACCTATAAACTTCATTCTGAAATCATGTTTGGTACTCATATCATTTCTCCGTTCCAGATTAGCATAACATATTCTTGTTCTTCTGAGTTTATTGTAGCTTCTTTTTTTCTTGAGTTGTATGATTATGACACTCCTAAAGAAGTAATCCATCAATTTCCCAGGGTACCCCTCAAATGAATTTTGTCAATATATTCTCAAGCAATTCTATTGCTGAGTCCATGAAATTTTATAAAAAACTGTCAAAGACATTCTCTCCTTATGGCCTATTCTTACCTGCATATCTTACTACCATTATGGTAATTACTTGGCTAAGGTGATATTTGACATTTTCTTCTGTATAAAAATTCATTTTCCCTTTTCTAAGGTCTTTTATTAGATGTGAATATCTAATTCCAACCCCTACAAGGTAAGGAAAACTTAGCTATAGCTCCTAGAGGAAATACCATTTAAAAATTTGTAGATATACCCTGAAAATTCTACAATATTTAATATGTAATTTTGTGGAAAGACTATGAGGTTAGCAGTGTATCACTCCTTATATTTCATACTCCTGTTTCATCAAGTATCTTTGCTTTGTATTTACTACAAGAATGTACTAATAATCATTTCTACTTTCCTCATCAGCTACCTTTCTTGATTGGGAATCTTCTATAGGGCATTCTGAACATTTCCTCCATTTGTTTATACATTTATTCAATCATTTATTTATAATAGAATAAACTAAACAGTACGTAGCTCATTCTTTGGTTTATCATACCATGCTATTATTGTTTATTTTGTGCTCAATTTCACAACTTTTTCTACTGGGAGCTCTTGCAAGACAGCTCCATGGAACTCAGGCAAGCTCCATCATTTTATCGTTAGCTTTCTATTGTTTAGTTTAGTTTGCTTAAAACAGTTTATAAAGCTATCAAATACTATAAAACACTCCAGCCTTGTATTAACTTTCCTCCCCCAAATGAAGAATCAATCATTCCCCCAAGAAGCTCTTATACATTTTATTATAGAATAAATAATATTAGAGACTAAGAGTTGGGCTCTAGTGCTACTTTGCTCTTTGCCCCTGGAGTTTCCTGTCCCTAGACCTTCTGGACGAGTACAACACAGAAACTTAAATGTGTTCACCAATCTGCAGACATAGATCTGTCACTTAGGGTGGCTAGATAAAATATAAAAGTCCAAGTTAAAAATGAAATTCATAAAAGAATATTTTCATATGTATATTTACTTAATATTGAATAAGAAATTCTATAAAAATTGTTCCTTTCTTATGTGAAATTCTTATTTAACTGTATATTCTGCATTATTTGGCTCTTAATTCTGATAGCCATAGTATTTTTCCTATATATATCTTTCTGATTATCTATTTAAATGAAAATGAAGTCAAATGCTGGTGACTTACAACTGTATTCCTAACTACTCAAGAGATTAAGACCAGGAGGTTCACAATTCAAAGCCAGCCCAGGTGGGAAAAATCTTTGAGAGCCCATCTCCCATTGATCAGCAATATACCAAATTGAGGCATCAGCCATGAGCAAGGAAGTCAAGCAAGAGCACAAAACTCTCAGTTCAAGCATTAATACATACACAGAGAGAGAGAGAGAGAGAGAGAGAGAGAGAGAGAGAAAATGGATTTAAAGAGTTCTTTTTTAATATGAGTTTTCTAATATCTTGATACCATTAATATAAAGTTTATCCTTTCTTCTCTGAATTGCTTTATACCCTGATCAAGATAGTTGAAAAATATAGTAGTCTATAGTTGTGTGTGTATGTTTGTACTCTCCAGCTATCTACTAACTTCTGCAGATGGACAGAGTCTCATTTCAAAACACAAGGTGATATGCATCTATATGCAAACAAGCTGACTAATGTATGATATATGAAGTAGTAACATTCCACATGGTAACCCTTTTAATAATTAACAGTTTAACACAATGAATATCAGGAAGTTGAAATATGTCTTGAATGAAGTGGCACTTATTGGAGAGAGCTGCAAACAGAAATGGAGTGGTAACAGATTATGTACACATACATTTTTAAAAAGTAGGAAACAATGTTGGGGTCAATGGAGGGGAGATAGGATGGATGGGAGACTCTGCTCAATCTGTACTGTACAAAGAAATGGCCACTTAAAATTAAAGAAAAAAAAAGGTAGGAATATCTAGAGTTCAGGAGGCTTGTCATAGACCAATGACTTCTCCTGAAGCCCACGTAACATTTATGGAATCCTTATAACTGGAAGGCTTCCTAAAGCCAAAGATGTGGTGTCTGAAGCAGTCATGGGAGATTCAAAGCAGTTAGGCCGCCATAGTGGTGGTCCATCCAGTTGCCAAAGGATGAGCTATAGGGCTGACAGGGAGTCACAGAGGAAGGTTCTGACAGCTCTCAATCAAGTCAAAATGGTGCAGTCACCACCAGCTTAGTTCTTTGAAGGAAAAAGTAAAAATTTGAGACTGCTTGCAATAAATAACCACCATGACATTAACATTCTTTGTGTTGCTTTCGTAAGCTTTCCGTGCATTTCTGTAGGATAGCTAGCATTTTATATGTAATCTTTCATAGTTTAGCATATATTCATGGTACAAAGTAACATTTTAATGGCATTTAACAGTACTCACCTCCTAGCTAAATCCACTGCTGAGACATAGGTCCCACTATTCCCTCACCAAACATATTCACCCCACCAGCTTCACAACTGAAGGCCACTAGTGACCAGGAAATTAGTTTAAACCTGTTTCAATTAAACCATTTGCTCTATACTGAACACAGAAGATGTAGATCTGGCAATAATTATAATGCCCACCTTCAACAGCCACAAACAGGGAATCTCTTCATAACCTATCCTATGAGCAATTTGTGGCTTTCTTAGAAGAAAATCTTACAAGAAGGAAAAAAAAACAACTGGTGTCTTTAGTCCCCAAAGACTTTACACTCTCATACTAACTCTTGGTCTTACTGGTCACTATATTGTCTAAGTCAAGTAAACAAATTCACAGATCATATATTTTCCTACTGGTGCCCACTTCTAGTTTTTGTGCTAGGTGTTTGTTCTACATTCCATTCTCAGACTGATTCAAGAAAATTCCTAAACTTGCAGTGTGTTTGGCATTTTCCTGTTATAAGGGTTGGAGCAAAGTTTTTTTTTCCAGTTCTCTACTTGTTTGAGCTTTCAGCTGACATTTTAAAAGATCCTTTAAATATACTCTAGGATGTTGCTAAGATTAGACTATCTTTACTCAGCTCACAGAAAATCATGATTTGCAGGAATGCCAAATATGTGGAAATGGATGTTTTTCTAATGCTACTAATATATAGATTGGCAACAACTCTGATATCAGTACATAGGATGATTAAAAAGTCATTCAGGATCTAATTGCAATTGCTACAACAGGTGTTTTGCTAATATTAATGGCTTAATGCTAAATAAAGGTCAAAAACACAAGGAATGAATTTCATTAGAATTATATCAACAGTTCCTTAAGATAGGATAAAGGCAGGATGGCATTTAAAAGTAGTATCACTATATAAGTAGAGCAAAACAAAAATCCTAATTCAGTGGGAGAGAAAACAAAAGGCTAAACATGAAATGTAAAGACAGAATTTAAAAGCAACCTTTAAGTCACTCTTAAAGGCAATGACATAGAAAGATCTCACTCTAATGATCACTTTCACTGACAGTCTGTATGCACTTAGGTTTACAAGATGGTCTCAGTGTTACTTCATATCTCAGCTTTGAGACCAATAGTAATCGATATCTTGGAGTAAGTCAGTGTATAATATTATATAGAATATTTATAGTTACCATATTCTATGTAGGCCTAACAGAAAAACAGCTGCTACATATAATACCCTTGACTTCCAAGAGACAGATTATAGTTAATTTTAGCTCTGAGCAAATTTATGAGGCCATTTTCTAAGTATGAGCCAGGAACCAGAGAATATTGCCATAATTAATGGACCATAGGGACAAGTAAGAGGAAGAAGAGAGAGGAATATCAGAGAACAAGGAAGCTGGTACTAAGGCAGAATACTGCACGAGTGGGAATAGCCTCTGTGGTTTCTGATTGGAAATAAACTGTGGTTTTAAGTTATTGGAAGGTCATCAGGGTGAACTTGGTGTAAAGCTTTATTTTAAAGATAGTCTAATCTTAGCAACATCCTAGAGTATATTTAAAATAAAGTGGGACCTATGTCTCATGCTTTAGAGCATGTGACTCCACAGTAAAAGATATGTCCATATTTGCACCATGCTAAAAACAAAACTGGAAAACTCTGAAAATAGGGATCAATTCAAAGGTAGTGAAGAATTGTAGCTCATTTCAATTCTTCCTGTTACCACTCTGTCCCATGGTCTTGAAAAGGCTTTGGAATTTTCATATGAAGCAATCCCAGGCCCCAGTGTTTGTCAGTAGCAGTCCATTTATGTATACCCTGAGTCTTACCAGCTTCTCCTTTACAGAATATACCAATGCTTTAGAAAGTGAAAAAAAATTGTACCTGGTTTTTGTGTTGATTCAAGTGTATATGCTTCCTCTTCATTCCATGGTGTTGTAAGCCATATACTGATCCTCCAAATAAAATGCAATGGCCCTGGGAGGAGCTAAGGAGCAAAGCATTTCAGGAAAATCATCAAAGCATCCCACTCATTCAGGTTCCTAATGTCTATAACACATTGTACTTTTTTTTTGGGGGGGGGAGATCGGTGGTGGGGCCTGAACTCTGGGCCTGGGTGCTGTCCCTCAGTTCTTCAGCTCAAGCTAGCGCTCTAACACTTGAGCCACAGCGCCACTTCCGGCTTTATTTTTCTGCTTATGTGGTGCTGGGGAATGGAACCCAGGGCCTCATGCATGCAAGGCAAGCGCTCTACCACTGAGCCACCTTCCCAGCCCAACACATTGTATTTTGTACCTATCAGTCGACCACTGCTCCATGCTCTTTAAATGACTTCACATCAATGGAAGAGTTTTCAGGTAAAAGTATTGATATCGTCAGATAGGATGATGTTAGGCAAAATGAACCCCAAGATAAGGACATAAGTGTTTTTTTTCTTTCTTGCTATTATTTCTAACATATTTATAAGGTGATTGTTTTGTTGCTTTGTATGTCCCTCCCCCACAATATAATCCCTGTTTTCACTGTATTTGATGTTGGTATAATTTGGGGAGGGGAAGGGAAAAAAGCAAATAGTTTAAAGAGAGATACAGGTGGACTCATTGCAACAATGAGATGTACAAGGTGCTATGTTGAAAAACGAACTTGACAACTTCGGCAGGGGAGAGGGGGTGGGGGATGTGGGTGAGGGGTGTAGTCATAGAGATGGGAGGGTAGGGATGGTAGGGGAAAAACAAAGGAGGAGGCAACAATGCTTGATAAGAAATGTACTTATTACTTTGCTCATGTAATTGTAACCCCTCTGTATGGTATTTTCACAATAAAAACATATTAAAAAATTGCCGGGCGCTGGTGGCTCATGCCTGTAATCCTAGCTACCCAGGAGGCTGAGATCTGAAGATCACGGTTCAAAGCCAGCCCGGGCAGGAAAGACTGTGAGACTCCTATCTCCAATAAACCACAAGAAAACCGGAAGTGGCGCTGTAGCTCAAGTGGTAGAGCGCTCGCCTTGAGCTGAAGAGCTGAGAGACAGCGCCCAGGCCCAGAGTTCAAGCCCCACAACCGACAATAAATAAATAAATAAATAGAAGATAGGAAACCTGGGAAAAAAAAGTATGGATATCTCTTCAATATTTAATTGTTCTAAGATATTGAAAAAATATCCCTGAGAAAGAAATTGCCTATCACTCTAATCATAAAATGATCAATTAATTGTCACAACCCTGAAAATAGACTATAAATAGTGTTATCCAATATTAAAAATATGTAGATACCTACAGACCCTTAACCTTAAGTATTAAATTTCACATTTACTCTAAGCATAAACAAAAATATTCAGGAATGGAATAAAGAATTAAAAATTACTCAGTTGTGGTTCAATGTTTTGTCTATTGTGGTAGACAATAAATTTCAATGTTATTTTAATAAATTGTTTTCATTGCAAACATTTTTCTTTATTTTTCTTGTTTCCTAGGTTCTGTGGCCTGAATTTGGTTGTTCCACAATTAGGTTATTTTGTCGTAAATACTGATATTCTGTGGTTAATTTTTCCCCCCACACAGCCTATGTATTCTATAATTTAAAAAGAAAAGTTATATTTAAAATAGCAAAGTAAATGCCCAAAAGTGGAATTGCTGGGTATAGGGGAGCTCTATGTGGAGCCTTTAGAGGAACCTCCATACTACTTTCCAAAGTGGTTGAACAAGTTCACACTCCCACCAACAATGCAGTAGGGTTCCCTTCTGGCCACATCCCCTCCAGCATCTGTTGTTATTAGAGTTCTTGATTATAGCCATTCTAACTGGAATGAGGTGGTATCACAATGTTGTTTTGATTTGCATTTCTTTTATGGCTAGGGAGGTTGAACATTTCTGTATGTGTCTATTGGCCATCCTTCTTTCCCCTTCAGAGCGGTTTCTCTTTAAGTCTTTAGCCCACTTATTTATTGGGTAGTTGTTTCTTTGAGGATTTGTTGTTGGAGGATTTAATGTTGTGAGTTCCAAATATATTTTAGATATGAAATCCTTGTCCATTGTATGGCTAGTAAAGATCTTCTCCCACTCTATGGGCTTTCTATTGATCTTGCTAGCTATGTCCTTTGCCATGCAGAAGCTCTGCAATTTCATGCAATCCTATTTGTCCAACCTTTCTTTGATTTGTTGTGTTTCCAGGTCTCTATTAAGAAAATTTCGGCCTGTGCCAAAGAGACCTAGGGTTTCTCCTATTCCATCCTGTAATGTTTTCAGGGGGTGACTGCTTTGATTACAATCACAAACAAGACCATACTAAAGCTACCAGCACAACTATGTTTATTGCAGCATTATTTACCATAGCTAAGATATGGAACCAACCCAGATGCCCCTCAGTAGGTGAATGGATCCAGAAAATGTGGTATATATACACAATGGGATTCTATACTTCCATCAGAAAGAATGGCATTGCCCCATTTGTTAGGAAATGGAAAGACTTGGAAAGAATTATATTAAGTGAAGTAAGCCAGGCCTGAAAACACAGAGGTCCCATGGTTTCCCTTATTTGCAATAACTAGTATATGTCTGAGTCAAGCAGAAAAGGTCAGATAAGTTGATGTTAGGCAAAATGAACCCCAAGATAAGGACTCAAATATTTGTTCTTTCTTGTGATTGTTTCTAACATATTTACAAGATGATTTCTTTGTTGCTTTGTATGTCCCTCCCCCATGGTATAACCCCTGCTTTCACTGTATTTGATGTTGGTATAATTTGTGGAGGGAAAGGGAAAAAACAAATTATTTAAATAGTGATACAGGTGGACTCATTGCACCAATATATACAGATGTTATGTCGAAAATGAACTTGACAACTTTGGTGTATGTGGGGGGTGGGGATGGGAAAGGATGGGAAGGGATGGGAAAGGGAAACAAAGGAGGAGGCAACAATGCTTGATAAGAAATGTACTCATTACCTTGCTCATGTAATTGTAACCCCACCATATGGTATTTTCACAATAAAAATAAATAAATAAATAAAATAGCAATGTAACTATTGAGCATCTTAGGAAGGAATATTACATTAAGTAAATCAAAAAGGTCGCAAACTTGGAAGCAAGGCTCCATGTGTTTTGAAATAAGATCTTTAAAGCAGGGCAAAGTTTTAGCTTCAGAAATGTATGAGCTGTTTAAATTTATTTATTTTTAAAATGATAACATGAACTGTGGAGATGCAAAATTGACTTTCTTCAATTCTCAAGGAATGCAGTCTAGCTGAAAACATGACCCAAGACTCTTCTCTTTTGGCACAGCATATTTTCCTTGTCAGGCAAATGTTAACTACTTAGTACAAAGTTCCTTGTAGCTTTTCATAAGGTGCATAATGTCAGTACCTACTCCATCTGTTCATCCTAACATATATCAGAGCTTTGGAGGTGGAGGAAAAACAACTAAAATTACACTTGATATCCTAGCTTATCCCACACAGTGAAATCCCTTTCATCATCCATATGCAATGAGGAAAAGGAAGAAATTGCTACTAGGAAGTTAGACAAAAATGATGTAAAGACAGAGGAAAAGGCTGTGGATATGGAAATATGAGCTCAAAGAGCACAGAAGGATATTGGACAAGAAGAATGAATGTAAAAGTATTGAAGAAGAATGTTGGTCAAGAAGAATGGAAATAAAAGTACTGAAGAAAAACTTAGAAAACAAGTTTAGTTTATATTATATCTTAATTATATGATTATCATTTGTTATTTGGTAATCTAGATAACATAACTCACTACCCAGGTCCAATTCCTCAGTCATTTACAATATTAAAGTGTGTAATGACCTTATCACTTTTGTGATTATATTAGTCTGATTTAATTCTCAAGGAAATTCCACAGCTTAAGTTGACATCTTGGTTATGTTATTTGAGATTGAGATACTCTGGGTACTTGAAAACAAGGAATAACTATGGCTCAGGGCATCTTGGAATACTTCATTGCTGTCTGGGTGGAAGAGTGCTAAGAAGTCATTGTGGAGAAGGAGAGGGCTTCATATGACCCTAAAATCATCAGGGACCTCTGGTCATGAAAGTGGAGGGGAAGGAAGCCACTCTGCTTAGCAATGATGGACTTCTATGCTGGTGAGTTGTAATGGAAACTATATAGCCTCTGGCTATATAGACGCGTCTTGACTATATGTGTTGACAGCTAGCTGTGTCTGAGGGCCCTTGAACTATACTTCCTGAATCACATGAAACCCACAAACTCTTCCTCTGCGAGATAAAGCCTCAAAGCATTGAGGCTCTTCTCTGAAGCTATAACCTGGCATGGGTTTGTTGCCAAACACATGAGGACTTGAAGTCCAGACCTTTTTGACTAGCAGCTGTACCCTACAGGAAGATGGTGGTCTGTAAGCAAGGAGACCAGCAAGCTGTGGGCCTCTCAGTTATCTTTGACCATTGTAGAATTCAGTTTTCTAGTTTGTTCTCCTAACTCTGGGATGCCTAGGCTTAGATACTTGCTATCCATGGGGACACAAACTGGGCAGGGATGGGGTGAGGGGAGGGGAGAGTACTAGTTGAAGAAGTAAGCCCCTGCTTAACCCACAGGCAACCCTCAGTAAACAAAGAAGAGAAGCCTGTATAATGAAAGAGAGGCAGAAACCTTTCTGCAGTCCCACTCTGAGCAGTGCTGAGCTCCAGGACTGGTTCCCTGAACATGTAAATAGCCCACTCTAATGAATTCATACAACTGCTAGACATAGCCAGGCCCCAGTGGCTCACACCTATAATCCTAGCTACTCAAGGAGGCTAAGATCTGAAGGTGTAGTCCCATGTACAGAAATACCAGTGAGACTCATGTGCAATTAACTAGCAAAATGCTGAAAGTAGAACCATAGCTAAAATAGTAGAACACAAACCTTGAAGAAAACAACAACAAAAATGAAAAAAAACTAAAGGAGAGTGTCCTACCCCCGGAATGGATGTGCACGTGCACACACACACACACACACACACACACACACACACACACACAAATCAACAAGGAAACTTATTCAATGACACTATGGAATGGATTTCACTGATATCTGCAGAACATTCTACCCAAAATCCATGTGTATATGTTTCTCAGCTTTTCTTAGAACATTCGCCTAAACAGATCGTTTTTTATAACATAAAACCAGTTACAACAAGTTGAAGAAATTAGAAATCATTTCTTACCAGACCAAATGGAATAAAATTAGAAATCAATCATGAGGAATAGCTACAGAAAATATTTTAAAAATGGAGCTATGAATTATCCATGAATCAACAATCATAGTTCAAATTTAGCCTGGACAGAAATGTCCAGAAGATACTAGCTCCAAAATAACTAGCAAAAAGCTGATCTGGAGTTCTAGATTAAGTGGTAGAGGTCCAGCTAAGCATGAAAGATGAGCAAGCATGAAGCCCTGAGTTCTAACCCCAGAACAGAAAAAAGTGCACATTTGTCTATACACATAATGAACGTGAGCCCATTCACAATAGCCTGAAAAGGATTAAATATGTAAAAATAAGTTAAATCAGGGACATAAAAGAGCTCCATAAAAATACTAAACCTTTATGAATGAAATTAAAGAACTCACTTTAAAAAGGCATCACATATTTATGGAGCAGTAGAATTAACACTGTGAAAATCTGATACAATACCCATTAAAATTCCAATGTCGTTTTCTCACAGAAATAGAAAAATCAATTACAAAATTCATATGGAATCTGAAAATACCCCATAGAGTCAAAGTAATCCTGAACAAAAGGGTAATGCTGGAGGAACCATTATACCCGACTTTGAATTATACTATGGAGCCAGAGTAACCACATAGTACTAACCCCCAGACAGACATGTATAGCCATGAAATAGCAGACATAGAAATAAAGCCATGCATTTACAGGTATCAGATTCTCAATAAAAGAGCCAAAAATCATACATTGGAAGCACAATAGCTTCTTCAATAATAATGTTGAGAAAAATGGATATTGACAAGTAGGAGACTGAAGCTAAACTCACATCTCACCCTGTACAAAACTTAGTTCAAAATTATTAAAGATCTAATTATAATACATGAAACTTGAAAACATAGAGAAAAACATAAAAGGAACATATAAGGACATATAATCCTTACTGAATAGGACTCTAATTGCCCAGGTGATACAAGCAAGAATTGATTAAAGGGATTGTATCAAATGATAAAACTTATACACAGCAAAAGCAATGCTTACAAGAATCAAGACAGAGCCTACAAAATGGGAGAAAATATCATCAGATGAGGGGTTAGTATGCAGAATATACAGAGAGCTTAAAATATTAAACACAGAAAGAACCAAAAATTAATAAATGTTCAATATATTTAGCCAGAAAGGCAATGAAAATCAAAATTACATTGAGATTTCATCTCACTCTAGCCAGAAAGATAATCATCAAGTAAACAAACAGCCAATGTTGCTGAGTATGAGAGGAAAAAGAGCACGTATACACGATTGGTAGGAATTTAAATTAGTATAGCAGTATGGAAATAAGCATGGAATTTCTTTAAAAATTAAAAATAAAACTCCTACATGATCCTGCTGTACCACTCCTGGGGTTATATCAGAAGGAATTTAAATCAGCATAGGAATAGAGATACCTGCATATCATATTTATACCAATACTATTCATAACTGTCCAAATATGGGATCAGCCTACATGTCTGTCATCAAATGAACAAACAAAAAATGGAGAAATGGAAAAGATGTGCATTAGCATATCATTCAACCAACAGGAATAGAATTGTGTCATCTTCAAAAAAATGAGTGAAATTAGAAATGACCATATTTAGTAAAATAAGCCATACTGAGAACATATCAGATGTTCTCTTTCATACACAGTCTAGAATTTATATAAACATCTCTATGTATATATATTTATCTCTATACAATACTAAGATCTATAGAAAGATAATATAGGTCAATAAATATAGGTATATACTATATAATAAGAAATGTAAACAGTTTATATATAATTTATATTATACAATAGAATATATAACATAATATATAATATACAATATGTTATAGAATATATAACATAATACATAATAATTATATATAATTTATATAACATAAAATATTCTATGCAATTTATTATATAATATAGAATATAATCATATATATGTATCTATATGTACTTATAGATACATAAATAACATAAAACAATATACAGAATACATAATATATAAAATATAAAACTATACTTGCTTATGCATAATATATGTATATTTGTGTACACATATATAAGAAGAGAGAGAAACAACACAAGTGTAAAATAGAGCATTGTTTAGGGATGCCCACTAACAGGAGGGTGGGGTAAAAGGATGATGCAGTGGGAATTTTTGTGGTTAAAGAACTCTACACATGTGCATGAAAATAGAATATAGAAACCAGTTAAAATTGTTTTAAAGGTTGTTTTTTTCTCCTTTTGTCTTGTTTGCTAATTTGTTTGTTTTGGGGAGCATCAGAAAGGTCACATAAAAAGTGGAACAAGGATGAACAAATACAACAGTGATACTCACAAGACACTATGTGGAAATTGAACTGAATATCTTGTAGGTGGGGACAAGAGGAAAAAATCAGGAGACAGCAAGAGAAGGAGAGACATGATTCAGAAAGAATATAGTCTTTACTCATTACCTGATTCATGTAACCTTTGCATAACCAATAACAACTTTTAAATTTAAAATAACTTGTTTAAAAAGGAGTTAGGCCAACAAGAGTAATAGCAGAGGCAAATTTGATTGATTCAAGTAGTACAATTATTCAAGAATGAAAATATACACAAATAAAAATTACTAAAAAAGTAAAAGTAAGCCAACAAAATCATAGACTCTGACACTAAATTCATCATCACATTATATTTGTCACCAATCAAAATTATGGGTGAGTCTTATCTCTCACTGTGGTGGAAATTGGTTTGGTTTAGCTTAATTTATTTGATGGCATGCAGAAGTAAAAACTATTATGAAGATTATATCACATGAAATACCATACACAAAATAAATTCCAGTGTAATTTAAGTTAACTGTAAGGAAGGTGCCAGTGGTTGGTAATCCTGTAATTGTAACTACTCAGGAGACTGGAATTTGAGAATTGCTCTTCAAAGCCAGGCTAGGGAGGAAAGCATGCAAGACTCATCTCCAATTAACTAACAAAAAGCCAGAAGTGGAGCTTGGGCTCAAATGTAGAACATTAGCCTTTTGCTCAAAAGTCCAGTCACAACACACAAGCCCTGAGTTCAAGCCCTAGGACAGCACTAAAAAAGGAAAACTTAAGTATAAAATTTTAAATAGAGAACCAAGACAGGGACACAAGTGGTTTTTTCTTTCTTGCTATTGTTTTTAATGTACTTATAATGTACTATGTGATTTTTTTTTGTTTTTTTTGTATGTTCTTTCCCTATGGTATAACCCCTGTCTTCACTGTATTTGATTTGGTGCCCTACATCTTGTATATACATTTTTCTAATTTGGGGAGGGGAAGGCAAAAAACAAAATGCTTAAATAAGGATACAGGTTGACCCATTGTAACAATGAGATGTACGAGACACAGTATTGAAAATGAACTTTGCAACTGGTGGTGGGGAGGGAGGAAGGAGTTGGGGAGATTGGGAGGGAAGGTATGGTAGGGGGAAAACAAAGGAGGAGGTAACAATGCTTAATAGGAAATGTCCTCATTACTTATGTAACTGTAACCCCTCTGTACACTACTTTTACAATTAAAAAGGTATTAAAAAAAGAAGACTAATGGAACACTGACAATGTGTGTAGAACAACTTAAACTTTAAATATGCTGTCTAAAATGTAGAACTAACATAACTTTGGCGAAAGGGCAAAGTAAAAAGAAATAAATGGAATCGAACAAATAAAGTAGATAGGACTAGTTCTTATATTGTATTGTTTTTATCAGTCTCACAACAAACATCAAGATTCAAATAATTACATGGACATCAAACTAAACAGATAATTCAAAATAAGATAGATGATGTTTTAACTAAACATCTGAACGTACAACCACATTTTTAAACAATCTAATGTTAAAACATGATATTGTTATTATATTATATTATACATTATATATTTTATTATTCTATATCTTGATTATTGTAAATTGTCAAAGAAATACCTTTACTGATACTATTTCATCAAATCAAGATAACATTACACCACCATAGTATGAATAAATTTGGCTCTATTTGTTGGTTACAGAGCAAATCAAAGGTCCTTAGCTTTTTTATGGAAAGTAAAAGTCATTTTTAATTTTATTCTTTTTTATGATATTCATTTGAGACAACAGAGGCTTGAAGTAAATGAGGTCATTTGAATATATATACATATATATTACTACTTTTATTATTATTATTTATTGTTATTATATCTGCTACATCTATTTCTTCATTAAATTAACATTATATAATCTGCTCCAAATTTTCACTGATTTTGTCATGTATTTCTTAGAAATATGGTATCTTCCAGCATTAATAATTTTCCTGATTAAGCTTTAGGATCAAGATTGACAAATATGTAATTTTTTTTAACTTTAAATGTAGATAGGCTCTAGTATTAACTAGGATTGATAATGTATTATTTTCTATTCGCATACATAAGTTTTACAACAGATTTCATTGTGCTTCTTTCACATATACATGAGATATTTTTAATATTTCATTTATTTATTTTCAAATATTTGTTCACCCTTTGTTCCACTTTTTCTGTGCCTACCTTCCCCTCTCAAATACAAACCAACTAACACACGTGACAAAAGGAAAAGAAAACAAAAACCACAGCAATCGCAACTGAAAATATCTCATTTCCTTTTCTTGGAGTTCTTTTTATAAAATATTATTTTATATGATCGTATGCACATAGCTATTAAGCCTTCGTCAGCCACTCCTATGCATGTCCTCCTTTGGCCTCTCTGAATGACTAGAGTCCTATATAATTTATCATGCCTTCACTTATTTACTGAGATTCTTTTTTTATAACCATCCAACAATCTATGAGTTCCAGGTATTCCACATTTAGGACTTATGTTCAGTATTATTTGCAATTTTTATTTTAGCCATCCTGGTTGATTGGTCAAGATATCATGCGGTGGTAGTCAGAACTACTTTAGGAGCTTTGTGTGAAATATCTGTTTAATCTGCAATAAACTGATGTGATAACAGTCATTAACTAAATGTCAAGCCAGAGCTGGAAGGAGATGTCACACTGCAGAAACTTGGTGATGGGGCTGCCTCTCCAAATGCTGTGTCAGTTTTCTTTGTTCTCCTGTGGGTCACTGCTCTGGCCCAACTGCTTTACTGAAAGAGATTAAAATCAATCATTCATTTCCCATTAGCTCCAAATATTAATCAAACTGATGGTGCATTTTCTCCTTTTAACCTATGACATTCATAAAGCTGTCATTTGAGCACTAAGACATTAACAGTCAAACTGAATTATCAGCTAAGCATAGATGATAAAACAAAGAGAAACTTGAGAACCATCTACTAGCCATAATTACAATTTAAAGTTTTAAGTCATATGTAGAATGCCACCCTGACCATACCTGTAAATATATTAGTGAGAAAGCTATGAGTTTAAACAGCCCATTTAGCATATTAATTCAACCTTTTGATTGTGTTGGTAGAATCAGGGTCAAAATTGTGGATGAGTCTCTTCCTAGTTACATAAATATATGTCATCAATAATTTTTTTCTTGTTTTCATTTTTAACTAAAAAATGTCCTGTGACAAAATTACCATATGAATTTATGGAGTACAATGTGAAATGTGTGTATAGAGAGAAAAAAATAAGAAAATATTTAAGTAAGTGATAGTGATAGATGATAGATGGACAGATAGAAGGACAGTCAGACAGACAAATAGACAGATGATAGATTCTTCCTGTGAACTATAGTATTTTACTCTTTGATCAATATGTTTTGTAGACCTGTAGCACCTTCCCTCTCCAACTTCTATTTCTCCTCTCCGCTCCTGAGTTCACTTCTCTTAGATGGATCCATAGGTGAGATCATGAAGTATTTGGCTTTCTGTACCTGGATTGCACCATTCAACAGATCATCCTTCTAATTCCTTCTATGTTGAAACAAATAATAGGATTTCTTTCTTCTTTAAGGCACAATCCTTTTTAAAAAAAATGAAAGTGCAAACCTTAAAATCCCTTCAAGTTAGGATGAATTATATATAATATTACATAGATTTTTTAACCTTTTTGTGTCGTCTACTAATTGTTAATAACTTGCTCCTTTTCCTGGCACAGAAATGAATCTTTCATGTATAGCTACAAGTTTCTTGAGGAGGTAAAATCATTTCACATAAAAGTTGAAATTGAACATAGAGCAAAATAGTGCCATCTATTTTGTCATTTTTGTTAGAATTTTTTGATAGGTGGGGTCAGTATATGGTCTTAGGCGGTAAGAGTATAGATTTCTATCACACCCCAGTGGCTCATACCTGTAATCTTAGCTACTCAAGAGCCAGAGATCAGGAGGCTAGGAGTTCTTGGCTAGTCTGGGTAAAGTTCTCCAGACCCCCATCACAGACAATGGCTAGGCATTTCAGAAAACTTAAATAGAAGGATCACCAGCCAAACCAGCTTGGATCAATGGCATGATCCTGTCTCAACACTGATCAGTACATAAAGACTGGAGGTATGACTCAGCTGGCAGAGTATATGAGTGCAAGCAGAGTACCACTAAAAGAACTTTAGAAAAGAATGCAGGGAAACCTGCATTTGGGTCTGGCTTAATATACCTCTAGGATAATCTTATTAGATGAACAGAAAAGCTCAAAAGCTATGTAAGTATGACCATATAAGATAATGAAGTAGAATGACCCTAAGATGTGGACGCAAGAGGCTCTTCTTTCTTGTTGTTGTTTTTAATGTACTATGAGATTTTTTTTGTTTCTCTTGTATGTTCTTCCCCCTGTGGCATATCCCCTCTTGTCACTGTATTTGATTTTGGTGCCCTGCATCTTGTATATACATTTATCTAATTTGGGGAGGGGAAGGAGAATAACAAAAGGTTGAAACAAGGACACAGCATGACCCATTACAACAATGATATTCACAAGACACTATATTCAGGGGTGGGGGTGGGGGGTGAGAGAGGTGGGGAATACAGGGATAGAAGGAGAAAAACAAAGGAAGGGGTAAAATGTTTGACAAGAAATGTACTCATTACCTAACTCATGTGACTGTAACCCCTCTAAACATCATCTTTACAATATTTTTTTTCCAAAAGGATGCAAGGCTTCTAAAATGCATTTAGTCACAAATAAGGAAAAGAATATGTCATGCAAAGAAGTACATACTTGTTATCCCAGCATGAAGGAGGCTGAGACAGGAGAACTGTGGGTTTGAGGCCAGCTTGGGCTACATATCAAATTCAAGGGCAGCTGGACAACTTGTCAAGACTCTCTCACATAATATATATATATATATATATATATATATATATATATATCCTTTTTTAAGAGAAAAAAATAGTAAAAGGGGAGAGTATGAATGTAGCTGAGTGGAAGAGCATTTGTCTGGCATGTATGAGGCCTGAATTTGATCCTCAGTATCACACACACACACACACACACACACACACACACACCCCAGAGTATAAAGTAGATGAAAGTAAAGTAAGGGCAAAAGGAAGATTTGGAAATTTCAAGAAAGAAGTCTAATTTAATTTGGGAATGAAAAAGGTTTCATTTTAAGCTCATGACTCATTTGTCATTAACAGTACAGTGTTTATACATTATCCTGAATGCACACAGAGCAACAGAAATGGTCATTTTAAACCGTAAGTCTTTGCGGAAAGTTTATCTTTACTACCCAGTACTGTGACTCCTTTCAAAACTTACCCAGTAAATACTATGACCTTGTACAGGCTTCCATGGACAGCTTTATGAGTTGTTTGAAAGGAAACAACGAATGATACTGATCATGAGGCTCCTTCCACATGCTACTTTTCACTGTGCTAAACAGGGCCAAGACAAACAAAGGAATCATTTAAACTCAACATGATTTTAATGAAGAGCAGTGGATTTGCTCCTGAACTGTAATGGAGAAACCCTGGCATGTTGACAGTTACTGTTCTGCCTGAAAAGCTGTTTCACAATCAGCACATTACTGTTAAATGACCTAATATGACATCACCACAATGGATTATTCCTGGGATTTTGTTTTTAGTGTTTAGGAGAAAGTTAAATGGTTGACTGATTCTCATTTCTTGCCTAGTTCCCTGAAACATTTTTGGATGATAGGACAATTTTTACATTCTAAAATTCTCAACAACATTATTTCTCTTTTTGGCAAAAATGTTATCCAAGCTAAATTTCTACAAATGGTGTAGTATACTTCAGATACTTCATTTATAGCATTTTATACTCATTGCTAGCTATCTCCATAAACCTTTACTTTTACATTTTCTTGATTAATTTCTAAGGAAAGAAAAACTATTTTAAATCCCTGTGCATTAAAAACATGCATTCATTATATCATTGCATGATTTCCAAGTAAATTAGGTAAAATCAATAAAAATATTTGCATAAGTTTTGCAATGCCTAAACTACTCTTTAATAGCTTTTTAAAAAACACCCATAGATTCAATGGGCATGTATAACATTTTTCAGCATTGCACTTGTTTTGGAAAGAGGAATGACAACAGCATAGCATTAGTTGGATATTATATTTTCATCTCTAGTTTTGGACAATATAATTACATTTAGTAATATAATAAGGATTATATAGTATTCCAATAAGAATTACTATAATAAGAATTTCTGGGGCTGGGAAGGTGGCTCAGTGGAAGAGTGCTTGCCTCACATGCATGAGGCCCTGGGTTCAATCCTCAGCACCACATAAACAGAAAAAGCTGGAAGTGGTGCTGGGGCTCAAGTAGTAGAGCGCTAGCCTTGAGCTGAAGAGCTGAGTGACAGTGCCCAGGCCCAGAATTCAAGCACCATGACTGACAAATAAAAAGAATTGCTATCACAAGAATTATTATATATTATTTATATTTAGAGGTGGGATTCATGCTGTGTTTGTGATGTGGATGATTAATAGAGGAGAACCAACACAAGGTAACTGAGTTAGCTATGAGCTAAATTCACATGAACAGCTCTGAAAATGTGGAGAAAAGGAGGAAGCATCCTGCTTGGTAGGAACAAGGTCACAGAGGAATGCCCAGAGGAAGGGGATGACTAAGACAACTGGATGTCCAAGAGCATGGAACTGATCTACAGCACACTTATAAATACATAATAACATCTTACATAGCACTGACAAATATCAGTTTAGGATCTATTCCTCTGAAAAACTAGCAGCCATGGCCACTAGTAGGCAAAGAATGGCATGATGTTAAGATTACTTGACGAGAGAGAAGTTATGAGGAGAAAAAAATCATGGCACAGTCTCAGAAAGATTTCCTAACCATCTTATCCAAAAAAAAAAAAAGGTGGATACAACTATACTAAAGCTCAGAACAGTATTCATGCACTGATGTGACTTTGAATACTTTTGGAAACTATCAAAAACTATATATAGTATCTCCATTCCTACAAGTATTACAATGGATAGCCCCACACAAAAAGAAAGAGAATATCGTTGGTTTAATTCCATTGAATATCACCTTCCCCGCCCTCCTTTTCTGGTCTACACTTCATCACCTTTTTTTTTTTTTTTTTGTCGGTTGTGGGGCCTGAACGCTGGGCCTGGGCACTGTCCCTCAGCATTTCAGCTTAAGGCTAGTGCTCTACCACCTGAGCCACAGCGCTTATGTGATGTTGAGCAATCAAACCCAGGGCCTCATGCATGCAAGGCAAGCACTCTACCACTGAGCCACCTTCCCAGCCCACTTCATCACTTTTTAATGCTGGAATGTCCCAGGGCTCAATTTGTTGTGGGTTTCTCCTCTCTCTATTATTGCTCTCTTTACTATCTTTTCTACTGAAAACATTCAATGCTATCTTTGGGAAAATGGATAGTAATCTGCTATCAATAACCTAGAAATCTCAGCTGTACCCAGAATCACCTGTTTGACACACAAATTCTGTCTACTTCAAAAGAGTCTCATCATCCTCTTCTACCTTCGATCCTGAGCCCCTACATTATCTTCCTCTTGAAGCTGAACAGATAAAAATCATATGGTAGGTATTCTTCACCCCATTGCTTTTGTTCTTAACCTGTGATCAGTCTTCCTCTGTCTGCCATCACTCCTGTAATCCAATGATGTCATGTTTGTGCTGTTTGTATCATTGACTCCCAGTTCTTCCACTGAAAGTTGAACCAGTCAGCATAATTTATTTTAATACTAACATGTGGCTTCTCCTGCCAGCCTCTGAATTTGAGCTCTGAATTCCATTCTCTTCTCACACGTGCAAAGATTTTACAGTCCTCAGCACCATCAGCAGCACTGCTTTTCCCCTCGGCAGGCAAGCATGTAGTAGTATTTTTCAACTTTGAAACACTCCATTGTTTTCATGTCCCAGATTAAACCACTACCTCTGCCTTCCTTAAAAATAGGGGAAAAATCCTAAAAAGTAAAATCCCAAATAATAAACGTAATTTATTTTTCACTACAACATGACCATGTATCTGTACTTACCTTATATATCATGTCTATCATTTTTGACTTTGCCACTGTTGTGGCTTTTGCTGTTTGTCAATCAAATTAAGTTTACTTATACCTTAAGAATGATTAAATAATTGAGTTAATCTAATAATAAGCAGTAAGATACAAGAAAATTAAGATGGTATGATGTTTTTAAGAAAATAATAGGTATAACAAAAGACAAAGTGAAAGAAATTAAATTGTATCACTCCCGAAAAATAAACAAACATCACAAACTAAGATATCAACAGAAGAAAAGAAGAAACATGGAAATGACAAAACAAAACAATGAACAAGATGGCAAAGGTAAGACATTGCCTACAAATAATCATGTTAAATATCAATAGATCAAATTCTCTAATCAAAGACACAGAGTGACTCCAGAGATAAAAGATTCAAAAACCCAACATCTGAAGTATGTTGTATGCATGAGGGCAGTAGGGCTCAGTATCATATTAGTATCAACAACTGTGCATATTAGTATCAACAACTAGAAGTCTTGGAAGGAGATGCAGAGTCAGATTATAAATGGATGAGGAAGAAAAACTAAATGCTTCTGGGAAGCATCTGACCCTGGAAACAATTCTAAGATTCCACAGGGAGACCAAAAAAATAAGTAAACTTTGCTCTGATGATGATGGTGATGATGATGATGATAATGATGATGGTTTCAATGATATAGAAACTTAACAAAAAGCTCCAGAGAAGAGCTCTGTATGTTTTAACCAAAAAATGCACAAAAATCAAGCTATAACCACAAGATCAAAAAACCCTTCAAAAATTAAGAAAGGGATTAGAGATAAGAGTCACTGGTAGAACACTTCCCTGAATTCAAACCCCAATATCAATACAGAAAAAAGGGAAAAAATTAATCACAGAAAGGACCTAGTTCTGTAGATGACAATAAAACCAAAAATGCAAGCCAATAGAGAAAAAAGTGCACTGAACAGTCCTGGATATTACTGGTAAGTAAAATTCAAATAAAGGGGAAAAGGTAAAGGAAAAACAAATGTAGCCCATAATGAGTAGCATTAACAATGCAGACTAAAGTATTCTGTCTTACTCCAAATCCTCTTTCTGTGTTGCCACCTATACCTCCTTCCAAGCTAGAAGTGATCTCTCTAAATTTCCACTTTCTTTTGACTGCTATGATCCAGTTGAACATTATATATTGAAATATAGCTTTCCTAGGATTTTCTTCTTAGCAATGCATTTGGTTAATAAGAAAGACATTGGCAAACCAATAAAAAATATATCATCAGAAATAATACAGAAACAGCGTAAGCACCCATCAGTGGATGAATATGTGGTATATATACACGATAGAACAATATTGAGCCTTAAAAAATGTATGAGCTTAAAGGAATGCTGTAATTGGCTATGACATAGAGGAACATGGACAATATTTTTCTAAATGAGATAAGTCACACCCAGAAAGACAAATACCCACTGTTGTTGCTCACATGTGGAATCTAAAAAAGGTGAATTCACAGGAGAGTAGAGTTCCAATTACCACAGGCTGGAATGGGAAAAATTAATCCAAGGACACAAAATATCCACAAAGAAGATGCTTTGTCATGAAACAGTGACAAATGATAAATAAATAATAAAGAATTCAATACAACATTATTAAGGCTATATCCAAAAAAGTGTCCTCATGAAAATGTAAGGGTATGAGACCATGAATTTGTTGTAAGCCTAATTTAATCATTCCACTCTGTAAGCATATCAAAACATGATGTTACCCCACAAATGCATATGATTGTTATCTCAATCAAAAGCAATATTTAAAAGTTAAAAGCAGTAATCTTAGAATACAGAATCAAGGTCCACTAACACTTTTCTAAGAAAAAAAAACATGCTTTTGAAAACAGAATAAATGAACTTACAGAAAAATTGTGTCCATGTTATCCACGTAACTAGTGTCATTAGCATTCATGTCTCTTCATGTCATTGGCCAGCAGAAATTGACCTCAGGTTGGGCTTGAGCGTTGAGGCAGCCCAGTCCCACCCATTCTGTGTCCATCTGAAACCATGATGGGTGACCTTCTGGTGCACTGGCACCTGAACACTTGGGAATGTCACCATCCTTTTCTCTAGGATATGGAATTATAACCACTGATCCATCATTTGCTTCCCAGAAGCAGACGGAAAGTAGGCAGGCATTATGTGTTAGAGCACCTTGTGTCTGGTCACACAGGCCATATCCTGCAGGTGTCTCAGTAGCCAAGATTGGCTCCCACTCCAGCTGGAGTTCCAGGAAGTGCCCATAGACTCTGGAACCATCACTGTTGGTGTGTATTTGTATATGGGAATCACAATGTCCCCTGAGTATGGGAAGCAGAAGCAGCATAGCATTGAGGGAGTATGTCCTAGACTTGCCTTTGCCATTATCAAATGATATGACTCCAGTGAGTCACTTATGGTTGAGTATTAGGTTTGAGTTTTGTTTGCTTGTGTTGAGGAAGAAGTTGTTTATTTGTTACAATGAGGAATTTGGATGGCAATACCTCTTTAGATCCTCCTAGTTTTCCCATATTTAAATGATTTATTCTCCTTTGTTTTCCCCAAATTCAACATCTATTCATATTTTCCAGATCCAATAGTAATAACCGAGATAAATGCAAATCGGATCCACTTATGATCACCATAAATCAGAGCAAAAACAATGTCAGGTACATGGTTCCTGTCATACCCAGCCTAGGGAAGATATGTGCATGGTTTCTAGAAGGATTATTCAGTGGGACACAAACTGGTTCAAATTATTCATTTCATCAAGTTTTTAGCACTTCCTTGGGGCTCTGTTCCTCTGTCACTGTTGAGCAATTTTTTGATAAGAGGATAAAGTTTCCTTTGCTCAATTTGCTTCTAGTTCTTTTTGTTATTCCCTTTTAGATCAGACAGAAACTCATTCCCGTCTAGGCATTTTCAGCCTTCAAAGATTTTGTGGTAATGTTCCATGCCTTAGTAGCTTTCCAAACTAATTCCAAACCCCTTGAGCTTCATGGAAATTCTGTTGCTTATCTTTCACAGAGAAATCGGATGTAGATCAGGTTATTAATATTTCAAATCTCTCTTCACGATACCACATTTAAAATTCCATTTTTTGTTTTAAATAGAGTAAATTCCCTCACACATTCCATTTCTAAATGGCAAAAAATTACAACAAAACTGAGATGTCTGGATTCCTGCTGTGCCAGGATAACTGTAGAAAGAAAGAAATTGTCACTGAGCTAGTTCATAATCTGCTGCTGCAGAAAATCAAAGCCAATTTTCACTTTTCTCCCCATTTCCATTCCACATTACACACACTCACCTAATTTCTCCTTCATTATAAAATTTATTTTTATGTTCCCTGAAACATAATTTTTACTATTTAAAAATTACCTCCTATGTCTCTCCTCCAAAATGCTTACTTGCTGGTTTTCTAAGCTATGTCGTTATATTTTACTCATTTTATAAATTCTGTCCTTAATTTACATATGACTCATGTTTTGTCTCATGTCTGTGAAGGATAGATTATATTTGTCTGTTATAAACAAATTGTATAAATTTGTATTATCCTATTTTGTTTCTCAGGAAGATACAAGTGTCGGTATTACTATAATACCTTTCATTTCAAAACTCATATTTCATACTAACTGCTAATTTACTAACTTAAATTACTACTATTATATTAATTTAAATTGATATTTACACATAGCTTTTCCCAAATATTCAGAAATTGGGTTATAGTCAATTATACTCATTAATTTAAAGCGAATTATTTCTCTCTTGGAAAACTTTACCTGGTTACATATGACTCCATCCACCATACAGTCATGAGTATTTTGCCGTGTGAGCTTCTCTTATCTCTAAGTGGCAAGAATCTTAAAAATAGACTGTGTGCCAGATCTTTTCAATTTTGAGGTGACTTTCAATGTTACTAGGATGTATTCTTTAGACATGATAAAGAATAATAAATGTTTGTTTATTTATCTTCTGAGTAGAGACTACAATGTATTTTCTTCAGGTTTATAAGCTTAGGTAAAACAATATGAAGCTGGTATAACTTAATACATTATAGGATAAGAATAAATAACTGATATTGTACAATTGTCAGTCTATTCTGTCTGTCCTCATCCTAGAGAGCAACCATGTACCAAATAATTAAAGATCTATGAGGAAAATTGTTTATAAAGGCATGTGTGAGGTACAACAAAAGTCACTGGGTTAAAAAACATAAATTCAACCTTAGGAATTCAAGAATCTTTTCAAAAGAAACTAACATTTGAGAATTGGAATTTTGAGAACCTTGAAAGCAAAGTATGAGTACATATAGTTTTAAAAACTGAAACATGACCTGAGTGAAGTCAATAGTGAGAAAACAAAGGCCTCTGTAAATCCGCTAATTATATGTATGTTTACCAATACCAGGGAAGTCAAATATCCTCAGCATATTGCAACAAGAAAAGTCTCAGCACCTGTGTTCCTCAGAAGTAAAGTATTCATCCATATGTGTTACTTTTCCATCAAATCAGGCCTTCATCACTCAAATTCTATTTTCCAACAATCTTATTAGCTCAATTTGAGAGAAATGACCCTTCCTTGATTTTTCTCAGCTATTCAAGGTCTAGAAAAGGGTATTGTGATTTCGTCTTTGAAGAGGATTTAAATTCAACCATTTCCTTTGGAAGTAGAGAGGTTGTTTAGAAGGATCATGGCAGATCATCAGACTAGAAATGTGGACATGGATGAGAATATGAAAGATTGCTTTTACAGTCACCATTACTGTGGAAATAACCACCCCTAAACTTAATGATGGACATGCCTATATGTTCTGAGAAAGAATTGAGATGGGTTAACCTAGGGACATGTTCCTTCTGCTACATGACATCTGAAGTGTTTGCAGGGAAGAACTGATGGCTAAGGAAGACTCAATGGCCAGGGATTGAGATTATCTGGAAGCTAATTGTTGGCTTGTTTTTGATACTTGTTGTGGGCTGAGACCTTAGTTTGGACTACAACTACATATGAACTCTCCATGTGGCTGCTTGAACTTTCTCATTGACTACTCTAATAGAAAAAAAGATTAGGGGAAAAGAAAAATGTTTTAAAATGTGTTTTATCATTTGGTATATGGGAAAGAGAAGATTTATTATGTTTAAAGTTCTTAAAAGAATTACCACTAAAGTATTGAAAGATAAGTCAAAATTAGTGTGCTAAGGAAACAAAAATTACAAGTATCAATAGTTACATATAAGGTGTGTTCATACTATGGAAAGAAATGTATGGAAAATATTTTTTAATGAGGTAGCTGTATTATTCGCCTGTCAGATTGACAAAGACAAAACTTGGAAGATATTTCTAGTTGTCAGGAGTGTCAGTGATCCATGTGTACTATGATACAATACACGCATCATGGATTCATAATGGTGACCGTCAATGGGTAAAGAAAATGTAGTATATATAAAGAGGTCAAAAGCTATATACATATGACCATATAAGATGATACTATGCAAAATGAACCCCAAGATATGGACACAAGAGATTTTATCTTTCTTCTTGTTCTTTTTAATGCACTATGCGATTTTTTTTGTTTCTTTGTGTGTTCTTCCCCCATGGTACAACCTCTGTTGTCACTGTATTTGATTCCAGTGCCCTGCATCTTGTATATACATTTTTCTAATTTGGGGAGGGGAAGGGAAATAATAAAATGCTGAAATAAGGATACAGGATGACCCATTGTAACAATGAGATGTACAAGACACTATGTTGAAAATGAACTTTACAACTTTGCATGGGATTGGGGGGTGGGAGGGTGGGGAGGGAGGAGTTGGGGAGGTGGGGAAGAAAGGGATGGTAGAGGAAAAATAAAGGAGGAGGCAACAATGCTTGATAGGAAATGTACTCATTACCTTGCTCATGTAACTGTAACCCCTCTGTACAGTTATCTTTACAATAAAAATATATTAAAAATAAAGAATGGAGTACTACTTAGTAATAAAAATTTGTGTCATTTATACAAAATATATGAATATAGAGCTAATCATTGAAACAAAAGTAGACTAGAAAGACAAATCCCCCATATTTTCTCCCATAGACAGAATCTACAGCTAAAATAAACAAATAAAGACATGAAAGATAAAAGGAGACTGTGGGAAACCAGAGAAGGATTAAAGAGAGGAGGGGTCATGGCAGAGGATGAAAGTACATAGTATGAATGTGTAACAATGTGATAATGAACCATTCAAAAGGATAAAAGGAAGGATATTCAGTTTACTCATGTCGACAGGACTAACGAACTTTCTAGAAGGCAGTCAGCAAAAGTCCATTGGAATTTATGTTGCACATACTCTGGGGCACAGCATTTTCAATTCTATGAATATAACTACAGAAAATTCTCAGAGAATTACAAATATTTATATAAAAGCTCATCCAAAATAGCATGGGTTGTAATACTGAAGGGTTATACACAATCTATCTTTAAAAAAAAAGATTAACTAGAATAGACAATTATAATGTATGTCATGATTAAAATAGTTTTCTGTATTTATTTTCTTTGTATAATAAAATATCCATGATAGTGTAACAAAGGAGAAGGAAAACCCAAGCTTACAAAACATCATGAAGAAACTTTTGTTAAACCATTTGTAGAAAATATATGAGTATTTAATTATACAAGAACTAAAATATCTACAAGAAAAGTCTTAACCAAGATGATGTATTTGAAGCCAAAAGTAACACTGTGGTTTAAGTGGTAGAGTGCTAGCCTTGAGTTGAAGAGCTGAGGGACCATACCCAGGCCCAGAGTTCAGGCCCCACAACTGACAAAAAAAAAAAGATGTATTTGAGAATATAGAAACATCTGAATGATACATCTATCTATCTATCTATCTATCTATCTATCTATCTATCTATCTATCTATCTATCTATGTATCTATCTATCTATCTATCTATCATCTATCTATATGTGTGTGTGTGTGTGTGTGTGTGTGTATGTGTGTGGGGGGGGTGTGTGGGTGTGTGTAGAAGACGTATTCATCATAGAACAAATACTGAATTATTGCTTTGGTTTTGATAGTTCTTTCTGGTACTAGCAATCAGTGAAAAAATGCAAACAGGAGCCACGAAGCAGAGTGTGGTACACCCATTCAGATATGCCTTCCCCAACTCCACAAACTTTTTGACCTTCATTAGATTTTTTGTTGTTTTTGTTTGTTTGTCTCTTTGTAGGGGACTCAGAAAATTAGCAAAGGAGAAAAATAGGAGGCTTGGGGAATGATAAGGTAAATTCATTTACATATGGAAGCACTAGAAACAGAAGATATTGGTGAGAGGACTAATAGTCTCTGAGCCTCCCAGGGATTTTCCTCATACTTTTGTGAAATGAAGCTAGGAAAAAACAGCTGTGGTTTTGTTGGCAGAAGATGAAAAAGAAATAGAAAAAGATTTTACAAAGGGAAGTTATAGGCTCTGTGTGTCTTTCAAAATGTTTAGTAAATGGAGTGAAAGCTTTGTGTTCATCTGAAATGGCTCTGGTTCCACTATCTGGTTGGTAAGCAGAAGAATCTACAAACACCAGGGAGTGCTCCACAAGGGAGCCTCAAGCAGGGCCCACTGAAATAGTAACATCTCAACTTAGAATTGAAGATAAACATCCAGAAGTGGTAAAAGATTGCAGGAAGAAGAATGCATTTCAAAAACTTACAGAGGAAGTCTGTAAAACACCTTAAATCAAATGTGATGAATACAGTTTGCTGAAGGAAGCTGTCATTCAGGAAGTGGGCAGGGTGTGAGATAGACCTAAGAATGGGGGATTTTTAACCATGAGGATTAAATTGAAGGCCATAAGCCTGGGCCTAGTAAAGTACCTGAAGCTACTACCAACAGTAGGGAGATGGTTTGTGTTCATGAAATGGAAAAGTCAATACCGTTAAGAAGTAATTCCAATCAAAATCCCAGCGAGATGTTTTGTAAATTTTAGCAAACTAATTCAAAGTCCACGTGAAGAACAAAAGACCTAGACTAGTTAACATTATATGACCAACTAGAAATAAAAAGCTAAAGGTGAATGGATAAACAAAATGTGAATTTAAAACACAATAGAACATTATTCAGACTTTAAAAACAAAACTTCTTATACATACTACAGCATAGATGAAGCTTCAAGATAGGTGAAGCAAAATAAGCCAATCAAAAAGACTGTGAAAGTCTATTCACCTGAGGTACTTAAAGTAATCAAACTTACAAAATACAGAAAGAAGCTGGTGGTTGCCAGAGACTGGAAGAAAAAGGAAAATTGAAAGTTAGTTTATAAAGAGTTCAGTGATTTAGTTTTGCATAATTGAAAAGTTCCAAAGATAAATGAGACTGATAATTATTTCATAATGTGAGCGAACCAAATACAAATGAATTGTATGTAGGATGACGAGTTTCATTTGTGCATTATGCCACAACTGCAAAATAAACTTAAAATTTTAAACTGTTCTATGAAAGATGCTGTAAGGAGAATGGAAAGACAAGCCATTGATTTGGCAAAAAAAAAAAAAATAGCCAGCAATTTATGTGACAAAGGAATGATACCCTACATAGGAAATATTCTTTAAATGCAACAATAAGAAAATTAACAAACTAAGATTTTTTTATTGTATTGTAAAGCGGATATGCAGAGGAGTTGCAATAAAATGAGTAAGGTAATGAGTACATTTCTCAGCAAACAGTTTTATTCCCTCCCACTCTGCCCCCAATTCCCCTCTCCTACTTCCACGTTATAAAGATTTCCAATATAGTGTCTTATGAATATCGCTGTTGCATTGGTTCACACTTTGTCCTTTCTCTCACCATTTTTTGTGATTTCCCTCCCCTTCCCCAAATCAGATAAACTTATATACAAGACAAAGGGTACCAAAATCATAAACAGTGACAACAAGAAATAAACCAATGGAAAAAATATGAAAGAAAAATAAATAACTGCAAACATAAAAATTCTTCATTTTCATATCTTGGAGATCATTTTAATTAGCATCATTTTATTTGGTCATATGTACATAACTATTGAGCTATTGTGATCTGCTAGGACTATCTTAGACTTCTACAAATTATTGCAAATGAGGGACACCATGGAGTCTATGTTTCTTTGGATCTGGCTTACTTCACTTTGAAATGATCCTTCCCATCCATCCCAGGGGACCACTCAGAGGCAAGAAGGCACAGGAGAAAGATTATTATAAGGCCATAATTCCCCAAACAAGGGAGCACATGGTATCCATCCCTATCCAGGTCTGGGGGCAGGAAGTGAGGTAAGTGTGTGCTCAGATGGCTCTGGGCAGAGAGAGGGAAGGGCCAGCTGTATGGCAGGAACTCTGGGCCTGGGAGGAATGAGGAATTCCGGCTTGGGTGGAGCTGAGGACTAAAGGTGGGCACAATGCTCACACACTTAATATGATTTTCTCCCACATCTTCCTATTTCCTTAAAAATGTACAATATCATTCTTTCTGATGAAAGTGTAGAACTCCATTGTGTATATATACCACATTTTCTTGATCTATTGTCTTGATCCATTCATCTACTGAGAGGCATCTGTGCTGATTTCATATCTTAGCTGTGGAGAATAATGTTGTGATAAACATGTTTGTGCTGATAGCTTTTAGTATGGCCTTGTGTGTGGTCATTTGGGTAAATGCCCAGAAGTGGGATTCATGGGTTACGGGAGACCTCTGTGTTTAGTCTTTTGAGGACCATCCATACTGCTTTCCAGAGTGGTTGAACAAGTTTACCCTCCCACCAACAATGTAACAGTGTTCCCTTTTGGCCACATCATGCCAGCATCTATTATTGCTAGTTTTCTTGATAATGGTCATTCTAACTGTATTGAGGTAGAATCTCAATGTTGTTTTATTTACATTTATTTTATGGCCAGAGATGTTGTGTCTATTGGCCATTCATATTTCCTCTTCAGAGAAGTCTCTCTTTAAGTATTTAGCCTACTTATTAATGGGGTGGTTCTTTAAGGATTTGTTTTTTGGGGGGGAAACCAAGTTTTAAGAGAGCAAAAGAGGACTGGGAATTTGGCTCAATGGTAGAGTGCTTGCCTTGCATGCATGAAGCCCTGGGTTCAATTCCTCAGAACCACATAAGCAGAAAAAAGCTAATAGTAGCATTGTGGTTCAAGTGTAGGGTGCTAGCCTTGAGCTGAAGAGCTGAGGGACAGCGCCTAGGTCCAGAGTTAAGCCCCCACGACCAACAAAAAAAAGAGAAAGAGCAAAGGAAGTAAATAGTGGCATCATTCACAAGTATAAAGAAATGGAAAATACGCATACAAAAAGTTTCTGATGTTTGTATGTCACTAGAGAATGCATATTAAATTAGAAATGAGATGCCACTACAAATTATTAGGGTGTTTAAATTTCAAACCTTGAAAACACCCATTACTGCCAAGGATGTAGACCAGCAAGAATCTCCTTCACTGCTGGTGGCAGGCATATTGGGTAACTATTTCCAAGGCAGTTGGCAGTTTCTTACAAAGGTGAAACAGCCTAAAACACAATCCAGCAATCTCAATCTGGACAAATTTAACCAAGCCTCTAACTTGGGATAGATAACCTGTCTGGGCTGGTTGAAAGAATCAGCCCCAACAAAACAAAATCAATAATTTTTTATCTTCAAGTGGGGAGCATACAAAATTCACAACACCCATGAAAGGTAGAGAAAGCTAAAATAAACAAATACAAACATAATCCTAAACTGTGTACTAATATGGTAATTGTCATATTGAAATGACAAAAATCCTCCAAATGCCAGGTCTTTAGGTAGAAAACTATCCCACTACATACAAGGCCAACCAAAGCTAGGGTAAGGGAACTATACTGAAGGAACAGAGATTTAAAATCAGCTTTAAAATAATTAGATTTAAACTTTGCTGTGAAATCGAAGTACAGAATCCATTCAGGATAAGAGTTTTATGAGGAAAAATCTCAGATATATTTGAAAAGGGACAGAATGAAGATTCTAGAAATGAAAATAGTCACTGAATTTTTTTAATCAATAGAAAAGTTAAACAGCAGACTACTCGTAGATCAGGCTACTCGTAGATAGGAACTTCTAACGCTTCATTAATCAAACAGAAAAGGCAACTGCTTAAATAGAACTGCTTAAATAAAGCAATGACAAGATAGAAAAAAATGGTGGATTTTGACTAGTCCCAGGGACACACATCTGTAGACTCGGCTATTCAGAAGGAAGAGATTGTGGTTTAAGGAAAATCTGGTCAAAAGAAGATGAACAAGAAGAAGGAAGAGGAGGAACAAGGAGGAGGAGGAGGTGGAGGAGAAGAGGAGGAGGAGGAGGA
>NW_012267248.1:10565631-10589619 GCF_000151885.1 Dipodomys ordii | reverse complement strand
AGAAGGAGAAGGAGAAGGAGAAGAAGAAGAAGAAGAAGAAGAAGAAGAAGAAGAAGAAGAAGAAGAAGAAGAAGAAGAAGAAGAAGAAGAAGAAGAAGAGCCAAACTGTCACAAAATAAGCTAGGCACAGCAGCATATGCCTCTAATTCCAGCTATGTGGGAAGTGTTCTGTGACCCAAAAGCTGAGCCTCAGAAAAAGAAAGAAAGAAAACCGGCCTTTCCAAAGGTAATTTAAGCAAAAAAAATCTAAGGGTATGGCTTCGTTTGTAGAGCATCTGTCTAATAAGCATGAAGCCTCAAATTCAAATCTCAGTACTGAAAACAAAGTCATAAAATGTAAGAAACTCTTAGAAAATAGAATCAACAAAATCTGATGAAGAAAATAAGCATCAAAAATGTGTTTCTGATTTAAAAGAATGCTTTTAAATCAGAACGACAGGCTCTGTCGTTGTGGCCTGAACTAATAGAGTAGTTACTTTGCAATGTAAAAACAATACACACTGCTATTGTTGTATTGTGTATTGCTGTTGTTCTCACAAAGTTGATCAGGAATTACTGGAATCTAATGAATAGGGTAAGGACTTTGCTAATCCAATACATCTAGATAACATGGAGTCCATCTTTTGTTTTCTGCCAGGGTCCAAATAGTTTGCAGGATGGCTTGCTACTAAGATGCTCCTGTGTTTCTGCATAGTCCACAAAAACTGACTGCAGTATGAAATGTCAGATATCTCAGGAAACATGCATCATCTTAAGACAAAGGTGGTATGTCCAATTAGCGTGTGGAAGGACGGGATTCTGAAAGCAATACAGCTGGCATGCTAGCAGCAGCCACAACACTATTATTACTTCACAGTAATACTATTACTTCACAGTGCTGAAGTAATTTCAAAACTTAGTAAAGTACATGGGAAAAAAATGTAACAAAGCTTCAGCTACAATGATTTCTGTTTTTAAAGATGTAAATATGCATTAGTGGACAAATTCTAATCAAAATAAAACATTTTTGAAAGTATGCAATGCTCTAAAATATGCAGCAAAATATATTTATACATTGCTGTGAAATAATGATACATACATATACATATATTACTTGAAAATACCATTCTAAGCAAATACTCAGGAACCTCAGAACAACTGGACATTTTTATGTGTGTGTGCCAATCCTGGGATTTGAACTCAGGGCCTGATCATTGACCCTGAGCTTTTGTACTCAAAGCTAGAATTATGTCATTTGAGACACAGCTCTACTTCTGACCATTTTTTGGGGGGGAGAGGGTGTTAATTGGAAATAAGAATCTGAGAGACTTTTCTGCCTGGACTAGCTTTGAACCATGATCCTCAACCGTCAGTCTCCTGAGTAGTTAGGATTCCAGAAATGAATCACAAGCACCAAGCACAAGTAGACTTCTTTTTTGTCAGTTGTGGGGCTTGAACTCAGGGCATAGGCACTGTCCCTGAGCCTCTTGTGCTCAAAGCTAGCACTCTACCATTCTGATCCACAGTGATACTTGCAGTTTTTGAGTGGTAAATTGGAGATAAGCTCTCACAGGGACTCTTCTGCTCAGGCTGGCTTTGATCTGTGAGGCTCAGAGCTCAGCTTCCTGATTGGCTAAAATTACAGGCATGAGTCACTAGTGCCCGGCTCACAAGTGGACTTTTTTAATATAGTCATTGAATACACATGAAATCTTTTAAGGTCATAGAAATGAAAAAATAGGCATCACAGTATTAATTACAATAGCAAAAGCAGTTACAGAAAGTCTCCAAATTCCAGTGGAAGGAGGGCCATTGTGCAGGACAACATGTAATTGTGCTGTCACTGGGGCGAGCGCCCAGACTGCAGCAAAATGAAGTCATCCTTCCTCTCATCTGACAGCAATGACTGAGAACTCTGAAATTCCTGATAAGGACAAGGATGGTGTGCACTGGACACACAGTTTTGCCCCAGCTGCACAAACACTCTGAAGTAGAAGCTGGTGCAGAAGGTGAGTTTGGTGAGGGCAGTTACCCATAAGCCATCCAAGGGGCTGTATGCAATGCTTAATAAAGCTCTTATTGGGCCAGCTGGACCCATTTAAGTTATTCTGTGGTCAGTAACCCCCAACCCAGCTCACAGATATTTCTTGTACATCTGCCAGGGAAACTCACCCAACATAGGGTACAATTTACATAACTGATTAGAAGATAATGATGACAATGTCAATTGCAGGACCATGGCTGGAACTAGAGAACATCTTTTTTTGTTGTTTTGTTTTGGGGTCTGGTTATGGGGCCTGAACTCTGGGCCTGGGCGCTGGCCCTCAGCTCTTCAGGTCAAGGCTAGCACTCTACCACTTGAGCCACAGCATCACTTCTGGCTTTTTTTCTTTTTGCTTATGTGGTGCTGAGGAATCGAACCCAGGGCCTCAGGCATGCAAGGCAAGCGCTGTACCACTGAGCTACCTTCCCAGACCCTAGAGAACAACCTTTAAAGCAAAATAAGCCAAACTCATGAGGACAAATATCCCATGCTTCCTGTCCTGTGGAACCTAGGTATAAAGAAAATAAAAGGTCTGAATGTAAAACGTGAGATGACAAAGTAAGTGTAGGAGGAGAAACAAGATGCACATTGTGGACAGGTATGAAAATGTCACAATGAAACTCTTTATAAAGAATGTACACAAATAAAAAAAGGAAACATACAGTCATTTTTAAAAGGCAGTGGTTGTATTAACACCCTTATTAAGCCAGAATTCTGTACAGCTATAAAGATCCTAACTGTAAATAATTATTACTAACTTTATACTGTTGTACTCCCTTTTGATCCCAGCCTGGGGAATCATTCTCTTCCACTTCTTTCTCTAATCTATCCTTTGAAGGCTAACATCCTACTCATTCTCTGCCTCCTGGATTTTAGTTGGCTTTAACCACTGAGCAGTCTTATTTGACTTCTAATAGAAGATAGGAAAAAAGGGAAAGAAGTCAGGGTTCAAATGCTCCTTGGTTTAAGGACAGATTGAATTACATTTGTTAAAATCTACTATTATGTGAAAGCAGTATACATCCACTAGAAAATATTCCTCAATTTAATTTTCTTTCACTTTTGACCTTTGACTGGGCCAGCAATATGATACCCTCTCATGACAGTGAATAGTGACAGCAACTTGCCATTTCCTATCAACCCAACCCCACAAAAGAAAACAACCCACACTCTACAGTACAAGGTGCTGCCAGTTCTTTCTGGATACATGTGTCCAGTAGATGGCAGGAGACCAGGACATAAGCTAACTCCTGAGATATGGACCAGTGGCACCTATTGATCCCTCCAATCTCCAAGGAGTGAGCTTGGAACAGATGGAGAGAAGAAAGCCATTGAGGTGAATGATCTTGGAAAGGCTCTGACATGTCAGTGAACAGAGAAAAGCTCATTTTTTAACATTTTAAACATTATTTATTTTGAGTAGGTAACATCAGAGATAAAAATGCTGTTCAGAATTGTAAATGCTTAAGGAAAAGTAAATAAAAATATGTTTTTTTCAATATAAAGGATTGCACTTAAGTGAAGAACTAAACAAAAACACAAAAAACACTTATTTTTAAATGTTTTTATTTTATTGTAAAGATGCTGTACAGAGGGGTTACAGTTCATGTCAAGCATTGTTACCCCTTGCTAAGGATAATCTGCCTTTGTGGTTATTAAAGGAAAATAAAAATTTAAGAGATGCAATTTTGACCAAGGATCCACAGTGCTTTAGCATGAAGCCTCTAAAGTTTTTTACAAAGGTGAAAATGGGATTGTTATTCAAGTAAACACTGATACTGAAATAAAAATATTATATCTTATATGGATAAAAGGTATTCCAACTTTATAAAATGGAACTCATAATACAAAAGAAAAAATAAATGGATGAAAATAATTTAAATATAAACAACATAGGTACTACACGATTACGATAGGAAGTCAATTAAAAGGAAAAGCACATCTTTAATAGATTTTTTTTAAAGAATGGAAGAGAAATAAAAAGAGCACTTCAGCAAGAAAAGTATAGAAAACTAAGTTTGAGCAGGTACAGTTACAGAGAGTAAGAGAGAGGGGAAAGAAGGAACAAAAACACACTTTTTTTTTTAGTGGTGAGAAGACATAACCTTAGCTTAAAAATCAAGGGAGCAAAATGGAGAAGGATTGCTTCAGTGTGTGCAATGGGCAGATGTGGCATAGCAGGAATGGAGGTGAAGATAGAGTTAAGAGACAAAAGAAAGTATGAGAAGCTGAAAAATTCAATTAACATGGGTCCCAATACTGAGCGATATGCATCCTGACCAGACAAGGTCCTGGAGTTTGTATACAATCATGGGGAAAGATCTCTCTTCGTTTTAGCATGTTGAAGCTGTATAGTGGTAAACCATGCTGAGAGGTTCCTATTTGACTCTAAAGCACTTAAATCAAAATTCCTATCCAGGCTTTGATGGCTCATGCTATAATCCTAGCTACCCAAGAAGCTAAGATCTGAGGATCACAGTTTGCTGTCAGCCCAGGCAGGAAAGTTTGTGAGACTCTTATCTCCAATTAATCACAAAAAATAAATAAAACCGAGAAATGAGTCTGTGGTCAAGTGTTAGAGCATTAACCCTGATCAAAAAAAAATCTCAGGGACAGCACCTAGGCTGTGAGTTCAAGCCCCAGCACAGAAAAGAAGGCAGGCAGTCAGGCAGGTGGGTGGGCAGGTGAAAAAGAAAGAGGGAGAAAGGCAGAGAGACAGAAAGGAAGGAAGAAAAAAAGAAGAGAGAAAAAGAAGAAAAGAAAAGAAATCAAATCAAGAAAGAAAAGTTCCTTCTCCCTGGTCTTATCTTTTAAAACCCACAGCAAGGTTCAGGAGGTGATCAACAGAGTACTGACCTAGGGAGTTGGAAAGATTTAGAATCAAAAACAGAGAGCCCCATATAGGGAAAAACAAGTAAGATACAGAGGAAAGTTACTTCCTATCTGGGCCGCAGGTGAGCATTTTCTCAGGGACTTTGTCATTGCATTTCTGTAGGGATTTGCCATCATAAGACCAGACATTTGAAGGTGCATGTAAAAAGGCTGAAAGAATTCAGTAGTGATACTCACTAGGCACTGAGTTGAAATGAACTATACAATTTGGGGTGGGTGGAGGAGAACTGGGAGAAAATGAGGGAAGGGGGTGACAGTTTACATAAATGTATTTCTTATTTGACTTTTGTAATTGTGACCCCTCTGTATAACACATTTACAATAATCTCTTTAAAAAAAAGAAGTTTGTGGTCTATCTTATCCAATCTTCCAAAGCAGGGCAATCTCAGATGGTCATGATCAGTGGCTCTACCCACAAACCATGGCCTCTGGTTGCTAGTTGTACAATCCAAAGGAAAAAGTCAAATAGCACATGACTCTGCTCTAGACTCTAGATAGTATATAGTAACCATAGAAAGAGAACAATTGTTTTCTGGATTTATTTATATTTAAAAAGTGATGATAGAAAACTCTTAAGATTTGTCACTTATTGGGTCTCACTATTGAGGATGGGGAGTATGGTTCAAGTGTTAAGCACCTGCTTAACAAGCATAAGCCCCTGAGCTCATACTCTAGAACTGCCAAAAAATAATAAGAGGCTTCCAGCAGTCCAATGGTAGCAATTATATAGCATTCTCTTCATCTCTCCTTACCTACTTCTCTTTCTATGGTTACTATATCCTATACAGAATCTAGAGCAAAGTCATGTGTTATTTGACTTTTTCCTTCGGGTTGTACAACTAGCAACCAGTGGCCATGATTTGTGGGTAGAGCCACTGATCATGACCATATGAGATTGCTTGCTTTGGAAGATTGGATAGGATAGACCATAAACTTCCTTTTTTAAAAGCGATTATTGTAAATGTGATATACAGAGGGGTCACAGTTACATAAGTCTGATAAGGAATACATTTCTTTGTGAAAAGTGTCACCCTCTCCCTCATTTTCTCCCAGTTCTCCTCTACCCACCCCAAATTGTATAATTCATTTCAACTTAGTGTCTAGCGAGTATCACTACTGAATTGTTTCAGCCTTTCTACATGCACCTTCAAATGTCTGGTCTTATGATGGCAAATCCCTACAGAAATGCAATGACAAAGTCCCTGAGAAAATGCTCACCTGCAGCCCAGATAGAAAGTAACTTCTCCCCTCTGTGTCTGACTTATTTTTCACTATATGGAGTTCTCTGTTTCTGATTCTAAATCTTCCTGATTCTAACTAAGTCTTACAGAAGGTTGTTTGCAAATATTTTTAGAAGTCAAATATACTGTACTGGCGTTATATGAAAATGGTAGAAATCACTTTCCACACCAATAAATTGTATCCTCATGCTTTAAGGATTATTATGGTGATCAAAGATTAGGTAACCATAGGTCTGCAGGTTCATTTGGGTCTTTAGTTCTATTCCATTGGTACTCAGGCCTGTTCTTGTGCCAGTACCAAGCTGTTTTTTGGATCAAAGACCCCAAGGTAAAAGCAGATTGTAGAGAGCTGCATGCAGCTGCACCTGGAAGATGGCGCTGGCTTCTGCCCTCCGCCTTCCCTATGGCGAGTGCTCTCTGTGGTAAACAACTCCTTATATGACTAAGGCATAGAATCTGGCTTGCTTCTGCGCACCTGGACCTAATTGGTGGTTCCCACATGGCGTATCAGGGTTGGCTACCCAGCGGGTACTTAAGGCTGTGGGGAATTCTCCCCAGGGTTGGGGTCAGAAGATTGCTCAAAGGTCCTGAATAAACTGCAGAGAGAACAGCTCGGTGTCGCGTCTTCCTTGCTGGTCGAGGCGGGCGTGACAGCAGATACTCTGCAAATATTACAAGAAGGAATAGGAGAGACACTAAGGCTCCTTGGCACAGGTCAAAACTTTCTTAATAAAGACCCAGAAACACAACAAATTAAAGAAAGGCTGGATAAATGGGATTGCATTATACTACAAAAATAAACCCTCAAAGAAACAACCACCCAGTTAAAAAGTGGGCTAAAGACTTTAAGAGAGACTTCTCTAAAGAGGAAATATAAATGGACAAGAGACACATGAAGAATTGTTCAACATCTCTGGCTATAAAAGAAATGCAAATTAAAACAACATCGAGATTCCATCTTACACCAGTTAAAATGGCCATTACCAAGAAAACTAGTAACAACAGATGATGGAGGGGATGTGGCCAAAGGGGAATGCTATTACACTGTTGGTGGGAATGCAAACTTATCCAACCATTCTGGAAAGCTTTATGGAGATTCCTCAAATGACTAAACATAGAGTTTCCCTGTGATCCGCAATCTCATTCCTGGGCATTTACCCAAATGACCACAAACAGGCCACGTTAAAGCTACCAGCACAAGTATCTATCGATCGATCGATCGATCAATTGATCTATCGGTACTTTATGCCTCCATCAGAAAGAACATTGCTCCATTCCTAAGTAAATCAAAAGACTTGGAAAAATTTATATTTAGTGAAGTAACCCAGACCCAAAGAAAAATAGGTTGCATGATTTCCCTCATTTGTAAGAACAAGAATATATCTATGATATTCTTTTTTGGGGGGAGGGGAGGTCCAGTCGTGGGGCCTGAACTCTGGGCCTGGACGCTGTCCCTCAGCTCTTCAGCTCAAGGCTAGTGCTCTACCACTTGAGCCACAGTGCCACTTTGGTGTTTTTCTGCTGTGATGATGCTGAGGAATTGAACCCAGGTCCTCATGCATGCAAGACAAGTGCGTTACCACTGAGCCACCTTCCCAGCCCCTGTCTATGATATTCTTAACAAGGGATCTCAATAATCCAAATGCTTAGTGCATAGGACCATATATACTGAAGCGTATCAACATTATCACCAGTATATGGAAACAAGAGATTCTTTTTTTTGTTTGTTTTTTATTATTGTGAAAATACTGTACAGAGGGGTTGCAATTAAGTGGGCAAGATAATGAGTACATTTCTTATCAAGCATTGTCGCCTCCTCCTTTGTTTCCCCTTCCCATCCTCCCCCTGCCCCCCCACCCAATCCTCCCTGATCTCCCTCCCCCCTTCTCCCCTCCCCCCAACCAAAGTTGTAAAGTTCGTTTTCAACATAACAACTTGAACATCTCATTATTGCAATGGGTCCACCTGTATCCCTATTTAAACGATTTGTTTTTCCCCTTCCCCTCGGCAAATTATACCAACCTCAAATACAGTGAAAGCAGGGGTTATACTGTGGGGGAGGGACATACAAAGAACAAAGAAATAATCTTATAAATGTGTCAGGAACAATCGCATGAAAGAAAATAAAAAACATTTGAATACATAACTTAGGGTTCATTTCCCTAACATCAACTTATCTGACCTTTTCTGCTTGACTCAGACATATACTAGATATTGCAAATAAGGGAAGCCATGGGACCTATGTCTCTTTGGGCCTGGCTTACTTCACTTCATATAATTTTTTTCCAAGTCTTGGACACAAGAGATTCTTATTTGTCCGTATATACAGTCTGTTCTTTTTTTCCCTTTTTTCACTTCTCTTAGTTTTCTGTACCTTGTTTCTTGTATATAAGATAATTCAATATGTGAAAGGGAAAGAGAATCACAGACACAGCAGGACAAAGGATGAACCACAGCAACACTAACACTCACTGGACAACTTGTGAGGGAGGGAAAAAAGGAGGGGTAAGTGGAATATAATGAGGGATAGAGTAACAATGATTAAAACCAAATGTACTCCTTATTTATGTAACTTTAACCTCCCTGCTAATCACCTTTTCAATAAAAATGAAATATAATTGATAAAATTAAAAAAATTTTTAAAGAAATGTGCTATTTCAGTATCTCAAAACCTACCAAGTAAATAAGACATAGAACACTAGAAATTTGGAGAAGAAAGAAAACTTCCCACAAGAACAATCAGTAAAATCTCATGGAACAAACAGAATCTAACTAAATCTGAGGAAATGAATATAACTTGTAAAGCTAAGGAGAAACATATGATACATGTGAAGAAAACAATATATTGTCCAGCAATATTAAGACAACAGAATGGTGTGGTTTGGGTTGAACTTATTTCTCAAAGAATCATATGCTAGAAGTCTGGTCCTCACTTTGAACAGTTTTGAGAGATAATGGAACTCGTAAGGGGCCGAGCCATGTGAGAAATGGTTAAGAGGGGGCCATCCTGAAGGAGTGATTAGGTCTCACAAGACTGGATTAGTTACCATGACAGTGGGGCTCTGGAGAACAAGGCCACCCACACATGTGGCTTCTCCTGCATGCTTTCTTATGTGCAGCCATCCCTCATGTTATAATGTAGCGGGAGTCCTCACCACATGTAGCCACTCAACTTGGACATTTCTTGCCTCCCAAACTTCAAGACAATATAAACTCATTTTCCTTAAGACTTATGTCATCTCTTCAAGTACTTTATTCCACCAACATACTATGGACAAAGAGGCAGAGGCTATACTTTATGTAGGAAAGTAATTATATCTAAGGCTTAAAAATTGGATAGGGATCACACTGTGTATGAGGACATAAAGGCATGAGCTAAGTAATATAAAGTTGATTTTAGTTAGCATTAACACCATCAAAGTTTTCCACTAGGGAAATTATATACTGAAGGTATGTTTTGAGGACAATTAACTTGACAGTAATATAGACAGTGGATTTGAGAAGAATCATAAAAGAAATTTAGGAGAAATTTCCCACAATCAACTATGATTATCATCTGCTGCAAGCAGACGATCAGTGCTGTAAAGGACAACATAATGAGTACAAAGTGAAATCTATTGTGACTAAAACAGGGCAGCATGGCTAGGGTTTAGTTTACAGCCCTAGAATTCATGTAAAAGAGACAAAGTCAGAATACCAAATGACATAGTGAAGTGGTAAGGGCTAGAATCTAAAAATGGAAACAATGAAAAGGTTGACATTTAATTACCACAGAAAGAGACATGATTTCTTACATGTGAAGGAATGCAAGAGACAGGACTGAAGAGTAGGTTATAGATATCATTAGTCAGAATCGAAACTGAATAGGCCATCCAGATTATGAATTTAGGAGAGAAAAGCCATAAATTCATTCCTAAAGTACCCAGCCAATATTGTAAAGAAAATGAAACTATGTTAGCTCTTTGGGCCTCCACATATGAGAATTTCACCTCAGGAAGTAGGCACAATTCAAAATGGTTTGTAGATGCAATGGATGGGGGGCATGTTTGCTTACTTTCAGAGAGCTGTGTTTGAACACAGTCAGTGTAGGGGTCTGAACTCAAGTACTAGAAGGAGAAGGGACAAGGAAATGGTAATTCACTTCCAGGAGATGAAACTTACATGGTGCATATAGAAACTTAATTCATGAACTTCTGTCAAATGAAGATTACTTGCACCATCTTGGACAGCCAGGCATTTTATAACAATGGAAGGCAAAATCCACATTACAAAACTTAATATTTTTGAGCCTTGAAATTTCCCATTCATAGTCTAGCAATAGCTCCTGTAGTTAGATCTATAATATGAATAAATATACCAATAAGTGAAAGAAAACATGTATTATGGGAAGATACATGAGCCAAAGAGATAGTATACATGTGTCTTTGTATTAAATTAAACTTTAATCATTAATAAAGTTTAATTTGAAGTTATAAAGGTAATATATCAAACTAGATTTCATTATCAAAAGAATACTTCTGTGTATATTTTTTTCCTGGTGTCAAGGGGAAAGAGTAGATGGATAAGGAGAAGAGACAGAGAATGCAGTCAAGAATTCAATATATATCCTACACAATTAAGAAGAGTCTGGGAAGGGATGGGTGGGGAGAAAGAAGTGAAAATGTTGAAGGGGTGCCACTGATCAAGAGATATTGTATTAATAGACCGCTTTGTTAAGTGGAACTCTTTTTACAATGACTTAGAGATGATAAAAGATAATAAATTATATACATATATTCATTTTTTACATTAGGATATCACCAAATAGAGCATTTTCAAGATGTGAGAAAAATCTCATGATTTTTTACATTCATGAGTATGGTGCTTTGTTGTATGATTCATAACTCCAATCTTCAGAAACCTGACTTCTAGCCACTCAGGGGAGACTTGGGATGCAGCATTGTACCTTTGTTCCACAAAAACCATCCACAAACACTGAAGAAAATAATACATACTCTACTTGCCTCTAAGTACAAGGATACCAAAAATAAAATTTTTTCATATGTGTAACCATAATATTTTTAGCATCAGGAATCTAACAAAAGAAGAGTTCAGTGGCAAGAAAAACAATTGATTATTAATAGACCAAAGAACTACCAAAATAAAGCAAAAATATACCTCTGGCAGTAGATTGCAAATATATGCACATAGGCCAGATTCCTTTTTCTACTGAAAGTTCAATAGTGCATCTGTAGACATTACTTTTCTTAATCAAATGCTGACTTGCCTCTCCATTCTCATTCCATACCTATTGCCAAAACCACCTTCTACTTAGAGTAGCCTGTACTAATTAGAAGGTTGTGTGTACAGAAGGGTTAAAGTTATGTAAGTCAGGTAATGAGTGCCTTTCTTTTGGATCGTGTCACTTCTTCCATCATTTTCTCCTAGATTTCTCTCTCCTGACCCACCTCGCCCACAAGTTGTACAGTTCATTTTTAACATAATATCTAGTGAATATCACTGCAGCATTAGTTCACCCTTTGTCCCTCCATTTCTGTTCTCCCCATTATCTTACCCAAAATAGATAAACTTACATAAAAGACAAAAAGTACAGATGATGGAGCTAAAACAAAATCTTCACATTCTTTTCAGGTTTCTACTGATCTAATCTACATCAATGTACATTAGATCCCTTTAACCTCTGTTTTCAGTCATACTTGATTTTGTTTTTGGCCATTTCACTATTTTTATTATTTACCATCTTTTTCTAAATTTAATTTCATTGTCAAGGTGATGTACTGAGTGAGGGGTGACAGTTACATATGTAAGATACTGAGTACATTTCTTATCGAACATTGTTACCCCCTCCCTTGTTTTTCTCCCACTTTTCCTTTGCCCCCAAATCCCCCCAACCCCAAGTTGAAAAGGTCTTTTCCAACATATTGTCTTGTGAGTATGGCTATTGCATTTGGTTCACCCTTTGTCATTTGTTTCACCATTTTGTTGTTCCTCTTCCCTTCCATCTATTTAAAACTCAATTCATTGGTCACTCTTTCCTTCTTAAGTCTATACAGGTCTCTCTATCTACCAACCCTGGAGTCCTGCATTTCATCAACCTTAGTGTCACATATTTCAGTTTCCTTCACTGTCTTATATCACATATTTTTCTGAACTCCTAAACTAAGGTTAACATTACCTTGCTGTCTGCTTCTCTTTGTTTCTACTGAACAGTAACAAAGTGTGCATAGTATACATAGGGAGACTGCCTCCAAAATATGATCTTTCTCTTAAGAGGGGCATTTAAACCCCCAGAAATCTTTCTACACATTTCTAGCCAACTCTGCCTCTTTTTCTTTGTAACAGCTACTCCATATTCACATCAGTTTGCTAGAAGCCCTATTAGCTTTCTTGGCACATAAAATGGAACCTATCACACATGAACTATTTTAACTTTCCATTTCCCCTACATATAAATGCTCTTATTACATCTGTGGTCAAATACTGATATCTGTATCTATGGTGCTTTCCATATTTCTTATTTCCTCTTATCCCAGAAAAAAATTAAGCGTTTCTATATTAAATAATGCATTTAGCACATTGTCTCTAAGACTTGTTCTCATTAATTTGACCTTTTTCATCCTTATCAGTCTTTCATCTCTATTCTTTCTCCATCAATATTTTCATGACCACGTTAAGAAATGAAAATTGGGTAAAATTCTTCATCAAATTAGTGTCATCCCTTAATAAACTTTCCCATATTTCTCTCTTTGAAACTCATAAATCAATGACTGAAGCTCAGTATTTTACATCTTTAATTTAGTCTCTAATTGTCTAAACTCTGCCATATTGCTCATGCTCTTATCCTTGTTGACTTTGTGAAGGGCAGCAATGACTATTTCAGGTACAAATCCATGGGATAGCTCTCATTACCTATGCCTATTCCTTCTTTGTAGCTTTGACAATATCTCAACTTCTTGATTAGTTTAGTTTTCTTGTCTACTAAAAATATTACTTAAGCTTGTGGAGAAGATAATGTATTCATAAAGTCCCTAGCACCGTGTACTTTCTTTATGTAAGCACTGACCATCTATTTACAATGCTCCCTTTTCAATTTCAGTAGTAAAGCTATAACAGTATTCATGCAGTATACAGAGCATACAGTTTACAGATTAGTGTACCTGACTCCATGATATATCTGTCTGAATCTTCTCTAATGAAATAACTTTAGTTACATTAGTTACTAAAAGGTCCAGTAAGTATGACAGAAAATTAGATGCCAATAGACCAGGAAAAGACTGTAATATGACAGTAACTTAAAACAAATAGACCAAGAAAAATGGAATGAAGTTAGACTGTCACATATTATGAAATGAATTTAAAGTGAACTAGGCTATTTGACAGGCAGTTTCTGCCTAATGATGAATACTGTTCAATTGAAAATCCAGTGTGATTGGGATCATACTTCCTAATATGGGAGATTCAAGGAACATTCCAGATATAATATTTAATTAGTGAAAGAGGTGACATTGATCATGATGCATTGTACTCACAAACTGTCATGTTGAATTGACATGACTTTGTATAACTCTTTGAATATGATATAAAAAGTAAAATAATTACAAAAATATTTAATTAATTTACATAGACCAAAAGCATATAAAATTTTGACTGTAAATTTAAAACTTATTTTTATATTGTATTACAATATAGTAAACATAATGTGTCAGATTTACTGTGTGTAACAAAAAATGTACAGTTGCTTAACTATATTAAAAACAAACAGCTATGAATGGTATCTGTAGAGATAATGTAAGAAAGAATTCAAGGAAGAGGAAGAAAGTACTAATTGAGAGTAAGTTAACCCATTGAGAGTTTCCACATTAGGATTTGTACAAGAACACACTTTTAAATTAGCTCCTATTTTTGTTGTTCTGAGCTCTCACTTTGACAGTATTAAATTAAATAAATTGCTCTTTTCAATAGTGAAAGGAAAAAAGATGGCAGAAGATAGCCTTAGCATTTGAAGACATAGATGGGGCTTGAAGTAAGGCTTAAATAGCTGAAATAAATTAAGAAAAGAAGGAACAGCTGAGCACTGGTGGTGGTTCATGCCTGCAATCCTAGCTATATAGGATGGCAAGATCTGAGGATCGAGCTTTGAAACCAGACCAGGCAATAAGTCCATGAGACTCTTATCTCAAATAAACTACTCAGAAAAAGCCAGAAATGGTATTGTGGCTCAAATAGTAGAGCATGAGCCTTGAGGCCCAAGAGGCTTAGGGTCAGTGCCCAGGCCCTGAGTTCAAGCCCCAGGACCAGAAGAAAAAGAAGGAACAAGGATGAAGATGAATACAGAAGGGAATGGAACATGAAAAGCCAAGAGAAATGTGTCACCACCCAAAATGACACAAAACAGAGAGGCTATAGCTAGCTACAGAGAATCTCTGATGCCTGCAAGGAATGTAGGTTTAGTTGTATGGAAAAATAGTAATTTTTAGGAAATAATGATGCAATAATAAACAGTGTTCTCTTGGTCATTTTTAATTCAGTCTACAACTGGTATGAAAGCAAAGTGCTAGAACCATAAGAAATAAAATTGAGACAAACTACACTGTTCTCAATGACAGTTACAAACTAGGATATAGAATGGTGACAAAAATAATTACAGTCACATTCTGTGGAATACAAATACTGGGCATGACAATACTGAAAGGTAATAAGTGGCCTGTGAATGGTGGTAATTCGTGTTATTTTGAAGGGACCTTGAATGATAGTTGATGAGAAGAAAAGATTATAGAAGAAAAGCAATATGAGCAAGGACAGTTATTTCAACAAATAGTGCACAGTACAAAAAATGTACCTGATCTGGAATAAAAACCTCTGCACTTTGGAGCTTACAACAGATAAGCAGGATGTGTATGTTCTCAGGGATGTATACATGGGAAAGTAATGGAATGAAACTAGGAAGAGAAGTTGAATCAACAGTAATGAGATACTTAAATGCCAGGCTAATTTATACTCAGTTCTGCATCACTAAGGATGCAGAAAGTTGAAAGTTGTTATAGTTTTTAGCAGAAGTGAGAAACAATGTATGCTGGAAAAAAAACATAGAATAGATTTTAAAGGAAGAGAAATATCATAATAACTTATGAAAAATGGCCTGACATCAGAATGAGCCGATGGCTCACACCAGTGATCCTCATTACTTAGAAAGCTGATATTTGAGGATCACAGTAGTCAACTGACTACCAAAGTGTTCACACAACTGCCTATGTGTCACAACCAGCAAATAATGAAGCTAGATTTGCTCATGAGCAGCCTGAAAAACCACTGGCTATAGAATGAAAACAAACAAAAAACAGCTATATATCATGAACATGCATGTCTAAATAAAAAATAGTTCAATTAACCAATACAAGAAGTTTTTAGAACCCTTTCAACTTAAAAACATCCGTCTTAAAAAAAACTGTTTTCTTCTTGTCTTAAATCACACTTGCTGAGAGGTTTAGTGGCTCTCAAACTCAATAATAGAAATTTAACAGTGCACTGTATCTCAGAGACTATCCACTCCAACCACGCAATTTTATATAAAAAGGAATTATGACCAAGATTTAGGGAATTGCCCAACACTAAAATAGGTAGCTTGGAATTGTACTCAGATTAAAATCCATGCTGGCAGCTTTCAGTTCTGCCATAGAAAGACACTCTGACTTCAAAGTATGAGAATGGAGATAACATTATATGTAACATTCTACTACACTTGGCACAGTGAACATAGAAGATCACAAAACTAAGTCAAAGAAGAGAATATGTGCATACACATGTGCACATGTGTACACATGTGTGTACATATATATACTGTTTTATTTACAAATTACAGAAATATATGTGACTAGATACCAATTAAAATTGACAATAAAGCCCGTTTATGATTGTCAAGTAAGCCTATGTTTTTAATCAGTTATGACAAATCTGTAACGGGATTTTTGAGGTCATGATGGTGAATCGTTCTACTGCTATATAATAACAATTTCTTGGGGAGTAAATAAATGTGGATACTATTTGTTACATCACAGTACTAAGCAAATATGAAGGTGCTTTATTTTGAGAGGTAAAAGAAGTCACCGGTGGTGTCTGTACATTGTTGTGTGCCAAAACATCAACCTTGTTTCTTCTTTCATTGCCAAATATTTTCCCCTTGTAACACTGGAATCCAGCACAAGTAATAAAAACATACCTTAGCCAGGCGCCGGTGGCTCACGCCTGTCATCCTAGCTACTCAAGAGGCTGAGATCTGAGGATTGCAGTTCAAAGCCAGCCTGGGCAGGAAAGTCCTTGAGACTCATCTCCAATAAACCACTCGAAAACTGGAAGTGGCGCTGTGGCGCAAGTGGTAGAGCACTGGCCTTGAGCTGAAGAGCGCAAGGACAGCGCCCAAGCCCAGAGTTCAAAAAAAAAAAAAAGAAAAGAAAAAGAAAAAACATACCTAGGCCAATTTGTTCTCATTTCTTTCATGTCATTGTTAGACTCATAAATGAAAAACAAAAGGAAACGCATCCTTTTCATGTCTTTTCAAATGAAACATCTTCACAATGTCACTTATCTAAGAAAATGTCCTGTTATTGAAGTAGGACGAAAGCCACTGGGACAGAACTCTCTAGCTTAACAGTTGATGGGATGTGCCAAGAGAGCCACCATACCAGCAGGAGGAACTCCTGGAAAGGAGGTAAGAATTCTCAGAATTCTTGGTCAGTTATTTTCCCATAACCTTCTGTAAGCCACAGGTTAAAACCAAAAATCAGAGGAATTCAAAAGTAAGTATCAACCAGTGAAGTGGTAAAGAAAAGCTGGGTTCACTTCAAATTTGTTGTTCCAAAGGATGAACCACTGATTGAAGATGGATGCTTTTTTACGTATGTATTTATTTATTTTCATTGTCAAGGTGATATACAGAGGGGTTACAGCTACATAAGTAAGGCAATGGGTACATTTTCTCCTACTTTTCCTCCCCCACACCCCCCTCCAAGTGTACAGATCATTTCTAAAGTATTGTCTTATCTCTATCACTGTTGCATTGGTGAGACAGAACAAGGAGGGATCAATGCATACTTAATAACACAGTTATGGATGCTTAAATAGCAGAGTTTGTGTGACTGGACAGGGAACGAATGAAAAAGATTTCTTTAAAAAGAGCATAGAAGTGGGAGCAAGTGAAGAAAAAAAGGAAAAACAAAACCAATACTAAATTTTTCAACGTGAAAGAATAGGGAAAGCAAATGAAAGGGATTAAGCTGACAGGAAGTAGCAGATGGGCTGCAGCTGTGATACTCATTTGGTCTTCTTTTAAAATGTAAATTACTTCTGATTTTGAAGTCAAGGTCTGGCTATTTTCCTGTGGGAATATAGCCTTGTACACCCTGAAGAGTTACCTTGCTCCCGAGCAAGAAATTTGGGGGAAGATAATATAGTTATACTGGAAGGAATATTATAAATAAATAGTTGCACAAACCTAAAGGCATTTCGATGTAAGTTGTTTGCAACCGACAACCTCAAAACCTCCAAATTTCCCAGCCTGATACAGGCACAAAGCGAGCCTGAGACTTCGTTGCCTGGCAACCGCGCTCTTTACAGGCAGCTGGAGTAAAAGGAACCTGCTTGTGCCAAATGGCCTTTCACCTGCTTCGTTAAAGGGAAATCAGAGTGAAAGAGTTACCTCGCAAGGGTGGGGGCTCCCCAGGAGACACAGAAACTAGAGAAATAAGCCCGGTCGCCTTATTTTGGAGGGGAGGTACTTGAAAGGAGAGAGGGTTGGTCCCGGCGCCTCAGTCATTTGAGATGCTTTTCTCTCTCCTCCCCCTTCTCAGGGTACCACCCTGGACTACACTAGGCTGCGGGGTTGGTGCTCTGAAATTGCACGGAAGGAAAAGGAAATCACTTTGAACTGCATTAATAAATTGTGAAAACCAGAAGAAAAAAATGCGGGGTGGGGCAGGGCCTTATCGCTGTGTCCACTTTTTCTTTTTCATTAGATGTTCTTTCTGAAAATACAAGGCCTAGCGAAATGAGTATGTGATGATAAAGATCACTGGGAATCATGACTGTAAAAACATACTCCTTGCACATAAATGTCTGATGATTGAACTTCTCAAGGGAATTCTACCTGGCAACCTTTTTAGCAGAAATGCAAAAAGTGCCTAGAAGTGTGTGTGTGTGTGTGTGTGTGTGTGTGTGTGTGTGTGTGTGTATGCTAAACACTGGGCCTTTTCCAAAAGATTTCATAGGATTGATTTCTAACATGGTAAATACGGTCATATCTTTATCTGTGGAAACTGTACCTTTTTTTTTAATAGAAAATGCACCGTTGTTCAATGGAAGGGAAATGGGTAATTACTCATTAACCTGACTCAAAATCACACAGCAAACTGTGAGTAGAAGTGGGAAACAGCATGAGAAATAAATTGTTGAAGTCAGCATGGAGACTCACCACATCTGTCCTGAAGAGTTTGAAGAATGAATGAGCTATCAGGCTGGATGTTGTGGACTGGAAGCCAAAATGATCCTGAACTACCTGTAGGAATCTTAGTAGCCATTTACTACCAATTTGCAATTCTAATTTAACATTAGGTAAAACTTTTGATAGTGTATTGACAAACTTAGCAAGCTACTAGCTTCCACCAACCTTCATGGTAAAAACTTGCCATTCTGCAGTAGCCAACCTACCAGATGTCCCCACTAATGTATTTGGAAAATACATTAATTGATAACTTTCTCTTGGCTTGTGACTATCAAATGTCACTTAACTTCTTTCATAAGGGAGCAATCTGAACCCATATTCCTGGGTAATTACTTATATGTGGCTCACAATAAACTGTTACTCCTTTTGAAGCAAGAACCACTTTCTGTGTTAACAGATCCATTCCCCTGTCTCTCTGTACAACACTGGGCTTCTGAGAGCTAATTTGGGTGATATAGACATAAACTACTGAGTTTCCATCTGAATGTTTCTTTCATATAACATGCAAAATATAAAACATTTTAGGTTATCCAAATTTTATATGTATTGAAATTTTATTTAACACAAATATGTCTTTTATAGTGCTTTGTTTACTATTGTTCCTTTATTCTCTTGGATTTTAGTAAATTGAGTTCAAACATATGAATATGGGGTAATACACACACATGCACATTTCTCTTTTGCCTCCCCACTCAACCCCCAAAGTTTAAGAAGAAATGTGCTTTTTATTCTCCTCAAGCTCCTCTTCTGTGATTTTCCGTAGTTTAGAGAATCATCCTGAAGACTAGTCAATGAAGACAAACAATGAAAAAAGAAACTGAACAGCCTTTAAGTATTCTTTAAATCCCTTTCAGAAGTCAGATCAATTACTAAAGACTGAAGTGAATGGCAAGAGGAGGAATATAATTTTGCTACACGTTGAAGACACATCTGCCCCAAGGATTCTGATTTTCAGTGCTTCAGGAATGGCTATAAAGACATCTGTGCATCTAACCTTACTTTACAAGTAAAAATTCCCAGAAATTGTAAGATGCACTAAATGTGTTAATTTTAGCAACATTGGGTATTTCTCAAATATTTAAATGTTTAAGAAAAAGATTATTTTATCTTTTATGACTAATTTTGCAATAATCTATTGGTAATATTTCTTTTGTAAGTCTTTATTTACAAAGTTAAAATGGAAGGTGAGTTATTTTGTTTTAGAAAGCTGGCAGCGTAATGCCATATGGGAAAAAAAACATGTTATTGAATGATGCCTTAAAGCTCTAATTTAACATCTAAATCGCCTTGGAAACTATTAAAAACATAGATTTGCAGGCTCTCTTCCCTGCCCCTACACATCAAGCCTGTCATCTTGCTACTACCACAGAGTCAGTTCTCTATTAAATAGCATTGACATGTTGCCTAACTGCTTTCTCAAATACTTTTTAGAATTGCAGGAAAGCTAGAAAAAAATTATTAGAGATGATAGATGAATAAACCCCAATTTTAACATTATTCTGCATACCTATGTATCAAAAATCACTCTGTAACCCCATGAATATGTATAATTTTTACATTTTTAAATATCACTTGAAATTAATTTCAATATTGGACTGGAGGCATGACTCAAGTGGTATCTTGCCAGCCATCAGCAAGAAAGTAGAGCAAGATAGGGAATTCCTGAGTGCAAGCCCTGACACCACAAAAATATTTTAAATGCAAAAGAAGAAATGGTGTAAAGAGAGTAAGAGAGTAAGTCACAAGAAGAAGGAAGAAGGAAGAAAGAAATGAATATGGTAAGAAATCCTTTGTATACAGAATCCAGTAGAAAAAAGTTGGGTGAATGGATATTCACATAGTCTCTGCCCACACGATTTCATCATACACAAACCTCCTGGACAACATCTATCTGAATGGTCAGAACAAATAACACTAATATTAGTGCATCTGAATCAGGTGTTATTACTCAATGAGATTCACAAAAGACAATGAGTATCACTGAAATAGTATTCCTGAAGAAAACCATAATCTGAAATTAATTCACTAAGAAATATGAGATCAACTCAAAATGATGGGATGTCCTATGAAATAACTCAAAATATACAGTTGAAATAACTCAAAATATACTGTTGAAATGACTAAGTAAGACTGAGTATCTGTTCCAAATTAAAGGATACCAAAGATACATAAAAAATAAATAAAATCTATGTTCCTGGTTAGAATAAATGAGAAAAACATATGTTTATGATAACTAGATAACCAATAGATAAGAGAACAAGCATGTTCTTAAGAGACCCAGTATGAACTATTTAGAAGCAGAAATTCATGATGCTTCCAATTTACAGTCCAATTACTCAGAAAAATATATAAATTACAAGTATACAGAAAAAATATATACGACAATCGGTGAATCTGGAAATAGATTACACAAATATTCTTAGTTGCTTGTACTGCTTTTGAAACTTTTCTGTTAAAGTATATGTAATATTATAAAAATGAATAGCCAGGTTCCAGTGGCTCAGGCCTGTAATCCTAGGTACTCAGGAGGCTGAGACTTGAGGACTAAGGGCAGAAACTAGCCCAGGCAGGAAAATCTGTGAAACTCTTATCTCCATTTAACTACACCAAAAATAAATTAAAAAAAAAAATAACGCCGGGCTTCGGTGGCTCACGCCTGTAATCCTAGCTAAACAGGAGGTTGAGATCTGAGGATTGCAGTTCAACGTCAGCCTGGGCAGAAAAGTCTGTGAAACTCTTATCTCCAATAAACCACCACAAAACCGGAAGTGATGCTGTGGCTCAAGCGGTAGAGCGCTTGCCTTGAGCTGAAGAGCTGATGGACAACGCCCAAGCCTGGAGTTCAAGACCCATGACCGACAAAAAAAAAATACTGAAGTATGTAAGACTCCCCTTACATACATTCAGAGAGAGAGAGGGAAAGAGAAAGAGAGACAGACAGAGAAAGAGAGAGACAGAGAGCGCCCAAGAGTGAGCTTAGTACATTTTTTAAAGTATACTGCAAGATTTCACTAAACTCAGGTCTTTGGAGATTGGAAAGAAGCTACTCTCCTACTAGGAAAACTCCCTGAAGGTAGTGATACTCACTTTATGATCTTCTGGTTCTCTCTTGTTTGAATGAATGAAGAGGAACAGAGAATGGAGTGACTATTCTCTTGCCTTAGGAAGATAAATCTTTTATTCTGGTGAAAGGTTTTTTTGATGTATTTTTTATGAATGATAAAGAATTTTTTAAAGAAACTGGATATTTGTGAGCCCTGAGCTATTCTGAAGCCTAAAAACTGCACCCACAGTTTCAGTACAGCTGTCATGAATTACCTGAGCGGTAAGCATGTTATTTAGAGAGATGAAGATAGTTTTTGTTAGCAATGGAAAAGGATTGAGTTTGCTGAAAGAAATATCCTTTAAATTCTTTGTCTTGCCACAGTATTTCTTCTTTTATTTGTATCTTGTGATCTATAACCTTTATGTAATAAGTTGCAGCAGAGTCTTTACCTGCTAATGAACCTTGATTAGAATCAAACATTTTGTTAGCATAATTTAACTGTACAAAGGAGTTTCACTGGGGTAGTTTTAATACATATAATACATATAAGTTCCTTGATGGAAATTCACGCAGTTACTCTTTTTTCTCTTCCCCATCCTTCCTCCCTTTTAGAGGTTTTAGTACATTTCATTGTTATTCTCATTCACATATATAAGACAACATTAATCAACCTCTGAAGTTGTTATTTTTTACCTAAATACACAGAACAAACAGGAAAAGGAATTTTTTTCAGTCATATCTTCAATAACTATGAAGAAAATCCATACTAATAAGTGATTCATATCAAAATTTGCAAAATTGACAGGAAGTAACAGTTGTCATCCAATCTAACTGCAGTTTAGCTCCCATCAAACAGTTCCTCTTCTTCCCTCTTCTTCCCTCATGCTTTTCTATTCTTCCCAGCCTTCTCATTCTTACCTCAACTTTTGTGATATCAGTGGTTTATGCTCTACATATAAACACCATGGTGTAGTGCTTTGTCTTTCTGAACTGGCTTATTTCACATAATATAAGGGTTTCATTGTTCACCCATGTTGTCACAAATGCCAGCATTTCATTATTTTTAATGTTGAATATCAATCTATTGTACCACATATCTTATCATCAGTCAATGGACATTTAACTTCCATTTTGTGACTGACGTGAATATGTATTGTTTATGTGTTTTTCCTAATAATTGCATTGTTACCAGTCTCACATTTAAATCTTGAATCCATTTTGAATTGAGCTTTGTAACTGCTTAGGTTGGTTCATCTAGTTTCATTCGTACACATATGGATACCCAAGTTTCCCAGAAGTTTTCATTGAAAAGATCATCCTTTCTCCCATGTGTGTTGTTGGCATGCCATCTTGTTGAAAATTAGCTGGATGTAGGTATGTGAGTTACTTCTGGGCTCTCCACTCTTTTCCTGGTCTGTCTGATTATATGCTAATGTTATACAATTTTGGTTCTGTAGCTTTATCATATATTTTCAGGTCAGAGAGTATGATATCCCTACTTTATTCGCTTTGGTCAAGATTGCTTTAGCTGTTGAGATTTTTTATGTTTCTGAATTAATTTTAAGATTGTTTTCTCTAGTTCTGGGAGAAACATCATTGTTATTTTCACAGATATTGCATTACATTTGTAGATTACTTTACATATATTTTAACAATATTACTTATGAACTTGGAATTTTTCCATAATTCATGTTCTTTTCTGTTACTTTCAGCAATATGTTAGCAATTTAATTATAGGCATGAGCCATCAGAGCCTGGCTCCCTTCTGACTTTTTGTATGCTGATTTTATGTCATGAAGTTTTGCTAAATTTGTTCACTATTTTTAAGTTCTTTTGTATGTAATCTTCAGATTTTTTCTATACCTAAGATCATGTCACTTGCATATGGCAATTATTTTGCTTCTATCTTTCCAGTTTTGATATCTTGTATTTCTCCCCCATATCTATTAGCTCTGACTTACTTTACACTGTGACAAAGTACCTAGTAGAACAATATAAAGGAGAAAAGATTTATCTTGGCTCATGATTTTGAATGTGTCAGTCCACCACAGTGGGGATGGATGGTAAAGAGCAGTTCAGATAATATCAAGAAGAAGCCGGGCGCTGGTGGCTCACGCCTATAATCCTAGCTACTGAGGAGGCTGAGATCTGAGGATCGCGGTTCAAAGGCAGCCCAGGCAGGAAAGTCCGTGAGACTCTTATCTCCAATAAACCACTTGAAAACCGGAAGTGGCGCTGTGGCTCAAGTGGTAGCGCTTGCCTTGAGCTGAAGAGTGCAGGGACAGTGCCCAAA
>NW_012267248.1:10527794-10565571 GCF_000151885.1 Dipodomys ordii | reverse complement strand
ACACACACACACACACACACACACATATATATATATATATATATATATATATATATATATATATATCAAGAAGATAAGTGAGGGGGAATCCGACAAGATATAACCAAGAGCTTTCACTCAAGTGACCTTCTTTTCCACCCAGTTCCCATCTCCTAAATTTTCTAGAATTTTCCAAATGAATACCACTAGTTGGAAATCAAGCATTCAAAAATTTGAGCCTGTGGAAGACCTGAATAATATTTCAGGGTCACCATACACACACTGTTTATCTATACATTGTGGTACTGAAGGACTCCTTGGTGCTTTCAATTTTTGACATTTCTTCATTATTATTATTATTATAAAATACATTTTAAGTTTAAATTGTATTGTAAAGGTGATGTACAAAGGAGGTTAGTAAAGAAATGAGCCCAGTGTCACCCTCTCCCTTATTTTCTCCCAGTTCTCCCTCCCAATCCTCCTATCCCCCAAGTTGAATAGCTCATTTCTGACATGGTATCTAGTGAATATCACTGCTGAATTGGTTGACTCGTCCCACTGTTTCTGTGCTTCCCCTTCCCCTCCCAAAATCAGGTAAACTTATATACAAGACAAAAGGTACATAAATAAAGAACAGTGACCAAAGGGCATACATTGAAGAAAAAAAACAACTGCAAACAGTACAATAAAAAAAAAAATTCTTGCTTCTATTTCTTGGAGTTCATTTCCATAAGTATCATTCTTTTATTGTCAAGGTGATGTACAGAGGGGTTACAGTTATCTAAGTGATAAGTACATTTCTTGTCAAACTTGTTACCCCTTCCCTCATTGTTCTCCTACTTTCACTCTCCTCAACCCCTCCCCCAAGTTGTACAGATGATTTCCAATATATTGCCTGGTGTATATTGCTGTTGCATAAGCATTTTAGGTGGTCATATGCCCATAGTTAACGAACCATTGTGATCCTCTCCTAAGACTATCCTCCTTTGGCCTCACTATGTGAATGTTTAGAGCATTGTTTAATTAATTAATCATGTCCAGGTATTATTTGTCTTTTTTTACTAGCCATTGGAACTACTTGTAGATTTATAAACACATTCTAGTTATAAATAAAGGAAAACATTCAGCCTGTATGTCTCAGGGTCTGGCTTACTGTGTTAAAAAAAATTAAGGCTGGGAAGGTGGCTCAGTGGTAGAGCGCTTGCCTAGCATGCTGAGGCCCTGGGTTTGATTTGGAAGTGGCGCTGTGGCTCAAGTGGTAGAGCGCTAGCCTTGGGCTGAAGAGCTGAGGGACAGCGCCCAGGCCCAGAGTTCAGGCCCCATGACTGGACCCAAAAATAAATAAATAACTAAATAAAATAAAATAAAATAATCTTCAAGGCTTATGAAACATTTATAGAAAATCTGTAGGATAAAACAGAGAAGTCATGGAATAAACCAAGAAAACAAATTTGGAAGAAAAACACAAGAAATAGAAGAACATTTTTAAAATAAAACAAGAATGCATCCAGGGAAGAATCCATCCAGGGAAGGTTTTGCATCAATAAAAATAGCTGATATTTGGAAGTAAAAATTCTTGGTAATTCAACACAGTTGAAATAAAAATTTCCACAGAAGATTGGAGGTAAACAAAATGTCAAAGCAGAGAGAAAATGTGACATAAAAGCTTAGAACTCTGGACTTCAAATCCGGAAACTTCCAGTAACCATAACCAGTGATTTTTTTTAAGTCCCTGGCAGTCATGAGGATGAGGATATCTTTTTAAAAACAGACATTTTTAGAACTAGAATGTACATTTCTAGATTGGAAAGATCCCAACAATTAGGAATAAAATTAATTTTGTTAGAATGCCTCAAACAGAACATGTTTTCATGACATTCTAGCAAAACAAATTCAGTGTATCATTTTCAAGAGACAACCTCAAAAATATTCCAATGAGCTACTTTAAAGCAAGTGTGTTTAAAAGAGGGCTTTTTCACCAATACCACCAGCTGATTTAGACAGGAAGTGGTGTTTCCAACCTTGAATTATTTAATGCAAGAGTAAGAGTAGAAGAGCTATTTTCAGACTTACAAAGCTTCACAAATTTTCCTTGCTTTTTTTTTAGGACACTGCTACAAAGGTGCACAGAATTGAGAAGAAAGAACACAGTTGCCAATGTCGTAGTTTAAAAGACAGCTGTTTCTTTTTAACTTAAATAAGAATTCACCTAGAGTAAGACAAAAAATGTGTAAGCAATAATTCAAGAAAAAGGAAGTATATTATTCAAAATTTAAAAGTAACCAATATAGAAAATAAAAGTGATAACCATGAAAAGACACAGAAAAGAAGTAACAGAAGAAATTTAAGTTCTAAACTTATCAAAGAAAATGCACATGCAGAAGCTCTGCAATTTCATGCAATCCCATTTGTCCAACCTTTCTTTGATTTGTTGTGTTTCTTGGTCTCTATTAAGAAAATTTAGACCTGTGCCAAGGAGACCTAGGGTTTCTCCTATTCCTTCCTGTACTGTTTTCCCAGTGTCTGCTTAGACTCTGAGGTCTTTGATCCATTTGGAGTTGATTCTGGTGCAGGGTGATATACAAAGATCTAGCTTTAGTTTTCTAAAGGTGATTAACCAATTTTGCCAGCACCATTTACTGAAGAGTTTGTCTTTCTTCCATTCTGTTTTTTATCTCCCTTATCGAGGATTAGGTGGCTAAAGTTCTGTGGGTTCATTTCTGGGTCTTCAGTTTTATTCCATTGGTCTTCAGGTCTGTTTTTGTGCCAGTACCAAGCTGTTTTGATTACTATGGCTTTATAGTAGAGTTCGAAATTTGGCATTGATATTCCTCAATATGAATTTTTGGGTTGCTTCTTCTATTACATTGAAGAATGAGGTTGGAATATTGATAGGTATTATATTGAGTTTGTAGATAGCCTTTGGAAGTATTGCCGTTTTCATGATGTTGATCTTCCCAATCCAGGAGCATGGGAGGTTTTTCCACTTCCTAAGTCCAGCTATAATTTCCTTTTTCAGGTTTAGATGATGTTAAGCTAAATGAACCCCAAGACAGGGACACAAGTGTTTTTTTCTTTCTTGCTATTGTTTTTAATGGACTCATTATGTACTAAGTGATTTTTTTTTTGTTTCTTTGGTATGTTCCTCCCCCACAGTATAACCCCTGTTTTCACTGTATTTGATTTGGTGCCCTGCCTCTTCTATATACACTTTTCTAATTTGGGGATGGGAACAGAAGAAAACAAAATGCTTAAACAGGGATACAGGTTGACTTATTGGACCAAAGAGATGCACAAGACACTATGTGAAAAATGAACTTTACAGCTTGTCCAGGGGAGGGAGGGAGGAGTTGGGGAGGTGAGGAGAGAAGGGATGGTAGGGGAAAAACAAAGGAGGAGGTAACAATGCTCAATAGGAAATGTACTTATTACCTTACTCATGTAACTGTAACCCCTCTGTACACTATTTTTACAATAAAAATGTATTTTTTTAAAAAGAAAGCTAATGCACAGGAAACATTTGGAACTTATACCCCCAAATAGTACTATAGCATGTCTTCATATACCTATAACCAGTAAACATAATTAACAATTATATCTATCTATATATATATATATTCAGATGCCTACAGTTGAAATTTGGTTTTGTGAATGACCTAAGACATTACTCCATCTGTCTTTATTTCCCTTCCTTTACTTTTCTGCCATGTGAGTGTGTGTGTGTGTGTGTGTGTGTGTGTGTGTGTGTATGTGCTCACATGCACATGCATACAAGCCAGTCCTGGGGCTTAAACTCAGGCAGGGCCTGGGTGTTGTTCTGAGCTTTATTTGCTAAGGGCTGGCTGCTCCCACTTGAGCCATAGCTCCACTTACGACTTTTTTGGTGATTCATTAGAGATAAGAACCTCATTTGACTTTCTTTGCCTGCACTCACTTTAAACCACAATCCTCAGATCTCAGTCTTAGATTAGCTATAATTATAGGCATGAGCCACCTTTCTCTACACCTTTCTGAGGAAACTAAGTTCACAAGAAATAAACAAAAAATGCCATGTGAATCCAGAGAGACAATGGACTTACAGGGCCATCTTAAACAAGCACTATGTCTCCACCACTGGGAAGAAGCCATGGTCCCAGTGGTGTCAAAGCATGTAGGTGAAATGAATCTGTAGGATCCCTGGTAGCCAGTGCTGGAGTACCAACCCTCAAAGTGTATGGTACAATTGACCTCCTGATTGAAGAAATAGATGAGTGACAAACTCGAGTAAAATATTAAAGACATGCCAACAGAACATACGATAGTAAGTATAACCCATCTCCACCCCATGGATAAGCCCAACAAAGCATCAACAATCGCTTTCTCTTCCCAAGGCACAAGTCAGCAGGGTTAATGAGCAGGTGAGACTCCAAGCCTGATTATAGATGTTAGCTTCCCAGAACACTACAATCAAATGTGTTCTGGATAATCTGAGAAATAGAAAATGGGGTATGCTGAAAGCCTGACCATCAGCCAGATGAAGTTACTCAAACAATGGACTTCAGTACATTCTGTTAAATTGAATCTTCCTGGAAAACTCAAATTAGGAGGACCTAAAAGGAGTTTTGGTATCTGAGAGCATTATTCATCATGGTCCCCGAAACACTTGTCTCAATATTCTCTGATAGAATTCTGAGAATTCTCTGAGGCTCAAGCTACATGACAATTTCAGAAAGCTCTTTACTGCTATCAGCTACACCACAGATTCTACAGAAACATGCTTTTTTTCCCTGAGTGATATACACTGCCAAGACCAAGATTGGTGAGTGACAGGCTTTTCAATTGGAACAGCTGCAATCAGTAACTTTGAATAGCATATTTCAATATCCTCTCCTCAACACACATATGTGTGCATGCGCACACACACACACACACAAACACACACCACTCACCTAACTGTAAACTTGAGTCAGAGGAGAAAAAGACACTGTTGTAATTAGACATGAAATGCAAACATGATTAGACATGAAATGCAAAACATGATTAGACATGAAATAAGAGGTACACAATTTTCAGTTTACAGATCTGAGTTCCATTTGTCCTGCAATTGTATGAATATTGCAAGTTCTTTAAGGCAAGGATCTCCTAAATATATCTACCAAAAACACAAAGGATTATTCTTGTGTTTGCACTTCCTCTTTCAGTAGTAACTTTGGAGGAGCAGATGATTTTGCAACAGGTACCATCCTGAAAGCCAGGTTTTCTTTGGCTATGAGCAAGCCCTTCTGTTCTGATTTAGATGCTGCCCTTGCATTTCTTGCCCTATTTCCACTTGTCCTTGTCTTTCTCCAGTTTAGAAACTCACCTTTCTTTCTCTCCTTGCACCTATTTTCTTTCTTCCCTCTCTGTTCTGTATACTTAGATATTGATTTAGTTATATGCTGAGATGACCCTTTCTTTCCACCTTCCAACACCATTCTTTACCCTCTGTGTGACAGGGATTTATAGCTTGCTTTCAAGTCTGCCTATATTATTTTTCTTATTGTTAGGTTAAAAAAATACTCTAAACTGTTTGGCTTAAAATAACAACAGCAATTATCTCAGTTTCTAAGTGTCAGAAGTCTAGGCGTGACTTAGTCCCATAGGCTAATTTTGATTCTCATGCATGTAATTAGTAGTAAGATGAGGTGTTTTTTTTATTTGTTTGTTGCAGCTTCTGGAAAGTGGCTTCAATTTCTCATGAGCCATTGGTTCTTTCTATGTTCCTTGGTTCCTTCTATGTTGCTCTCTCCAGAGAACATCTTACAATAAAATAAAAACATGGCAACTGTTTTTATTTATTTATTACATGAGCAAGCTTTTACAAAATTAAACAATCTTACAAAAACAACCTTATAAAAGGAAAAACAATACAATAGTTTGTTCCTAAGACTGAGCAAATGTACATATGGCCATATAAGATGATGCTAAGCGAAATGAACCCCAAGATAGGGGACACAAGTGGTTTTATCTTTCTTGCTGTTGTTTTTCATGTATTTATAAAGTCATATTTTTTTGTTTTTTGTATGTTCTTCCCCCATGGTTTAACTCCTGTTTTCACTGTATTTGATTCCGGTGCCCTACATCTTATACATACATTTTTCTAATTTGGGGAGAGAAGGGAAATAACAACATGCTGAAATAAGGATACAGGTTCAGATGTACAAGGTACTCTGTTGAAAAGGACCTTTACAACTTGGGAGGGGAGGGAGGAGTTGGGGAAGTGGGGAGGGAAGGCATGGTAGGGGAAAAACAAAGGAGAAAGTAACAATGCTTGATAGAATGTATTAATTATCTTATTCATATAACTGTAACTCCTCTGTACAGTATCTTTACAATAAAAATATGTGTACAAAAAACGACCAAACAAGCTTTAAAGCAAGAGTGCATTGGTCTAAGTGTGTCAGCAAGCAAGAGCATGCTAGCATGAGAGTATGACCGTCTGCATTATGAAATCAAACCAAGTAGGTGATAGTCAATTATTTTTGGTGCCTTTTATTCATCAGACACAAGTCACTAAATCCAGTCTACACTCATGGAGATTAGATTACACAAGGGTGTGATTATAGATGTTTATTATAGTGCTATTTCATCATGGTATGATACTTGATATGCAGTCTCCCTTAGCAGGGGAGAGCAAGTATTTGTAGAAGTTAGAAGAAAGCAAGTTAAAGTCACATTAGAACCTGCCTATTACCCTTGCCTATGCTCTGTTCATTCCAGATCTATCCATACCTGTCATTTCTACTTTTATTCAACATCTGTATCTTTGCCATAGCATTTGGTATCCACTAAACCCTTCATATTAGCCATATATCAGATTGCTCAGTTTTCTGTTTTGCTTAATAGCAATAACAAATATTTATGTACTAGTACATGTACAAAATTTTTGGAGTGAGCTGAGCTTCAGGAAAGGATATTACCAAAAGGCTGAAAAGCAGTAGCCAGGAAAAAAAATAGAAACGTCCTGATAGAGTAGGCTTGTAGCAATTGAGTCATTTCCAGCATTCATTAGGAGGTTTAAGTAGTTTCCTACTTAAAACTAGACTTGCTGAATCAGTCAAAGTAGACTAGGGTATTATTTGCCAACATGAGAGTTTCATTATTTGATTCTTAAATAAATTTAGTAAATTTAACATAGCTGATATTTGATTACAGTGATAAACACAGATGTAAGAGCTGAAACTTTTAATCAGAAAAATATCACATTTATTTTGTGTATAACCATGGAAACTAAGTTAATATCAGGCCTCTTTTTTGCTTATTAAGGTCAAGTTCTAACAGTGGTTGCCATGGTTGTGTTTGATGGTTTTCTTTGACTGCATAACAATTAGACACATTTTCCAGAATACTGAATTTCCAGGCAACGAGAGACTAACACAAATTCAGGGCTAGCCATCCTCTGTGCTTTGATCTGACATTTCCTCCATAGACACAACCATAGCAACCTCCAAAATCAATCAGTAGTAAATGCTTATTTATGTCAAATATGGATTTTTCTTACAAGTAGCTTATGAAAACACCTTTCATGTGGATAATGACTCAGGGTAAAAAGTGGCCTGTCTGATTCCCAGTAATTACAGGCTGATATTGCTTTAATCACAGGTAGTTTATTGCTAAGAAATCTAGCATGCTCAAAGAAGGGCAAGGTACAGATTGTAGCTTGACTGGGAAAAGAAATAAGGAAAAAAAGAAGAGGTAGCTATTTTATTCTATCTGTGTCCTTCCTTCCTTTATGACTCCACCATACCGTACTGCATGTAACTATCTTTTCATTTAGATAAAGACGTTTAAGTGACAGCAATGAACAGTGACTTTGTATTCCAGGGGCTGTGTTGTAGATTTGGATTACATACAGATAAAAAAATAACCCATATGGCTTTGAACAAAATGAATGGCTACAAGCCCTGAAAAATTCTACTCAAAAGGTTGGCATAACTAAAAGGTTAATTAAAATTTGACTCTGCAAGATGGATACTTTTATTTATAGAACCTGTGGCTGATTTTCAGCAGCCATGTTTTCCTCTAATTAAAATAATATGAAGAGCTAATAGCAATCAGCTTAAAGAACTGAATATTTTACAGGAAAGGATGGATGATTCATAGCCTTTTTAATAATCATTTTGCAGTAGATATCTCCACTAAAGAGCACATAAAACATTTGTATTCAGCCATTGTCTGGTTCAAATGTCAGGAAATATTAAGTTTGAAAAAATTGAGGAGCAAATTATTCAAAGCTGTCTAAAATAAGTCATTGATTTTATCATGTAAATTTAATATTTTCCTAAAGGTTCTGGAATCATTCTCTGATATGGCATAACTCATAAACTCAGAGAAAGTGGACCATTAGGAGTACTATAAAAAAAACTTAAAATTTTTCTTATGCACTCACTAATCCACATAGACAAGAAATCACATGTGAGAGAATCAAGTTTTGCTATGAAATGTATATACATTTAGACAGAGATAGCTAGACAACAAGAATCATTTCTTCATTATAACTTCTGTAGTGTAACCATCCTAAATCATCAATGCTAGTGGAGGAAATAGGTTAAATATGAAATGAAAAGCACAAAAAGCCATATATGAGAAGTAACAGGTAAATAGAAGCCAAATGACACAAGTAAGTGGTAGAGGAGAAGGAAAAGAAGAAAGGAAGATGGATTTTATCTACTCATATACAGGAATGTGCTTGTGATTCAGTAGAAACAGCTCAACCTACCTCCATCTCTATCTCCAGTACCCCTTCCTATTTCATTTCTAGGTCATAAAAAACCTTATAATCAAGACTACACAGCTTCACCTTGGAAGGCTAAAAAGTGAAAATACCTTGGTTCTTGCTAATGGAGGCAAACACCTTTCCTGTGAAGTGCTATCCATTCCTCATTGTTTTCTACTTATTGGAGTGTAGATGTGTAGTCTGCCAAAGCAGACTGCTGTGATGAGCCAACTTGAGAATGCAGCATTTGCAAGACAGCGATATCAAAGGAACCAGAATCTCACTGTCAACATTGGGGGAGGGGGTCATATCAGTCATGGATTTCTCTACCTAGATATGTATCTTAGAGAGAAATGAACTTCTACTCACTTAAACACACTTTATTTAGTTGTCACATGGTGTTGAACCAAATTTTAATTTACCCATGAATTTACTCTAAAGGAACAAGTTAGGCTACATTTAAACAGATTAAAATGTACTTCTAGACTTTAAAAACCAATCCATATCATGTCTGTAATAGAAACCCCTGCTTTCACTGTATTTCATGTCGGTATATTTTGTGGAGGGGAAGGGAAAAAACAAATCGTTTAAATAGGGATACAGGTGGACACATTGCAACAATGAGATGTACAAGTTGTTACGTAGAAAACGAACTTTACAACTTTGGTGGTGGGGGGGGAGGATTGAGTGTGGGGGGGAGGGAAACAAAGGAGGAGGCTACAATGCTTGATAAGAAATGTACTCATTATCTTGCCCATGTAATTGTAACCCCTCTGTACAGTATTTTCACAATAAAATAAATAATAAAAAATAAAAAAGAACTTATTCTCAAACATTAATGTGTGTTAAAATCACCAAGAAGGCTTGGTAAACACAGACTGATGGATCCTATCTGTTTAGATTTGGTTCAGTAGGTCAGGGCAGGATCCAGAATTTGAATTTCTACCAGCCTCCCAAGTAATATTTACAATGGCTGATTACAGAACACGGGGCTTATGAGTCAGTTACCTCACATCCTGCTACTTCCATTATATTCATAGTCTATTAGTTGCACATCAAGACACAACCATATCTTGGACCATAATCAGGATCTTCTAATTTCTCAACCTATGAGAAATTTGTGTGTGTGTGTGTGTATGCTGATACCGGGGCTTAAACTCAGGGCCTGCTCACAGTCCCTTAGCATTTCACTCAAGACTGGTACTCTACCTCTTGAGCCATACTCTACTTCCTGACTTTTGCTGGTTAATTGGAGATAAGAATTCCATAGTCTTTTCTGTCTGGGCTGGCTACAAACTATGATCCTCGCATCTCAACCTCCTAAGTAGCAAATATTACAGTACAAAGATTACAACCAGCACCCAGCTAATGCACAAGCAATTTTAACATTTTGGATTACTTTCCCATTCACATAATATTTTCATGCTTTTAAATGTATTTTTTGGTTTTTTTGTATTTATTATTTATTTGTCAGTCTTAGGGCTTGAACTCAGGACCTAGATGCTATTCCTGAGTCTGTTTGTGCTCAAAGCTAGTGCTCTACCACTTGAGCCACAGCACCACTTCCAGATTTTTCTTAGTAGTTTATTGTAGATAAGAATCTTATGGACTTTCCTGCCCAGGCTGTCTTTAAACCATGATCCTCAGATCTCACACTCCTGCGTAGCTAGGATTACAGGTGTGAGCCACCAGTGCCCTGCTCTAAATTTATTATAAATGATAAAATACTGAGAGGAATATAGTGCAATAACTATTACATTCATTATTTTCTGTAACACATTTATATCAAAGTCTACTTTCGATATTAAGTAAACGTTAAATGCTTAACTTTAAAAAAAAGCAATATTAGGGGAATGAGAGGAAGTATGTGCTATCTGATCATTTGTTTCAGAATTTTAATGAAAGTACTTGTTAAAAAATGTTAATCCTGAGCTCTAACTCTTTGTTTCTGAATAGAGAACCTGAAGATAGGGCCTAGGAACATTTATTTAGCCAATTACCCAGAGAGGATGTGATATATATATGTATATATATATATTACACATATGTATATATATACATATATATACACATATGTATATATATATACATATATATATATACATATATACATATATATACATATATATGTATATATACATATATATGTATATATATATACATATATATGTATATATATATATATATATACACACACATAGCAAAGGTGATGTATAGAGGGATTACATTTTCATAAGTCAGGTAATGACTGCACTTCTTTTATTACATTGTCACCCCTTCCCTTATTCTCTCACAGTTTTTCCCTTCTTTCCCACCTACAAGTTGTGGAGTTCATTTTCAACATAGTGTCCAGTGAGTATCACTACTGTATTTCATTACTCTTTGTCCCAGCATTTTATGCCACACCTCATTTTCTCAAGGACAGCTAAACTAACAAACAAGACAAAAGGTACAAAAACAAAAATAAGAACAAAGAAAAAACCCTCTTGTTCCATCCCTTAGAGTTCATTTTGATAAATATTATTTTATATGATCATATGCACATAGTCATTCAGCTTTTGTGATTCTCTCCTAAGATTTTCCTATGTGTGAATGTGTAGAGATCTATATAATTTATCATGTCTTGATATATATATATTTTGTCTTTTAGTGTCCATTGTGTTTGCTTGTAGATGTATAGGCACATTCTAGTTACCACAAACATGGGAAAGAAAACATGTAACCTATGTTTATTTGCATCTGGAGTACTTCACAATATAATTTTTTCCATTCTTCCCCTTTCCTTGCAAATACAATATCATTCTTTCTAATGGAAGAGTAGAATTTCATTGTGTACATATGTGTGATGGAGTTGTTTTCTTGATACATTCATCCATTGAGGTTCATCTGGGTTGATTCCATACCTTGGCTATGGTAAATGATTTTGCACTGAACATGGTTGTGCCGGTAGCTTTAGTGTGGCCTTGTTTGTGGTCTATTGGATAAATGCTCAGGAGTGGAATTGCTAGATCACAGGGGAGCTGTATGTTTAGTGTTTTGAGGAACCTCCATAATGCTTTCCAGAGTTATTGAACAAGTTTATATTCCCACTAAGAGTGTAATAGTGTTCCCTTTTGGCCACATCCCCACCAGCATCTGTTATTACTAGTTTTCTTGATAATGGCCCTCCTACCTGGGATGAGGTGTAATCCCAATGTTGTTTTGATTTGCATTCCTTTTATGGCCAAAGATGTTGAATGTTTCTTCATGTGTCTATTGACCATTCTTACTTTTGAGAAGTCTCTCTTTAAGTCTTAAGCCTATTTATTAATTGGGTTGTTGTGTCTGTGAGGATTTATTTTTGGAGGGTTTAACTTTTTGAACTCTAAGTATATTTTAGATCAGTGGCCTTTGTGGCTCATAAAAATTCTCTCCCATTCTGTAGGCTTTCTATTTATCTTGTTAGCTATGTTCTTTGCCATGCAGAAACTCTTTAGTTTGATGCAATCTTATGGAACCCAATGGTTTGCTAATTAGGAACCTTGTTGTTGAGTGTCATCTGAAGCTACTTTACTCAAGGTGGATATGTTCCAATATGCACACCATTAAACTTATAACTAGAATGACTTGTATAATACTGTGGATATGTTCCAACATGCACACCATTAAATTTATAACTAGAATGACTTGTATAATACTGTAGACAAAAGTCTTAAAATCTGAGTGCGGTAACCAGGAGTATGGCTGATGGTAAGAGACAGTAAGCAATCAGTAAAAGAGATCTTCTAATAAATGGAATTGAACACTATCTGATGGCCATATTTTCTACCAAATCTCATGTAAGCATATGAAATCCACCCATATAGTCACCAAAGGCATTGCTTTATAGGAAGCCTTTTGAAGAAACATTAACAGATTTATCCAAAAGAGAAAGCCATATCCTTATTTTTTCAGCACTGCAGATATATAACCAGTCAAGAAATAATAAACAGAGCAGTCAAAGGCTAGGCTATTCCTGCCCCTTTACTCTCTCCCAATCCTTCCACTTACTTTGAATTTCACTCCAACTACCAGAATTTAGGGTGCTTCTAGGTCTGACATACACTGTTGCGAATGCCTCTTAACTGGCTTTTCCTCTCTGGTCTTACCAATTTTAAAATGCCAACAGTATGGCTCTCTGGACACAAGTCTGAACATGACATTCTACTATTTAAAGTCATTGGTGCTCCCTTGGTGATAAGGATAAAGTTTGAGTTCCCTAGTGCAGCAAAAATAAATGGTCCTTCATAATCTCACTCTTTTTAAAAATCTCTCTAACTTCATCTGTCACCAACACCTATTTCTTCTAAATTTACACTACAGGATATTTCACCTACATGGAATTTCTTGCCATTCTTCTATGTGGTCCACTCTTCTGTCTTCAGGATTTTCACTCTGCGTGGAATGTTCTCTCCACACATCTCTACAGGTTTTCTCCATGAATCACGCATCCTCAGATGCCAAGAGTCAGCTCAGGCATTATCTATTTTCATAAGCTTGGCACCTTCACCCTGTCCACTCCGGTGTACATTCCCATTGTTATCATTTATGAAGTAATTTCTCACTCTATTTCTTTTGCTTTCTCTCTCCCTCTTTCTCCTTTTCTTCTTCCCTCTCTTCCTGTACACACACACACACACACACAGAGAGAGAGAGAGAGAGAGAGAGAGGTCATTAATATCACAATCTGTGTCTTAAAAACTATTATACTGCCAAACATAATGCATGAATTTTAAAGTGTTTAGTCAATGAATGTATTAGTAAAGTTGAAGAAAAAAAATCTTTGTAATTTCAAGACAACTTTAAACAATTTCTGACAGCTGGACGATTAAAGCAACTAGCAATCATATACTTAATACTTAATTAGTTTAATTAGTTTGATTAATTTCATTAATTAAACAATCAACATATTTATAAATGTCAAACATACTTTTAAGCTTTCTATGTATGCACAATCTATAAGGTAAGTGCAGCCTATTATTCCTGTTGTGCATTTTACAGAGGCAAGAAAACTTACATAATTTTCTTGAAGTTAATTGCTGGTAGAGCTAAAATTCTACTCTAGCTCTAAAGCTCATAGTCTCATTCATACTTTCATACATAGGATACGTAAGAAGAGAAGCTGGGATGCCAGGAAGCAAGCAGACCCACAGGACATCATTATGAAAAATGACAGCCTTCAAGGTACACTAAAGGAAAAGCAGAGCCAGCAGATTTGGAAGAGTGGATTTCTAAAGACATTGTCAACTCTAGTGTAGTTATTCAAACTCTATTTATACTTTCCATAGCAAAGAAAAACTGAAACAATGTATCTCCACCAAACCAGCCCTACAAAAGATACTTAAAAATGTCCTACACATACAAAACCACAATAAAGGCCAAGAAACCCCATCCAAACTGAAAACCCAAGAACCATAGGAAGAACCCAGTTGCTGCAGCCCCCAAGAAGATGGATAACATGGCAGGAACTCCCAAACACCTCTCAGTCCTAACGCTGAACATTAACGGATTTAACTCTCCAATTAAGTGACATAGACTATTTGGATTAAAAAGCAAGAGTCGTTTAAGGATACAGGTGGACCTGTTGCAACAATGAGAAGTACAAGTTGTCATGTCCAAAACGAGCTTTACAACGTCGGTGGGGGGGGAGTGAAGGGGGGGAGAAGGATTGGGACTGGGGGGGAGGGGGGAGGCTGGGAAGGGATGGGAAGGGGAAACAAAGGAGGAGGCTGCAATGCTTGGTAAGAAATGTACGCATTATCCTGCCCATGTAATTGTAACCCCTCTGTACAGTATGTTCACAAATAAAATTAAATAAATATATAACTAAAAAAAGCAAGATCCTTCTATTTGCTGTCTTCAAGAGTCACACATGGCCCATAAAAACAAACATATTTTGAAAGTGAAAGGCTGGAATAAAATCTACCAAGCAAACGGCCCCCATAAACAGGAGGGAGTTGCAATCCTAATATCAGATAAAATAGACTTTAAATTAAAATTAGTGAGAAGAGATAAAGAAGGTAGCTACATACTAATTAAGGATCCTCTCCTTCAGGAGGCTATGACAATTCTATTTATTCTCTCCTATTCATTTTCCCCATTGTTTTCTCTTTTTCTCATTATACAACACTATTGTCTATGCCCTAATCCAAAATTTTAAACTGCAAATTCAAGCAGGACGTACCACTCCTAGACCTATTTTGACATGATATATACTTTGCCATGTGACTTTGTGGGCTGTTGAGTAGTGAGTTCCCAAGGAAAACTAAGGAACAAGAGGCTCCTTTTGGTGCCCACACCTTCCAGCTTTCAGCATCTACCTGTTTTTATGCTATCACTCAACCAGAATGCTATTGCTCCCAAGAGATCAGTTGTACCTCATGTTGTCCATTTTACATTGGACTCCACTTAGCTTCTATTCCCTTCAAAAATTACTTGTTTCAAAAATGACTGATGACGTAAAATTCCCTATTATAAATTATCAGCTGATCCAATAGTAGGAATCAAGCAGATAGGCATGGCATGTACACAAGCAGAGCACTAGGTAGACCACTAGATAGAGGCAGGAATACTTGCCTCAGAAGTACTATCAGATTCAACCCTATTTAGGGTCACATCATCAATACAATCCAGGGAGGAGTCATCGTTTTAGCACCACGTATTCAGGCAATCCGTTATAAACAGCCCCAGGCCAGTCTACTTAACTAACTTGGAAGACATAATTTCTGTACCACCTGATATCTTGCCTGTTTGCCAAATTTCTATTTTGGAAAAAATCTTCAACCGTTCCTTGCTCAATTCTTAACTTGGAAAGTGTAATGTGGCCATTCATCTTGACTCCTTTCCACACCTGCTTTGCCACAGACTAATACCATGTCCACTTTGATACTTAGCTTCCCTTTCTCCTTCCGTTTGTATAGTTTCAAAAGTTTTGCCTCATCAGTAAGAGTGGGGTTTTCTAGCTAAGCTTTAACCCCACTTGTGATGTAGGTTAAGTTTCATTTAATGTTATGTGAATTCTGTGTACTTTTTTCCATATTGTAGACTTGGTGGCGCCCTATTCTAAGTGGAAAGGAATCTCCCTAGGTATTCTTATATTGAGCAATCCCACTATGTGAGCATGTTTCTGGAGATGGTACTTTTTACTTCATAGATTTCCATCTACCAAGGGGTCCACCAGGAGCCAGCCCTTTTCTTTTTGCCAAGTTGGCAAAGACAAATAAAGTATAAAGTTATGTAAGTGGTTCTTTTTGAATTTTCTCAAATTATCTACTTAACTGTATCAATGCTATTCATAATTTACTCCTAGCATTGCCCAGATGAATAAAATAAATTACTTTAAATGGAATTCAGCTATTTTCTTATTATCAGCATTAATTTGCAGTTATAAAATTCAACTATGCCTTTCTTGCTGGAAAATATTCCACTGATCTCTTGCAGAACAGAATACACTTGCCTTTCCCAATCCTGCAGAGTAAAATATAGTCCTCCATAGTAATTGGAAATATTTCTTTTATCATACTGGTCATTCTCCTAGAAACTATCATCCCTTTAAAGTCTATACTTTGAAAAAAATCTCTTTGTTTTACAGTACAAAGAGAATTCATCAGAGAGGATGCCAGCTTGGAGCAGAGGGCAATAAATGCCTCTTTATCCATAGAACAAGAAAGACATTAATTATAAGAGATGCTAAAAACCTCATATGTTTCTTCAGAAGCATCTTTCATTTTCCACTGGGATGAAATCTAATGTTACACATTCATATTTTAGTCCCTATAGTTGAAAAGATGATAATAGCCTATGATATTCCTCAGGCAACATCTATCCAAAGTTTGTTCTAGCAGAGGAAACATATGATAGATTTAAGCAGGTACACACCCTTCACTCACCCACATACATACACATGCTCATGTATGTATGTATGTATGTATGTATATAAGTATGTATGTATGTATGCATACATACAAAGTAACTATTCACATTTTATAGACTATTAATATGTGCATTAATTAAATCTGAAGCATAATATCAGAGGTTTGAATGTCAATGAATCTACAATCTCCTCTGAGATAAAAAGTCTAATTATCATCATGATATTTTCCCTTTTACCTCATTTTATGAAAAGCATACTTCAAACATTATAGAAATAAGGTAAATGTTCTATTTGCCTCCTCCTTGGTATTTCAGGAGAATACTAAGAAAAAAATAAATCTTGTTTTAAATGCCAGCTAACATAGTGCTGGGTCAGTATTTTAGGACAGGCTGTCTGTCAGTTTGAAAAGAAAAGTTGTTCCTCATTATTTTAGCCTTTGTTTCTTCTTGTTGTCTAGTTTTAATAATAACCACAAGCTTAACTCTGCAAGTAGGGTAGATTTGGAGGTGTATAAGACAAGTCCAAATCCCAAAGAACTGTATCAAGACCCCATTTATTACAGGATATTAGGAACAGATGGGGTGCAAGGGTGCTTTTCTGAACTCCAGAAGAAATGGTCCAGTGGTTATGATAAACCAAAGTCCAATGGTTTAGAGTTAGCCTCTATTGGCAGTGGTGAGTTCTTTGCTGTTTTTGTCATTCCCAGCCCCAAAGCCCTCCATGGCTTCCACCTTAGTGATGTTGGAATGGCGGCTTGACCTTGGCTGGCAATGGGCAACTATGATGGAGACAGCGTTGTCTTCATAGCATTTCATTTCTAGCCATAATGAGTTATCTTGTCTAACAAATTTAAATTTGGGGCTGTATTCCATTATATAAAATCCTAACTTTAGTCATTGTATCAAAAGATGAAATTGCTCATTTGATTTAGTTCTTTTTTTTAGCTTTTATAATCAGAAATATCACCGTTACTTTCCTTAATCTTATAAAGTACTCCTTTTATCACTTTTTTCTGCATTTTTGTTACATCTATTTCATACTTTGAAAGAAACACATTCCCATGAGTTTTGTAAACATTTTATAATGCCTCCTGGAAGATAAATGCCAGTTTGCACATTATATTAAAAAAAATACCAAGTTGGGGCTGGGAAGGTGGCTCAGTGGTAGAGCACTTGCCTTGCATGCATGAGGCCCTGGGTTCGATTCCTCAGCACCACATAAGCAAAAAAGAAAAAAAATACCAAGTAATTTAACATTGACTAAAAACAGATATAGTCATGGAAAACTCTCCTGAGAATCTGATCATCTATAAATAGGATCTTAATTCAAATTCAAGTAGAGAACTTTTCCTGTTTCCGAATTCCAAAATAAATCTATTTCTGGATAAATTTGCTTATATGGGAGAAATACTTAATTGATGTTGGAGACTACATGTAAAAATCAATCTGGAACAAGAACTGAGTTAGTGATAATTTTTTAGCAAGGACTCACAGATAGGGTTTTATGCTAAAATTTTTAGAAAATCTTCTTGTAATTTTATTCTATGGGGGGGGGAAGTCAGCTATCTTTTCCTTCCCTCACACCTTCTTTTTCATAGTAAATTCACAATTTACAATGGTATAAACTTACAGGGCACAAATTGATGATTTCTGAATACTTTCTTGTTTCCAAGAATAGTAGGTAGAAACCTATCCCATTCTTTGTGCCTGGTGCTATATGTATGCAGTTCTGTATGTCTAAACTTGAAATATTTAGGAAAATGATTACACCAAAAGAGCACTGTCATGATCAATAAATAGACACAACAAAATTAGTCAGCCAAACTCTCCTTGGCAGCTAATTTACCTGAATTATTTGAGGAAATCAGCCATTTATTTATCAAATATTTATGGAAAGCCTATTTTGTGTCTCAAGCTACTTGTTAGCTCCTGGTGCTATGAAATCTGTTAAATTGCCTGTCCCTCAATATCTTTCCTTTATATTAGGAAACACTAAATGAAATGTCAAGCAGCCATGGTCACCTTTATAATACCCGGTGAGTGGTGGGAAGAATCACACCCACTTCTAAAATCAGATTGAATTTGGTTCACAACTTCCTTCTTAAACATGCACTGACTGTGTGATTTTGATGTTCATTAGACACTGTGTTGGAAATGAACTTTACAACTGTGGGGGAAGGGTGGGGGCAGGGGGCAAGCAGGAGAAAATGAGGGAGGCTGTAACAGTGTTTAAAAATAAATGTGTTCATTACCTTACTTTCGTAACTGTAATCCCCCTGTTCACCACCTTTACAATATTTTTTTAAATGCTCAATCACATTGAGTTTTAACTTTTATAGCAAATAAGATGTAGTATGTACCTTGAATCAACGGCTATTTTATACTGTGTCCCTGTGTAAATAATAGCTGTCAGAGAACCAAAGGACAAATGAGATTCACAGTAACATGTCTAGAGTATTTAAGCCTCTTGTCTCTACCATTTTAGATTTGCTTGTCTGGTTTACAGCTCATTGGGGCCAAAGAGGAGATGTTTTTATCAGGAGACATAGTAAGAATTCTATTCAATCTAAATTTTTGTTTTATAGTAGCCAATTGTTGAGCTCTTCATACCAGAAATCCAGAAGACACTCCAAACAACCAAACCACAGTAACAACAACAAAGAATGGCTACACTATACTATCAAAGGAAAAATAGCCTGATTATCTCAGGAAGACATGGTTGCTTTGGTATTATGGGAAGAATGTCTGGGAGGTTGCAAGTTTTCATAGATTACTCCAAGTACTTCCTTGTGATGACAGTACTTAGTCAGCCATGGTGGGACCCATTGTTCAATACAAGTGCAATAACCAGGTCTCAGAAACCCCAATCTGTATTATCTCTACTGACAAGCAACCTAAATTAATGAAATAGAGATTGAGTATGTCAATTGTATGGACTGGGTCATAAATCAGATAGAAGGTGAATGTGATTTATGACCTCATCATCTATTCCATCATCAGTGCTATGAATTAAATAGTTGAATTTCCCTCAAAGTCATATATTGAAACCTCAGTGTAATGGTATTTGAAGCTCTGGGGAGGGCAATTGGGTCATGAGTCTGGAATCCTCCGGATAGAATTAATGACCTTATAAGAAGAGATACCAAATAAATTACCTCTCTTCATCATGTGAGGTAGAGAAACAATACTTACCAAACCTGCCAGCATGTTGAACTGCAATTTCTAGTTCTCCAAACTTGTGAGAAATAATTTTTTAAGTATCCTAGTCTATGGTGTTTTGGGTTTATTTTCTGGTTTGGGGACTGTTTTGTTGTTGTTGTTGTTTTACAATAGCCTAAATTAAGGCAATCAAGGAATGTGGCATATACTACAAGCATTTCTGTTGCAACTCATTTTGACAAAAGTTTCTAGTATCCATCATTTGGAAAACGCAACATGAGAACAAAGCAAACTTAACAAGAGTGTGAATGGATCTGAACTTTTAGCATTTTGTCCACTCTCCCCTGTAAGCACTCCACCTACAGCAGTCTAATCACGTGTGGTGTACATGCCCCTCTCAGTCCACTTGTCTCTCTGCTTCGAATATTTCTTCTAACATCTCTTCTGGCTCATTTGTTTCTTTCTACTTGAATCTAATCTGCTATTGGAGTCATTCATTAGCTATTGATTGTACTTATTTTAGTTTGGGTTTTAAATTTTCATTTGGTTCTTTCCATAATTTATAGCCCCCTCTTGTGAACAGTGTATCAACTTGTAAATAGGTTATTGCAGTAATTCTAATTCTGTTGTCTTGAAAATCTGAATTCCCTAGTATATGTTAAATTTTTCCTTTGGTGATAGTGAGAATTGGATTCAGCAACTTGTGCATTCTAGATAAGTGTTCCACCACTGAGCTACATACTGACTTGTCTCTTCTGGATTTTTAAAAATTATCTTTAAGTAGTTGTACAAAGGAATTGCTGTGTAACAGAACAGTTTATGAATAAAATGTATCTTGAACAGTGTCACCCCTTTCAACATTCTATCCAACCCAATCTTTCCCTCTTAATTTTGTAGGATATATATTGGATTCTTGTCTGAATTTTTCCCCACTTCCCCTCTTGATTCATCTACCCCCTTAGTTTTATTTTTTTTTTTGCTATTTCTAATTGCACATGAAAATTTTTGAGAGCTTGACAGGAAAGGTTGAGTTGGGAAGGATGGGGAGAAAGACGAAAGGGGTTATATTGATCAAGATGCATTGTACTTATGAATTGATTTGTTGAATTGAATGGTTACTCCTTTGTACAACTATTTAAGATAATGAAAACAATGGGTTTTTTTGAATTTTTTCTTGATAGCATTTGAAAACAGTTACTATTTTCTTCCTTTGAGCTTGCTTTTTCTTTGCCAGAAATAAGTCTAAAAGTATATCCCCTTAACTTGATTATATATAAATGATGTGGGGCTGAGGGCAGGTCTTGTGAATTCTAATACAGTATTTTGTTATCATTTTATTTTATTTTATTATTCCTAAGGTATGGTGCTTCAGGGCTCCAATGCAAAGCATCATTTGTTTACTGGTAACATTTACTGTGGCACCAGTTCCAATGTTTGTCCTGCTATTGCTAAGAGATGGCTAGAAGTGATGGATACCTTCTCAGAGTGTCAGTCACAACTTTCAGGTTGTCAAAGCACTGAGGGAAAAATAAAAACCAGTTTCTGAAATATACTTCTCTTCTCTTCACATAAAGATGAGTCTTGCTAGTCCTCACTACTAAGATAGTTCTGCAACATCTTCAGCCAAATGTGTTTGTTCACAGTTTTACCACTTGTTTGCCTGTCTTATGTCTCTATTGGTTTGTTCTTAAGTTGTCTAAATAAGCTAACTCACCAAAAGAAGTAGAACCCTTCCAATATACTTACGAAATGACAGTAAAGAAAAAACTGATGCTCAAACAGGAGAAAGTATTATTTAAATGTGATAAGAGACAAAAAGTTAAGAAAGTTGCCTGCCTCTAACAGGAGGTGAGGATGTTTACGTTGATATATAATAGTCAAATGTTCAACTTTTACACAGGAATTCCAATGTAAAAATAAATGGAAGATGAGGCAGTGTTCAAAAGCCAAGCCAAGGTGTCTTTTCTCCTAAAGAAAAACTGAATCTGCAAACAAAAAAAAAGATTTAAAAAATCTCAGAATTCCAGAACTAATAAAATATATACCCATCCAGATGTATTCTAATTAAATGTTTGAAGTTAGAGCATAAGGGGGGGAAAGGAAGGAAAAAAAAACTTTACATATCTAGAGATAGTGTGTTTTTTTCTTTGCAAATGATATGGAGAGAATGATTCTTTCATTAAGTTACTATTCATTGTTCTCTTACATAAAATAAACCAAAATGTAGGCTCATTTGCATTTGTACAATAAAAAGACGATGCTTTAAAAATGGCATCTAAGTATACTCAGTGTTCTGTAGATTGATAGCTATTGCTTAGTATCAGTTCAGTGACTGTGACTGGACGTGTTATCATCATCTTTGTTGTCAGCTCATTGTAAGAAGCATGGGGATAATGCCTTCATCTACCGTAATGTAGGGTGATTTCACATTGTTCTGCATTTCCTTCTCATGCTCTGTACTTTCCCTCTGTTCATGATTGTGCTTCACAAATACAGACTCCCAAAGGAAATACAAGTTGAAATTCTGTGTTGAAAGATCAGTGAAGTTATTTAAGCAAGATAAAATAAGCAAGATAATAAAAAAGAGTAATTTGTGCACTGAAAGAAAAAAATTTGTGAGGTATCCTAAATTTAATTCCAAGGACGAGAGGATAAAAGTGGAGAGAATGAAAAAAAGACTGCTCCATCCTGGTGAAGGAAAGAAAGAATGGAAGAAAGGAGAAAGGGAGGGAGGGAGGGAGGGAGAGGGGAGAGAAAGAAAGAAAGAAAGAAAGAAAGAAAGAAAGAAAGAAAGAAAGAAAGAAAGAAAGAAAAAGAAAGAAAGAAAGAAAGAACAGAAAGAAAGGAAGGAAGAAAGGAAGGAAGAAAGAAAGAAAGAGAAAGAGAGAGAAAGAAAAACAGAGAGAAGAAAGAAAAAGAAGGAAGGAAGAGAGGGAGGGAGGGCGAAAGGAAGGGAGGGAGAAAGGAAGGGAGGGAGAAAGGAAAGAAGATGAAGGAAGAAAGGAAGGAAAGAAGGAAAACTGGCACATACACAAATAGCCTTAGATATTTATAAATATTTAATAAAGCACAATTGTCACATAATTTTGAATTAATTTAGCTGATAGAGCTGATTTTTTTAATCCATTTGTGGTTAACTGGAGTGGAAAAGAAGCATTGCTTAAATTGTGGTAAATATTTTTAGAATAGCTATATGGACCTCCACAAATTCAGCAAACTATTACCCAAACATACTTCTCTGTTTCACAGACTTGAAAACCCTATAAGATTGGATTTTATAATCAATCATGTATTTTGATATAATGCTATACGCTACCTTGTTTCACTAACTACTATTCTAAAGCCAGTTATTTCCTCATGTAAAAAAAGAAACATGCTTCCTATATGTGTTTTTTGTATTTTATTCTCTCTATGTAATGGTTCATTTCCCTCACTCTCTCTCATACATGTACATAGACATACCTACATGTGCAGTCCACACAAATTCCTACAAAGAAAACTAGATTGTTATAGGAAACTAAAATATAGCAGAAACACACAGTAATATTTTCTCAAGTATTCTAGTAAAATATATGCTATTAAAACATATCAATTACTCTCCAAAATGAAGTTAGACAAGTTACAGTCTGAGTATATAACCTCAATGCGATCTTTAGACAAGTAATTATTAGATGGTCTGGAAGTTATATTAATTGTAAAGACTATAAAAGAAAAAAGTTAAACTAATGTGTTCATTTAAGGAGTTAGGATAAACCTATTTAGGTTTGAGTTTTATCTATATAATATATTTGATACTGATCAATAGTAAAGTCTTCAAATGTGGTATAAAAAGACTAAAAGAACTACTTGTAAATAAATATTGGATGTAAACTTCCCTACTCACTAAGGGTAAAAGCAAACCAACACAGACAGCACAAAACAAGACATACTAAAGGGAAGACACACAAAAAAAGTAATGAATCTGAACAACAGAACGCACACCACACACCACAAATAATGCACCATATAATTCTTTCTTCATTCTCATCCCACTATCTCTCCCTTCCATTCTTTTATTTTATTGTGTTGTATTGTATTGTTAAGGTGATGTACAGAGGGGTTAGAATTACATAAATAAAGTACTAAGTACATTTGTTGTTGAACTTTGTTATTCCCACTTGTTTTTCTCCCTTCCTTACCCTTCCCCCTGACTCCTCCCCTCCTCCCCAGTTGTAAAGTTCGTTTCCAACATAGTGTCTTGTGAGTGTCATGGTTGCATTGGTTCACCCTTTATCCTTTGTTATTCCCCTTCCCTTCCCCAAATAAGGTAAGCATATATACAAGACACAGGGTACCAAAATCAAAAACAGTGATAACAGGGGATAAGCCAAAGGAAAGAAATGAAAGAAAAAAGAAATAACTTCACACCGTACATTAAAAACAAAAACAAACCAAAACGAAAACCAAAAAAAAACAAAAATGAACTCTTGGGAGTTCATTTCAATTAGCATCATTTTATATGGTCATATGTACATAGCTATTGAGCTATTGTGATGCTCTGCTAGAACTATCCTAGACAAATATTAAATATTACAAATGAGGGAAACCATGGAGCCTTTAACCATGCCTTCCATTCTTCAGTCCTAGAAAATACCAAATCCCTTACTGTCTTTTGTTACTATATTTAAGAAGCATAAGATATGGAAGTATTTGGGATTATAACCAACCAAACCTACAGAGAAAAAGCAAAGGTGCTCTGAGCATAATCGTGTGCATGACAAATGAACAGCAGTGTGCCTACATAATGTGTCTGGTTGCATCTCAGCTTCTTCCTTCACGGCATCCAAAATGCAACCACCCTTGCACAATTTTATCCCTATCTTAAATAAGAATAATTTTCTGGAGGCAGAGCAGGACATTGAAGCAAGTAGTAGCTGGAAATGTGAAAGAAATGGGTGGAAGAAAGAAAGACCTATTCTGAATTTCCCAGCTCTCTGGTGGAAGACACTCATAAAGGAGCTTTGAAATTGAGCCTACTGAGGAGGCATAAAATGGATAAGGTAGAAAAATCACACTTAAATCTCCAATCCTACTGGGCTCTATATATGTTTGAGTATAGATTCAAGGATGAATTACTGCTTTTCACAGACTTCTGAATCATATTGTGTATAATTGGTGAGCTAAACTCAAGACCATTTAGTATTGAAAAATTCCACCCACCCTACCTACAAGTAAGGACAGGAGTCTCGGGAATTTATAGTATAATTTTTTACTGATGAATAAGGACATATCTTTGCAAAGTGTCTTCTTTAATTTACCTATGCTCCTTTGATATGAGTTTACTTCTCAAATATTAAAATAGTGCATTTTCTGACTAAAAGCTCCAGCCTAGAAGACCATGGGGACACCAAGTCACTCATACAGCAAAGTTTATTGTCAACAAGCACACAAGGCCATGCCTTTCTGGCTGGGCTCAGGGCTCTCTCTCTCTCTCTCTTTCTTTTCTTCTTTCTTTCTTTCTCTCTCTCTATTTCTCTCTTCCTCTCTTTCTCTCTTTTTCTCTCTCTCTCTTGTTCTTTGTGAAAAGGGGGGGGTATCTTTATATGGCAAAGGTCTAAGGATGAAAAATTCCACTAGTGGGGGCGGGGAGTACTCTGCAGTTGGGGCCAAAGATAGCACATGGGGGGTTGGAGAGGGGAGAGGAGGTGAGGGGAGGGGATGTTACTGATTGCAGCAGTTGGGGTTAGGTCTGAGAAAAGGCATTCCATTGCTGTAGCTAGAGACTATCCAGTGCATGGGTGGAAAGTTAACAATTGCAGTTAGGTCTGGTCTGGTCACCTAATTTGGGGGAAAGGACTGAGGACCTAAGACAAAGGCTATTAAGTCAAAATGGAGGAGGTCACACTAACACACTTACACAATTGCTCAACAATTGTTTATTTTGCTGCACTGTGTAAGAGTATCAACAACAGTAGCAAGGGAAACCTGTTTAGAGAGTATATAGCTCTATGGCTGTTAAAAGGTTTGATGTTCATCTTGAAATTCTCCTTTGGGTCATCCTCACTTATCCTGAAGTCCTGATACTTTTTTTTATTGATAGTGATAATCCTTCCTCATCAACAGGTACAGCAAAATACCAAAGCAGTGATTGTGTGCTGCTATTTTTTTTCTTCTCTTCAAATATACTCCACAGGTAAGAGCAGCCAATAGAAAATGTCTCCTTAAATGTGATTCTGTTTACAGCCTGACTACTAAGACTTTCCACAAGCCAGCAAGCATCATAATTTCAAACTTGTACATCCTAGACACAGCTGCAAGAATTCCAGAATGGATTTGAAGGAGGAAAAAAAGGTAAAAATCTGAAGTTTAGAACTCAGATGGGGAATATTATCATTGTTTAACAATTGTATCATGATTATATGGAATATTAACTTTAGGAAAGCAGATAAGGAGTAAATTTTATTTTAAGTTTGTGTTTAACTCTTCAAAGATCAGCAATTATTCCAAAACAAAGTGCTTTTAAGGGCTTTTTTCACCAGGTCTAAGAAATAGGCAAGTGGAGTATTTTACAGTCAATGAAGGAACTTGCCAAAATAAACCATTGCATTATACACACCAAAAGTCTTTAGAGGAGGGCCAGCATTTTTCAGGTTGACACTTCAAAGGAAGATTGAGTATACATTTGCACTTAATCCTCGTGTACAGCTTATTAGATAATTAAGCTTTGTTCTAGCAATGGAAACTGTGACAAGCTTTTATTGTGCCAAAGGTTAGCAAGTAAAACCAGTAGAATAGTACCCAAGGATGAACCCAAAACATCAGAGGTTGGTACGAATGAGTGAGATATCTTGGTGCTCTTATACCTACTGGCAAGATTCAGCCTAAATCCACTCATACCTACTATATGTAAATGGGCTAAATTTCTTCATTAATTCAAAAATTATAAGATCTTACTTCTGAATTGGGAAACAAAAGGCTGAACAGTAGCAAAACCACCTCTTAGAGAGGAGTAAAGAAAGCCAGTAAGAAATGTTCATCTCACAGAAAATGAATGTTGCTTCTTCTATAAACATCGTTCATAATACATAAGTATTTTGTAATGAATCTCAAGATTCCAACTCTCTGTATAAATCTCCACCTTGAGTGTCTGCAGGTATGTGGATATAATAAATAACACTAAATGTAATGATAAGGCAAAGGTAAAGGGACTTTGAAAATGAAATTAAGGTCCTTAGTCAATTGATCTAAAGATTATCTTTGATGGGCCTCACCTAATCGGGAGAGAGCTCTTTAAAATAATAGATATTTTTCCAGTAGCTTGTAAGGAAACAATTTAGCATGATGACTTGAGCTGCAAGAAATTAAGTTCCAATAGTCACGTGATCTTGAAAGAAAAACTTCAAACTTGAGGCTTGAGTTCTCCCTAAATCTATTTGTTTGACTCGCAAATAAAATATATTTGAACTACTAAAGCATTGAAAGTATACAATAGTAAGTGTATGATGCCACTAAATTTCTAGTTATTTATTATACAGCAATAAAAAGTAATATAAGCCCCAATGATTGTATAGGCTAAACTAATAATTGGTATAGGAATTTACCCTATATGAAACTCATCCCATTAAAATAAAAAAACACCCTTAAAATGATGTATATTAAAAATATCCAATGAGATACAGAAAAGCATCATTTCAATTAAGAAGAAGAAAGGAATGAGAAATGAGAAGTAGTAAACAGAAATAAAACAAAGACATGTAAAATTTAACACTAATCCCAGTACCAGTAGCTCACACTTATATTTCTGGCTACTCAGGAGGATGAGACCTTAAGATCAGTGTTCAAAGCCAGCCCAGTCAGGAAAATCTGTGTGTCTCATATCTCCAATTAATCACCAAAAACCAGAAGTAAAGCTGTGACTCAAGTGGCAGAACACAAGCTTTGAATAAAAAAAGACTAAAGATCAACACCCAGGCCCTGAGTTCCAGCTCTAGTACTGGTACACACATACACAAAAGTTAACATGAAGATTCTGAGAATAGCTAGGTGCGGGTGACTCATGTCTGTAATCCTAGCTACTTGGGAGTCCAAGATCAAGAATATCATTGCTTCAGGAAATCCCAAACAGAAAAATTCACAAGACCCCATTCTCAATTTAGAGCTGGACATGATGGTATGGACCTATCATTCTGAGCTATGTAGAAAGTAGATATTGGGAGAAGTGGGGTTCCAGGCCAGCCCAGACATAAAAGCCCACAAATCCATCTCTAAAGAGGGAAGCTGGATGCAGTGCCATTTTTGTGTGACCCCAGCAATTATAGGTAGACTAAATTAGGCATATCACTGTCCAGGCACTCTTAGGTGGAAAACAAAACCCTATGTTATAAGTTATCACTGAAAAACAAGTTGGAGTTATGGCTCAGTGGTGGAGTACCAGCCTAGCAAGTATAAGGCTCTAAGTTAAAACCCAAATATTACCAGAAAAGGAACAAAAGGAAAGGAAAAGAAATGAAATTCTGGAAATATGAAATATGCAGTTGTAATAAAAAATACAATGTGAATGATAAAACTTTTTGTTCCTAATAAAAAAAATGAAAGTTAGTAGGATAATATTACTGAAAAAGTTACTGGAATGTAGAGCAAAACCTAAGAGATTTATAAAACCATGAAATCAAGGGAAGTAAAACTTTAAACATTAATAACATGGTAAGGAATACTTTGCAAATACTTAAACCATAACAAAACTTTGTTATAGAGGATCACAAGATAATGTCCTACAGATGCCATCCAAAATAAAACAAACAGTTACAGATCATAAGAATGACACATTTCATCTAATCGGGCAAATAACTAGAAAATTTCCAAAACACCTAGCTAAAACTTCTGGGTTAAACTTCAAACATGGGCCTTCAAACAATGAAGATAAGAATCCATACCTCGGCATGTCCTAAAGAAGTAATAGAGACAGAATTCTGGCATCAATCCACTATTAGTAATCTGTTTAGCTACATCTCACCATTCTTCTCTGTCATGCAGATGACATTGCCATCACTGAAATATTAGCAAATGCACTGATATGGGGAAAACAATCCTCTTAGAAAGCTCTATGGTAGCTGCTCTCCACAGGCTGGAGATGACACTCACACATGTCATCACAAAATTGGGCTCCCTTGCTTCATTTCCAGATGCACAGAGACCAGGTGGCAGTGTTTAATCAGCAGAGACAAGCTGTGCGCAATTACCATAATAATGCAATGGGATGGAGCTGTAACCAAAAGAGCTCAACCTAAAGGGATCTCTGGTGGTAACTAATTGAGTATGAAAATGCCTAGGAGTAAATTAGATGGGCCACTATTTAAACACTGCTTGGTATGTGTTAGTGAAAAAATTCTAGGTACAGTAGCAGCGAGTGGATGTCAGTTACTACAGTGTACAATGGGATGTCAGACTATCCAGTTCTCAAATTTAAGCTAGCTCGCAGGCTCAGAGTTCTTCTATGGGTCTTGAGAAAGAGTTTGAATATAAGCCACAAATAGTTATCAAAACCCTTTCTCAAGCCCTCCCCGGGATAATACATGACATATAACTTATCCCAGGATAAAACCTAACCACCATAACTATGCATTAATAAACAGAAAGTACTTATATTTTCCTAAATTACAATATACTATTCTAAACTTAATCCCTTGAAACCTGGAATGCTACGTTGGCCAAGCAAAAGGATCAGGGCATGTGGAGAGCAGGTGATAAGCAAGCCTGAAACTAGTCCATTTCACAGTGTAACTTCAGTGTTGTACACCTATTCTGTGATTATTTCCCTTAGAAACTAGGGAGACCTCTATACTAGATGTCTAATGCATGGCATACAGACTCTAATTTCACTCATTAAAAACAATACTTCAGAGAGTAGTACCACCATCAAAGAGGATGAAGATAAAAATGTGATATTCTAACATACCTTACTTTTACTACTTAGCCAGTAGAAAATTTATGCTCATGGATACCTATGAATTATAAACATAAGCGGGTTGCAATGCTAATTGCAACTACCATTGAAGATACAATAACATCACTGAAGTGAATTATCAGAGTCTTGGCAGTATCTCTTACTTAGTTGTTGACTCACCATTTTCTTTCTATGCCAAGTAAAGAAACTCTTACTCTTTTTACTCAGAACTGTGTCAGCTCTCCAACTCTGTCTTACTGTGTCCCAATGGAAATCCTGTTTGCTTGATATTCCACAGTGTCAGGTTAGATCATTACCTGGATAGTAATATGCTAATTAGACCTGGATAGCAGAAAACAGAAGTAAATGCTCTGGAAAGAGGGAGGTGAGGTAAACAGTAGGAACATTTAGAAGGCTGTCTGTCACAGGGATGGCATTTCTAGATTTGTGATCTGTGGCAGGTTAGTGAGAGGAGAAAACATAAATGGCACCCAGGAAAGAACAGTAAGATAAGTTTGAGGTTTAATACACTCACTGACTCTTTAAGAGACTGTCATACTTAGAGGTCTCAGGGGGACAGACAGTTCCTGGCATATAACAGAAACTAAACATCATCAACGATGAGTTGGCAAGACATTTATTTGTAATCTAGGAGAATAATGTCTACAAAGACAACAGAGATGACAGGTTAATACTAAGTTGTATAGGAATTAAAACGTTATTTAAAACACAAAGGTGCAACACCTAAGGGCCTCTTTGTACTGAAAGGAACCCCAAGATATGGAAACAAAAGAGATTTTTTTTTAAATGATGATTCTGTTTTCTTGATCTTAAGTATGGTGTATTCAGTTGTATATCCTCAAGGGTGGGGATCTCAGGGGAGGATGAAGAAATACAACAGTGGAGATCACAGGACATTGATGAAAGGGAACTATACAACTCTTGGGTAGAAAAGGGAGGAAGGGACTGGAGAGAATGAGGAACAGAAGACACAGTGTAAAAGGAAATGTACTCATTACCTGACTCATGTAATTGTAACCCCTCTGTACATCACCTCTATAAAAACAATAAAGTAAAATAATTTTAAAAAGTTATTTCTTGGTAAAAAAAAAAAAAGAAACTAAAGCCTCTTAAGCACTTAAAGGCAAAGGGTGACCTAGTGGTCTGTTGAAGAACTCAAAAAAACAAAAGAAAAGATACCAGTGAACTGCAGATTGAAAACCTGAAAATTAAAATTTAGTGCTTTATCAAGGGTTGGAGGCAGCCTCAAGAAAGATCTGCTGTCCTAAGATCAGGACTGTGAGGAAACACTGGAATACTGAGCATCAGTCCTTCCCCTGGCAATGCTCCACTGGCTTCGCCACGCAAAGCAATAGGCACATGTTGCAACTGTCCACCCTGTCCATTCCTTTTGCCTGCTAAGGATAGCAGCGAGAGCCTAACCCCAGCATGAACTGCATGAGGACACGTTTAGCCTGACAATGTAGACCAGAAGACCTGAAATATGGGACTGAAGATGTGAGGTGCTTCGGCAACAGAAGCCCAAAGGCCACATCCCTTTAACTGGAAGTCAAACGTGTGTTTAAGAGATTTCACACAGGACAATAAATGTCTACAATGTAACCCTGAAAAGTTAGGGGGGGGGAAATCCTTAATGTCTGAAAAATAAAAGCGTTGACAAAAATATTCTAATATGTTCAGAGAATAAAATAGACATGGACTGAGGTATACATGTGTGGAAATGTCACCGTGAAATTCCTCTCTGGATGGCTAATGTGTACTGATAAAGATATAAAACAATAATAGAATAATATAGTCTTCAGAGATCATATTATTGAATAATATTTAATTTCATGGCAATTTTCACATGATTAAATATGAAATGATAACTTAAAATGATTTCTATACCACTGTGCAACAGTGGAAATAGGAATAGGAATAAGTAGAAATTTGCTAAGGATTTTGAAAACTGCAGGGAGTCAAGTAGGAAAGATGCTAGACCTGGGAGCCCAATTATAAAAGTATGCTCATTTTTTATGATGCATTGAAACTGAGGAAAGTTGATATCTTAAAGTGGAAATAAAAGAGACTGTTGCGAGCAATTATACATGAAAAAATGTGTGTGTGTTAAAGAATCATCAAGCTTATGACAAAATTTAATTCTTCCTGTGGTGTGATTATACATAAACAACTGTTTTATAAGCAGACATACTTTGTTCTATTGTGCTTTATTGTCCTTTGTAGATAAGGTGCTTTCACTAAATGGAAGATTTGTGGCAAGCCTTCCTGAAACAAGTCTGTCTTTGCCAGTTCTCCAATAGTGTGTACTTATGCCGTGTGTCTATGTTACCTTTTGTTAATTCCTAAAGTATTTGCAATGCTGTCATTATTACATGTGTTACTAAGATCTATGACCACTAATCTTTGATTTTTTTGGAAGATGTCATACAGAATGCCCATAAAAACATGACTAACTTAGCTGATAAATGTGTCTGTGTTCTGACTGCTCTACTGGACACATTCCCCTGGTCTATCTCCCTATTCTCTGAGAAACAAAACACTGCAATTATAAAAATTAATAAACCAATATGCTTGTTTAAGTGAAGGAAAGAGCTGAACATCTTTCTGAAAGATTATAAAGCCTATGGAAGGAGACATGTAGAAAGCTGAAATAGGGAAATGCTAAACTTCTGCAACAGTTAGCTAAATTGCAAATCCAAAGGAAAAGTTTTGGAATGACATTAGAAGTTCTCTTCCAGAGAACGCACAAATTACAAGAAAACAAAACAGACTGGATGCTGATATGAAGAAAGTGTTATCTATCTCCTAAATTGGAGGATTCAACCAACTACAGCGTTCCCCAAAACTAAGGCCTCATCCAGAACAGCAAGTAGTTCCATTAAATATCTGTAAAGGCTCCGAGAGGTGAAATCAACAGAAAGAAAGACTGGAGTTAACAGGGGTTAGTTCATGCAGTTTTAGGAAAGATGTCTATGTAACATGCAAGTTCAAGTGCTGACAGAAAGCCATGGCAAGATATTCAGGAGACCTAGCTAAAGTGGCTGCAGAGGATGGCTTTACTAAACCACAGATTTGCAACATACATGAAGCAATCTCCCAATGGAAGATGCCATCTAGTATTTTCATTCCTAGAGAGGGAAAGTTAATGCTTGGCTTAGAAATTTCCTGTACCCTGATCTATAATCTTTTAAGTTCTCTTCTCCAGTCTACCAGTTTAGGCACACTTACCCTGTTGCTAATACGTGAGAACAGCTAGGTCTTGGAGGCTCTGCCCCAATAAATCTCCCAATTGATACTATTCTTGTTCTTATCTCCCCAGTGCAGGTCTATCACCCCAATCTGATAAAACTTGGTACCTGTAACCAAGCATGATGGGCCACAGAGGACTTTAAGGCCCTAAAAGTCTTTGAAGAGTGAAGTTACAGCTGATATTCCTAAACTGTATATTTCAATATTTACAAAGGTGGAGGAATCTGAGGAGATAGAATGAGAAATGCTCCTACAATTCCAGCACTTGAGAATCTAAGAGCTGAAAGAGCAGACAAGAGAGACCTTCTTTAAAGAGTATGAAAGATAAATACCAGCCAAGAGAGAGACCATACTTACAATTCAGGCTCTTTAGCATTCTAAAAGACTACAGCTGCTTTATCCTCAGGGTCAGTCTTAAACCCAATTTAATTCAGAAATGAAATGAACACTTGCCAAAAAAATATTTCTAAGCATTCATGCCTAACATTAGTTTAGCATACACAAAGAAAGTCTTCATTCCCCCAATGAAAGAAGCACAATAAAAAACTAATACCAGTGAGAATTCACCCAAAGAAATTGTACACAGATTAACAGAATTCTAGACCTGGACCTTGGAGATTAATTATAGCAAGACCTTCATTTTCTGATGAGCCCATAGAAAGTAAAGTGTATGTGTTATTGAGAACATAAGTATAATGCATATTAAATGGCCAAATCCCAAGACTCTGAAAGTAAAAGTAAGCTTGAAATTTTAAAGAGCTTATTTAGCATAAATATAATAGATGAAAAATGTGTGTACTGATGTGTTAATTTAACTGAGCCTATCGCCCTGCAAATATTATAGGAAGACAGGCTTTAGATAAATATAAAACTATCTTTCCAGTGGATTATGAGAGAAACTTGGTGCTACTTGAATTGGTATTGTGACAGTCAACAGACCTGTGAATATGGTGTCAGAAGATAGAAGATTCCAGCTCTTTTCCTCTTTCACTAAAACTCAGTACAAGATAATGGACATCTCAAGCAATTCACAAGTCCCTAGGGTATGCTAGAGGGGTAGGGGTGGGGTTGGGGGGGAGACAGTAGGCAGGACCTCTAAAGGTTCCTACTCCACACAATACTTATAGAAATCACATTTTCTGCAAATCTCCCAGAAACTCTCTATACAAATATTAGACTGTCTGCACCTTTAGTCTTATCTATTACACATCTCTTATGAAGCACACATAAACAAAGGAAACTTGGGTTCTTTTTCCTGCTCTGACTTTTTATCAAAATTATCTTAGACATAGTATTGAAGACCCAAAATGTTACATATTGTAACCCTCTGGTACCAACTTAATATGTGCTACAGGACAGTAAAATTCTGATGAAAAATGATAAAACGTTTATTACAACAATCAGAAAGCAATAAAAATATAATAAGCACTGACCCCAGGAATGATGAGCTTTGAAATTACAAAACTAGTTTGGTAGAACTTATGAAAACTTTCATAACTAAAGATAAATAATGAGTTTTTTTTAAAGAATTATCTCTCCAATTACTACTGAGAAGAACAGTTGTAGTTGTTTTTTTAATAAGTTTTTTATTGTGAGAATTTTTTATCAACACAGACTGGGAGTAAGATTCTGTTTACTGAATCGTCGGATGCTTAGCTAATTAAAATACTATTTTTTTCCAAAATAAATCACATCTGTTTAGGTTACAGAATTATTTTAGGACATAGTAGATTTATAATTATTGCCTGAGTCTACAGTGACAAAATACTTTGAAACTGGTTGACATTCAGATGGTTGACATTCCCGAAGATTCCCTCCCTTCTTCACCTTGTCCAGTCTCTCAGCAAAGGAGCTACCATAGTATATTTCAACCACTACCTCATGTTTCAGGGGGAAAAAGATGAGTACAGGGCTTGCCCTCTGGCCCACAGGTTTAGTTCCAATCCAAAAGAAAGGAATTTCTCTGAGACTATTGAAAAGAATTGAAAAAAGAGTCTAAGTTGATAGCATTCCTTCAAAGACCAAGTTTTATTCATTAAAGTATTCAACCATCTGGAAAAATAATAATTAAAGAAGTGCAGAAGGGCTTCAAAAAATAACAAATCATCCCAGGTTTAAAGGAACACAGTGAATGGGATTCCCTTTTCCTTTAATTTATCCAGCAATTTGAGAGTCTCAAGAAACTTTTTTTTAATCAAGCATTTGACCTCCCCAACAGCTGTTGAACTTAAAGACATTTATCAAGAAATAGCTCAGATTTTCAGCTTTCCTCACTTACAGTTCCAGGCAAGATCCTGCCATTGATTTTTATGCATCACTGTGATTGACTCCAGTGGGACTCTGCACACAACTCAGTAACTCAAAGTGATCCCTACCATACCAGTCTATCCCCCTTCCATAGAGATATTTTACAGCTTTTAATTCCAAACCATCCAAATCATCTACTCAGATCTTTAGAACTCTCTTCCCAAGTCCTCTGACATTTAGAGGTATAAATTTCAAATGTTAGGAAAGCTGTTTTTAGCAATCACCTAAATTTATTTTTCTCTTGTACATGGTCATTATGATCGACTTGCCTGCAGGTACAATGTTACTAGCACTGGCTTTCCAAAAGAAATTTAAAAAATTATAATAATCTTAAGATCATTTCATAGTTTAAGGCATGACTGTTAATGAAAGTACTAATATACAACTGTTCTATCATCAACAGAAATAAATACGATTTATTCTTTTCACAGTTGGGAATTCTGTCATTTAGGAGGACTTGTGCTTCACGTATCAAAATGGCATGAGCACTAAATGGCATGCACTAAATGCAACTAAAATGGCATGAACACTAATTGCATTATCTCATGGATCAAGATGAACTTGAAGCAGAAATTCCAGAGATTATTAATTTAGCAATGCAAAGATGTCAAGGCTCTCAGTTGACTTCTCTATCACTTTCTTAGCTGTTTCTCATCACAAATGGCTGTAGTTCCTTTAGCCTCTTGCTTTCATACTACCTCTCTCTACAGGTGAAGGAAGGGTTTAGGCTTGATGGTTTCTCTTGTAGATCTAGAAGTTGCAAGGTAAACTCCAGTTTCCTTGTGAGCACTTCAGTAACAGATCTGAAGATGTTCAGTTTCATTTGCAACACAGTGAAGGGACTGAGGGCAGAACCAGTCAGTACTGCCCATAGCTAAAACTCCTGCTTTACCACAACAGAAGTAACATTTACTGGGTATTTCGTGTGACTACTCTTGGGTTAGTCATGGATGTAAATCAAGTTCTTGACAAACATGAAATATGTCTGTATAGGGCGGTGGCATCCAGGAACCTGACATGCTTTGACTCTAATCAAAGACTATCTTCAAATGACCTCAAGTGTTCTAAAAGAATATTTTGAGAACAGTTAATATCATTAATCCTAATATGAGCAGAGTTTTATTAATTATATATTCATTTAAGTAAATACCAATAAGGTAGATTTAATTATTTTTATTATCTTTAAGTAATTGTACAAAGGAGGTACATTTAACAAAGCAGTTTAGGGATACAAGTCATTATGATCTGTCACCCCTTTCAACATTGTTTCTGTATATTCTGATTTTTTTTTACACTATTTAAGAACACAATCTAGGACCTTGAGCTCTAACAGAAACAGAACAGAAGCAATGAGTGAAAGGGGAAAAGATAGGCTGGAATTCAAGATACCAAATATGTAAGGGATGTACTATTCCCAAAAATAAATGCAGCGATTAAATCAGGGCAACAGCTCCACTAAGGACCAGTTGCTAAGAACAGACGAGTAGCACAAAGCCAGAAGCCAGAGCATAACCTTTATTAAAAGTGAATACTGCGGAGTAGAAAAAAATTGCAGAATCACTGTGCTATAATAAGACACATAAATAACTAAGAGTCTGTATTCACAAATGAAAGAAGAAAGAACTGTGACAGACATGCCACAGAAAATCTACAAATGAGTCATCAAGTTCCAATAGGGAGAAATATTTACTGCATGCACACCAGCTTATCAAATTCACGTGGATAAAGTCATACTTGGAAGAGATTAAAGCACAAGTGATACTTTCTCAATAACACTTAGTTAACACTAAATAAAATGCATCTGTAAGTATTATATTGTATTATATTTCCTAGCCTATTTCCAATGGTTTCAATGAAATTTTTAGTTAAAAAATAATAATAGGCATATGGCATTGACATTTTACCCTTATGTAGCCTTCCAAAAGGAAATTTGTTTTTATTTTTGAGTTAATATTTGCACTGTAAGAGGATTTCTGTGATTATTCTAACAAATATAGAGTGCACTTGAACAAATCTACTTCTTTTACCATATTTCCATTGTTCATCTCCCTCTTCTCCCATTTTCAAATAGCACTTTGTGGGTTTTGTTACAAATACATATGTATTATCTGTATCATATATCATATATAACATAAAATACAATATATGTTATATACATACTTAGCAACATTATTCATACTAGCCAGAAGCTGGCAAATATGCCCAATAACATAAATGGATGAATCAAATGTGACAAAGCTGTACAATAAAAAACAAACTATTCACTAATAAAATACAATGCAGCAAACTACTGATAAAATTTAAAACAAAGGTGAACCTCAGACATACTATACTTTTTTTTAAGTCTAAAGGAAATTATTAATACCTGAAGCTTTAAGTACAATGATCATATATTTTTGGAAGCATAAAATTTTTTTAAATTTTATTTTATTTTATTTGTGAACATACTGTACAGAGGGGTTACAATTACATGGGCAGGATAATGTGTACATTTCTTACCAAGCATTGCAGCCTCC
>NW_012267248.1:10508656-10527129 GCF_000151885.1 Dipodomys ordii | reverse complement strand
AGGAAGGAAGGAAGGAAGGAAGGAAGGAAGAAAGGAAGGAAGGAAGGAAGGAAGAAAGAAAGAAAGAAAGGAAGGAAGGAAGAAAAGAAAGAAAGGAAGGAAGGAAGGACGATAAAAAGGAAGGAAGGAAAGAAGAAAGGAAGGAAAGAAAAAAGGAGAAAGAAAGATTACGCTGGGTACAAAAAGCAATAGCTAGAGCTGGTGCTAGTGGCTCACGTCTGTAATATTTGCTACTCAAGAGGCTAAGATTTGAGGATAGAATTACAAAAGCAGACCAGGCAGTAAAGTCAGTGAGACTTGTACCTCCAATTAATCATCAGAAAACTAGAAATAACACTGTGACTCAAAGTGGTAGAGCACTAGCCTTGAGCAAAAGAGCTCAGTGACACTACACAGGCTCTGAGTTCAAGCCCCACGACGAATGAATAAATAAATAAATAAATCATATCTAACAGCAAACATATAGTATGAATCTATTTACATGACATTTCCAAAAAAGGCAAAGTGCAAAGCTGTGGAACACACTAGAGTTTACCTGAGTCTAGAAATAGGAACGGAGACTGACTACAAATGAATACTTTCCTGGGTTGATTGGAATATTCCAACATTGTATAATGTTAAAACTGTACAACTGCATACATCTACTGAACTGTGTATTATATTTACAATGACTTTATTGAATGGTATATAGATTATGCCTCAAGAAAATTGTCTCATTCCTCTCCCACAAAAGAAAGTAATGCAATTTCTATATTGAATCTCTCTCCTTCAGTCCCTCCAATTCATCTCCACCCCATCCCTTCTCTCTCATTAGAAGCAGCTGCCATCCTGTGAGAAAGCTCAGGACTCATGTTTAACCAAAGCTCCTGTTAGATAGTCAGCTGACAGCCAGTATCAACTACCAGGAACTTGAGTGAGTAAGCCTTGGGATGATTTCCAGTCCAAACTGATGATTCAAACATCATGGATCTGAATCAAGGCATTCCTATTATGCTCTATCTGCATTCCTGACCGACAAAAGCCAAGGGGAGACAGTAAGTGATCATTGTTTATTTAAACCAGAGAGTTCTACAGTGATTTGCAACACTGGTCGATAACTAACAGTGACACTAATGAAATCATCACACCAATAAATGTACAATGATGACTAGGACAGGTTATGTGATGATTAGGTAATGGGAACACTGAATGTCTATAATGAAAAATTGGATTTATTCTTCACAATAAAATCACAACAACTTAGGGAGTCAGGAAGGGCTTACAGCTGCCATTTGCTGGATGAGTGGACACTATGATCAATAAAAATTGTAAAGTGACTTTGTCAGAAAATATAAGATGTTAACATGAATACAGTCTTGTCAGACATTCCCACAGGTTGATAGCCCCACTCTGCTACAACCAGCCATGTTGACCTTGAACAGGTAACCTCTCTAAGTCTTAGTTTTCTTGTATGTAAAATAGATATTTTAAAAATTAGCATATGGCCTAATTCACTTATTATTTTATTATCACAAAATGTTGTCACATGTGATACATAATCTCCAATAATCTCTACTGGTAAAGTAGCTTCCATAAATACACGTTTTAAAATAAGGAAATAATAAGTTTTTTGAAGTCTATCTTGTACACAAATTACATGAGAATTTCAACTTCCTGTTTGCATTTTCTGTTGTCTTCTTTTCTAATGAATCCTTCAACTCAGAATGATTGTGGAATTAGGAATTGTAGTTCCTGCTAAAACCCAAAAAGTTGGGGGTCTTCTTGGATCAAATATGTGTAACTTCATAGATTTACTATGTGTAATTAAAGATATCTCATGGTATTATTTCAAACAATACCTTCATTCCCAGGGAAACAGTTTTGCCATGCCATTTTTTGGAATAACTTTTAAATGGTAGCTTTTTTCATCATGATATTTGTTCATTTAGAAAACAAGACAGGAGGTAAAGATGTAAATTACGGGGGCAGAAAGAGATTGTTGGCTAATTTACTCCCATCCAAGTTAGTACATATTTGTGGTCCAGGAAGCTCATCAGTAAGCCAGAAAGGTGATAAGCAGTTTTATGACCCATGGCCTGCTGCAGATAGCCAGAGATGACGCTATGAATCAGACTCATCTGATACTGTCGACTTGAGCTGTACTTCATTGAATGACTTGAGAAGTGAACAGAAAAGAAGGCTGACCTCCAGCCAAAAAAACATGCATGCATTTGGAGCTTTACATTTTTACTGCTCTTAAAAGCCTTCAGCAGAAAATTGTCATCGGAAGACACTTATAACGTAACACCTTTCTAGAATTTAGTACAGAATTGTATCTTTATCTTGCCTGCTTTTCTGTCTCCAGTGCTTGCTTCGTTTCTCCACTCTTACAGGCACTTGATTAATGTCTGCCAAACTGAATTAGCTCCCAGGTCAGAAACTAAACTTCAAAGCTTGAGAAAAATATTCTGCAGAGCCTGAAGCTTAAAGATGTTTCTCCTTTACTGTCAAAAAATCACATACTGCTCTCTCCTCTCAACACCCAGGCCTTTTCCAGGCTAGGACTAAGCCTTATAGCATTGTATAGAAGAGCAAAAGCTCAAGAGCAAGAAAGCCTAAACTCAAACCTTATTCCTCCATTTGCTAGCTGTGTTCCCTTGGATAGAGTTACTGTATTCCAGGATTTCATCTTCAAGATAGAAAACATCCATGCCAACCTATTTGGATTGTTGTGATGAATAAATTTGTAAGTTTATTTAAAATACGAATACTGGATCTAGTATGCAATAAGCAGTCAACTAGTGTCAATTATAATGATAGACAACCAATCTGGTATTGTGTTGGCAAACAGCCCAGGCCCATGTCCATTTGCTAGGCTGTTTAGGAAGTCAAACAGATTGATGCAGTAGAGAACTCTCCATGCTCATACACTGTGAGAAAGATGCAGATCTTCATTGCATCAGAGCTTAGATGGTGTGATATACAGACAACCATCCTTAGGATCTTTGCAAAGCCTTTCTGTAAAACAAAACCCTGTCACTGCTGGGTACTGATGGTTCACATCTATAATCCTAGGTATTCAGTAGTCTGAAATCTGAGGATTGAAATTCAAAACCAGCCCAAGCAGGAAAGTGTGAGATTCTTATCTCCAATTAATCACAAAAAGCTGGGAGTGGGGGTGTGGCTCAAGTTGTAGAGTACTAGTCTTGAGTGGAAAAGCTCGGGGACAGCTTCCCAGCTCCTAAGTTCAAGCCCCACTAATGGCACAAAACAAATGACCAACAACTAACAACACTGGCATTTATATTTGTCAAAAGAGTTAGTTTCCTTTCAATTTGGTTTCTGTTAGTGATAAATATGACCTTGATTTTTATTTCAGTAAATTAGGCAGCTTTACCAGCCTTCCCTGACTCATCACTGGCCATATTCAAGATCACTTCATTTCATGTATTTTAAAGCATGTATTTTAATGGCTTGAAATGCTGCTATTTAGTGATTATAATTTCATAAAGGCAACCTTTATTTGTCCTGAAAGACAAATAAAATAGAAAACTTGGATATGCGTTCTAAATGCCACTCAAAATTCTACATTAGAAGTAGGACATGGTGTTGAACACTTGTAATCCTAACTACTTAGGAGGCAGAGAGAAGAGGTTTGTGTTCTGAGGCCACCCCAAAAAGCAAGAATTTATCTGAAAACTAAGCTAAAACAAAAGGGCTAAGGTGTAGGCCAAATGTTAGAGCATTTGCCTAGCAAGTGTAAGATCCTGAGTTGAAATGCTTATAATAAAAAAATTTCTACACTATTCTTTTTTTTTATTGTGAAAATACTGTACAGGGGGGTTACAATTACATGGGCAAGATAATGAGTACATTTCTTATCAAGCATTGTAACCTCCTCCTTTGTTTCCCCTTCCCATCCCTTCCCATCCTCCCCCCCCCCACCCAATCCTCCCCGGCCCCACACGAAAGTTGTAAAGTTCGTTTTCGACATAATGACTTGTATATCTCATTCTTTAAAATAATATAAACTATATTTTATAATAACAAAACAGAAGCAAAAACAAGAAATAAATTCGGAGTTTAAATAAGTAGTCACCTTCATCATTTATACATCTAAACTAAAGATCTAACACAGGCAACATCCTACCTTTGTCAGGCAACATCCTACCTTTGTTTCTGTTTAGAATAATCTCTTGCTCATAATAGAATGGGATTTTATGGGATTTGGGGACATCTTGCCTTTTGGCTCCTCATCTATGCCTACATGGTGTCTTGAAGTCCTTCCTCCTGAGGCCTGATAAACCCCATACTGCTTCACAACAGACCATCTTGAGGATGTATTCACCAGGGTTACGAAAGCCTAATGTACAGGTTCTCTGCTTTTCCATAAATTTCTGCCTGTGAACATGTCTTTACAAAGATGTATAAGAAGATAAGGGGAAAAAATACAATGAATGAATCATTGTGTGAGGCTAAGTTCTTTGGTCATAATTCAAAATTTCATGTGGATTTAAAGTCAAAAATGTGAAGGAAAGATTTTACCTCACTCCACAAGAAGGAAAGACATCTTGATAACACTTCCTCTTATTAAAAACGAAATACTAAATATAAATACATTGAGTGTTTCCATGGTTTTCATTACCACAAGACCAATGCATTTTTGTATTCCTTTCTTTAACTCTCTCTTGCTGACATGTGGCTTCCAAAAATTATACCACTATTATTATTAGTTCTGAGTTGTGAAGATTTTCCTCCCTTAGCTCTTCTCTTTACTTCAGTACAACTTTTGTTTATCTCCTGGCTTCATGTGAAAAATTATTATCCAATCAATGACCATTGCCTAATCTTTCTTCAGTGAGAAAGCAGTAAAACAGTTCTCAACATATTACAAATATTTTCAGTAATTTCATAGAAAACATCACATTTTTGGAAAATTTAAAAACAAAATCTACTCATAAGTATTATTCTAGCAACAATTCAACATATACTTAGAAGCCCACGAAGACCTAAGAAATAAAAGCCAGTATGCATTTCAATACACACTGGGCCAAATGAATTTCCCAGATTTTTTTTTAGCTTATATCAAGAATTGAGGAAGGAGGTAACAAGTTCAACAAGAAAAGTACTCATTATCTTACTTATGTAACTGTCACACCTCTGTACATCACCTTCACCTCTGGATACTATCCTCACAATAAAATTAAAAAAAATTGACTGGACCCTTTTATAGCACATAACTCTGTAGAGATAAGATATTAACAAGGATCTCAATGTTCATATCAAAGCAGGATTTAATTAAATATTTAAGTGGAAAATATAATCGTAGATTTGAATTAGAAAAAGACACCAAGATAAGATAATATTATATTGATTCTGGAAGATTGGTCAGAGATAAGAAAAGTACAAATGATGAAAAAATTCCCCATTATTTCATAATTTTCTCTGCTACAGTCAAAGTTGAGAATATTTCATTGCTTTAAAGACAATACAAATCATGCTCTAGTTCCTCACAAAGTCATATGGAATTAAATATTTAAAGCTAGTTTACAATATCCATTATGAATAATGTTTCTGAATGCCCCTCATTAATATTCTACTTCAAATAAAACATGACATGACAAAGAGAACTGGCAAAAGGCAACACAACAAAGTTTCTGAGGTTAAAAAGCAAAAATCAATCTCTCCCCCCCCTCTCAAAACAATGTAGGATTAAAAATAAGGAGGGGCTGGGATGGTAGCTCAGAGGTAGAGCGCTTGCCTTGCATACCTGAGGCCCTGGGTTCGATTCCTCAGCACCACATAAGCAAAAAGAAAAAAGCCGGAAGTGGCGCAGTGGCTCAAGTGGTGGAGTGCTAGCCTTGAGCTGAAGAGCTGAGGGACAGTGCCCAGGCCCAGAGTTCAGACCCCACAAAATAAATAAATAAATAAAATAAAATAAAAATAAGGAGAAATCCAATTCCAATCTTGTGCACCAATAACATGTTTCTGAACCACTGAAAGATACAGGAAATGTCAATGTGCAAATAACTTTATTCCTCATATTTACATATATATTATAAAAAGATTCCATTTCATGGATACTATAAACTTGATTCATGAGAAGTGCTGAATAAGGAAAAAGACAGAATATAATCTGCTCCTTCTCTGAATGCCCACCAGCTCTGAATTCCTTAAAGGTGAGACTAGAATAGTTACCATATAATTATCTTATAACATACTAATTCATGGGAAGAGCTTATCCTGGCAAGGATTGGTCCATATTCTAATAATAGTTTGGGTTTTTTTTATTTTAAAAGGTAACTTTTCCCTAATGCTTTTAATAGATTTTCTAAGCCACATTCCATATGTAAGCAGGTAAATACTCCTAAACTATGCTTTTGAAAATGGTTAAACTGCTAGGTGCCAGTCACTCATACCTGTATCTAGCTACTTGGAACTAGCAACTTGGAAGGCTAAGCTTGGAAGATCATGGCTGGAGGTCAATCCAGACATCCACAAGACTCCTTATCATTGAATAGCTGGTTCTGATGGTTCATGCCTGTCCTTCCAGCTATGAGGAGGATCAAAGTTTCAGGACAGCCTAGGCAAAAAGTCCTTGACACTCCATCTCAACAGAAGCATGACATGGTGGCACATGCTTGTCATCACAAGAATGAGAGAAAATGTAAAACAAGCAGATCTCCATCCGGGCATGGACCTGGGCAAACGTGCAACCCTATCTCCAAAACAAAAAATGGCTAGAAGCAGGTTCCAACAGAAAGCACTAGCAACCCAGCAAGTCTGGGGCCCTGAATTTAAACTCCAGAAACAAATATATATTTAAGGTGTAACATTTTTTTCTGTATATTCAAATACCCACAGAATTCAACAATTTCTTTCATTTAACATTTGCAGTAATTCCAACTGTCATTCATCTGGTGAATTCAAGTGGGATTGACTTTTTAGAATTCTAGACAATAAAAAAATTGATCTCCTTATTCTCCTAATAGCAATTGTGGGTAAGTAAAGAAAGGGAAAATTGCAAGAGTAGGGGAAGGGGGTGGCATTGTCAAAAAAGAAACATACTCATTACCTGACCTATGTAACTGTAATCCCTCTGCATAGCACCTTTATAATAACACGTTTTTTAAATCCTAATAGCTGTAAGTAACTATAAACCCATCTGACTCAAAACAGTTTTATGAATCTTAAAAGTGAATGGAATCAGAATTTTCCTCCACAGTATTACAAAAAAAAAATTCCCAGCATAAATGTTACTAAATTTGCACTAGAACGATTTAAAGAAACAAAGCAAGATTGTGGGGTCACTTTGACCCCAGATCACAATGCTATTTTATGCTAGTTCCTGGGTCTCCTTTGATGACTATAGCTTCCTTGATCTGGCAGTGTGACTTAGGCAAGGTAAAGAGTACATTTTATAGGAAATTCCACTGACTGTAATGCCCACTTGCATCATGGGACTATATTATCCAGCATCATCCACACACACATACCTACCTACACACACACACACACACACACACACACACACATACACATGCACACACAGAGCTGAAAAGAATAAAGTTTCTTCCAAAATATCTTTCCACATTAAAATATATTTTCTAATTCTCTTCCAATTCAGTCTCCACTTCAATTTAGCATTACATATTTTTTAAAAAGTTGTTATCAAGAAATGTGAAAGAAAACCAGACACTAGTGGCTTACACCTGTAATAGTAGCTACTTAAGAGCATGAGATCTGAAAACTGCAGTTTGAAATTAGCCAGGGTAGAGAGGTCTGTGAGATTCTTGTCTCCATTTAATCAGACAAAAGCCTGAAGTGGAGGTATGACTGAGTGGTAAAGCACCACAAACCTTGAGCAAAAAAGCCAAGTGAGACTTCAAAGCTCCGAGTTCAAGCCCTATCCTGCTTTAATAACTCTCTCTCTCTCCCTGTCTCTCTCTCTCTCTCTCTCTCTCTCTCTCTCTCTCACACACACACACACACACACACACACAAGCAAAAGAATACTTTCTATTTCTTACAACTTTCATCTATTGTGCTTACCTTGTGGTGTGTCCTATTTCCAACCAGCACTTTAAATTTCCAGATTCCTGCAGATACTGTAGGGAAGTATTTTGGTACCTGAGTTACATAAATCTTTCACAGCAAATAAGTAAAGATGTTCATCAAAAAGAAGAATGAGGGGCTGGGAAGGTGGCTCAGTGGTAGAGCGCTTGCCTTGCATGCATGAGGCCCTGGGTTCCATTCCCCAGCACCACATAAGCAAAAAGAAAAAAAGCCAGAAGTGGTGCTGTGGCTCAAGTGGTAGAGCACTAGCTTTGAGCTGAAAAGCTGAGGGACAGTGCCCAGGCTCAGAGTTCAGGCCCCACGACTGGACCCCCCCCAAAAAAAAAGAAGAAGAAGAAGAATGAAATAAGCCTGAAGCCAAATGAAATGAAGAATGAGACACTCTATGGACACATTATTAATTTTTATTAATAAAGGACTTTAGGCTTTTATAAAAAGCTTCTATCCCTCAGAACAAAGAAAAGCTAATGAAGTCAAGCCGATGACAGACTTTTAAATCTTGTGGGCCTCTCCTGAGGACCTAGTGCAATTTATGCAAATTCAGTACTTGGCTATTAGAAGACTGAACTGTACAATTACTAAATGATCATAACTAAGGTCATATATGTTTTCTTGAATGAAAATTCTCAAATCCTTGACAACATGCAATTTTCTCATCAAAATAACTCCATCACTAACAATGTTAGCATTGCCTTACCAGCTTTCTAAAAATAGACTTTAAGAAATATTCTTATGCTTTTACTTACTTAACTGTGTTTTACTTAAATTCTTCTCTGGCTATACTAAAAGGAATCTTCTTCCAATTTATTTCAGCATATTGTCTTTGTTGTTTTGGCTTTTTAGTAATAGTCAAAAACACCTAACCTGTGTCTAATAAGCTTTATCCATCCTGCCTTTCACTTCTTAAGGTCCTGGCTTAAGCCTACTCAAGTCCTTTGTGCTAGTTGGATTTGTCTGTCCTTTGTTTTAAAATACAATGTGTGGGCTGGGAAGGTGGCCCAGTGGTAGATCACTTGCCTTGCATGCCTAAGGCCCTGGGTTCGATTCCTCAGTACCACATAAGCAAAAAGAAAAAAAAGCCAGAAGTGGCGCTGTGGCTCAAGTGGTAGAGCGCTAGCCTTGAGCTGAAGAGCTGAGGGACAGTGCCCAGGCCCAGAGTTCAGGCCCCACGACTGGACCAAAACACACACACAGACACACACACACACACACACACACACACACACACACTATGTAGATTCACTATGTCATACCATCAGTCACAAGTTGTCTTCATTTGAAATGTTTTCTCATGCTGTACTTGAGTAATGCAAATCCTAGCCAGAATTCCAAATTGATCAAAAGTCTGATATTCTTTCTGAAACTTCCCCTCATCAATCCATCTTACAACTATCTAGACTTTCTAGGAATTTATTTATTGCTGTTGCTAGCTAATTTGTATAGATCCAATTCCCTGTACTTTTAGTTAGCTGCTTCAATATTTACATAACTCCCCTATCCATACAAAAAGGTAATAAGGATAGAGATAATATTTTTAAGTATTGTTCTGTTTTTAATGACCTATCTCCCCCTGCCCAGTGGACTGCACACAGCAGGTGTTCAACAAGCTCCAACTTTATTTAAATAAATTCCAAGGGCAATGTAAGGGATTCATTCTAAGCACAAACACTCCTTTTCACTGCTTTGAGTGGCCAAGAAGATTCTGATCCCCTGGGTGTCATTAAAAATAGATATATGTTATTTTGTGCTGGATTGAATAAAGGAAAATAATAACACAGAAAAGAAATAACCATGACTATATCTCTCTGGCATTCCTATTCCATTATTCTTTAAATGCTTCGTTGCCTTCCAGACTGTAAACATCCAAAAGAAAGATAATTCAGAACTGCAAGGATATGTTAGTTTCTAATGAATTAAATAAACCATTAACAATATTGAGTTCTAGATTGGGTTCTAAATTATGCTTGCAACTATAAACATTCGGACATATACAAAATGGCAATACTACATTGTATCAATTTTCCCAATATATACTGCATATTGAACAACAGACAATTTTACCAAAGGGATCTTTTTTTAAAATTTAATTTTATTGTAAACATGCTGTATAGAGGGGTTACATGAGTAAGGTAATGAACACATTTCTTGTCAAGTATTGTTACCCTCTCCTCTGTGTGTGTGTGTGTGTGTGTGTGTGTGTGTGTGAGTGTGTGTGTTTCTATCTTGGGGCTTGAACTCTGTGACTGAGCACTGTCCCTAAGCTCTTTTGCTAAAGGCTACCACTGTACCACTTTGAGACACAAGACCACTTCCAGTTTTCTGGTGGCTAATTGGAGATGAGAGTCTCAGGGACTTTCCTGCTGGAACTGGCTTCCAACCACAATCCTCAGATTTTGGCCTCCTGAGTAACAAGGATTACAGGTATAAACCACCAGCCCTCTTAGCTTCCAAAAGGGATTTTATTAATAGGATTTTACTAAGTCCTTTCAATTTTATCTCTAATGTTATCTACTCTACCCTTTAATTGGTCTCGTAGATGACATAAATTTATTGTAATTCTTGATATGGTTGATGTAATTATACTTTCAAAATGTTTAAATTCTAGTGGATGTTGGCCTATAACTTAATTTTGTATCTAATGTTCATTATATTACATTTTCTCAGCTAAAATTTCCTAAGAGTAGATGGATGTTTTGATCAAAATTTTCTTGGTTGACACTTTGGAAAAGCAGTATGGAGGTTCCTCAAAAGACTATACCTAGGGTTTCCCTATGACCCAGCAATCCCACTTTTGGGCATTTACCCAAACTATCACAAACAAGACCACACTAAAGCTACCAACACAACTATGTTTATCACAGCATTATTTACCATAGCTAAGATATGCAAACAATCCAGATGCCCCTCAGTAGATGAATGGATCAAAAAATGTGATATATATATATATATATATATACGAATTCTATGCCTCCATCAGAAAGAATGACACCTCCTCATTTGTTACAAAGTGGAAAGACTTAGAAAAAATTATATTAAATGAAGTAAGCCAGGCCAAAGAAAGAGGTCCCATAGTTTCCTTTATCGGCAATCACTAGAATTTGTCTAGGACAAGCAAAAAAGGTCAAAAGCTATGTACATGCCACTATATAAGATGGTGCTATGTGAAATGAACCCCAAGATAGGGATACAAGTGGTTTTATCTTTCTTGCTGTTGTTTTTAATGTACTTGTAATATGCTATGTGATTTTTTTTGTTTCTTTCATATCTTCTTCCCCCATGGTATAAACCCTGTTTTCACTGTATTTGATTCTGGTGCCCTGCATCTTGTATATACATTTTTCTAATTTGGGGAGGGGAAGAGAAATAACAAAATGCTGAAATAAGGATACAGGTTGATCCATTGTGACAATGAGAGGTACAAGACACTATGTTGAAAACAAACTTTACCAATTTTGGGGAGGGGGGGAGTTGTTGGGGTGGGGAGGAAAGGGATGGTAGGGGAAAACAAAGGAGGAGGTAACAATGCTTGATAGGAAATGTACTCATTAACTTACTCATGTAACTGTTACCCCTCTGTACAGTACCTTTACAATAAAAATATATATTAAATATATATTAAAAATTTTAAACATAAAAATATTTTTTTGGTTGACACTGAGTATATGGCACAATCCTGTAAGCCCTGTATTCAGAGACAAGGTCAACCTAGGCTACACAGTGAAACTATTTTTTGTTTTTTAAAAAGGGTGTTTTTGGTTGAGACAATGTGTAGGTTAGGTATATCAAAACTCAGAGTTCAGTATGATGAGGACTTGGTTTTATTTTTATTTTATTTTATTTTGTGCTCGTACTGAGCTATTTAACTCAAAGATGGTATCCCACAACTTGGGCCACACCTCTACTTCTGCCTTTTTTTCTGGTTAATTGGATATAAAAGTCTCACCAAATGTCCTGTCCTGGCTGGTTTCAATCCAAGAACCTCCGATCTCTCAGCCTCCTGATTGGCTAGAATTACAGGTCTGAGTTAACAAGTACCTGGCTTGAGGGTTTTGCTTTAAAGTTATAAGACACTTTAAAAATAATCCTGGCTTAATAGGCTTATAAAAGATTATTCTCTTAATTGAAGGTCACTATTTTGAATATGAATGAGTTTGTTCTTTTTAGGTCTCTGTTTTCAGTGCTAGAGATTAGACTTAAATTCTGGAGCATGCTAATAAACAATGCTTCATCACTGAGCTCTATCCCCTCCCTCCCAGACCTGAGTTTGTGTTTGATCTAAGTAGTTGCCAGTATTCACAGTTATAAATTTTACACCTTAAGTCACTTAAGAGAAAGCTGTCAGATCCTCAGAATAAACCAAAATATTTTATACTTCAATTATCTCTAAAAGGAATGTTTTTAGTGAGGGACTAAGCTAACTCCATTCTAAAAGCAAGCCATCATCTTCTGTAAAACTGACCTCAGGTTAAATTTAAGGGACAAAACAGTTATTGGAAAAACCAGTTTTTGGAAAAGTTCTCAGAAATCCCACAATCGAAACTGCAATTATACCACTAGCAACTGCCAGTTAGACAAAGGGTTGAGAAATAGGACCCCAGTTACTGGAAAATGGACAGGTTGGTCAAGTTCTTGGAAAAAGCAGCTGTAGGGTCATAAACAGTTAAAAAAATATATTGTTGCCTGCATTCTTATGGTTAGTCTTATGTATCCCAACCAATGATCTGCTTGCTATGAATGATTTAACCAATCCTGTAACTACCAAGTTGGAAAGTCCTTACCCTTACTGGAAATGATTATGCCCCTAACCAATGAGCTTACCCCGAAATATGCCCATGAAATGCTGACCAATTGCTGACCAATTATGTAGAAGCCTGCAAACTTTCATTCTCCTCCTATTTGCTGGAAACCCTATAAGAACCGTACTGAACCTGTGGTCGGGGCTCACAGCTCTGACCTGCTGCGTCGATGATGATTGTGAGGCCAGGCTTGAGCCTGCTGTTTACATTGGTCGTGGTCTCTGAGGGTCGTTCGGGGGTCTCGAGTTCAAGTCTAAGAGATGTCTTAGAGATAGATCTTATATCTGGATCATCGACTGTATTTAGATATCTTGATCACAGCCAATTAATTTCCATTCATTCATCTATTTAGCAAATATTCTTTTTGCTGTTATTAGTGTATAGTAGGCATATAATAGGCACTAGAAATCCAAAACTGATTAAGACACATATGATCTTGCCCTAAAAATTTAACAAAGAAAGATACATATACCTATTCCATACTCCAGGGCTGTGGAAACAAAGTATTAAAAAAAAATGAACATCTGAATCAGGACTTGCAGAGCTTTCCTATAACAGTGCAAAATTTATGATGTAAGATGTATGCACTTAGATACTAATGTTTCCTTTCTCTTTAGATTCTCTGCTTTTATTTATGTCCCTATCATGGTATAAGAAACAGTAGCCTTTGTCTTATTCATAAATAAAAAGCTTATATTCTACAAGCATATTTCCAGTGAGCATGTTTCTGTTGATGACTTTCAGTTATCCTGTATTGGTGTTTCCTTACTCTAAGGCACCAAGAGAAACAAGGGATAGATAAAGACCAAAGCAGCCTGCTATCAAGGGATTAACTTGGAAGTAATCTCTTTCTTATACTTCATAAACTGAGCCAAACTAGGAGATTTCTACTGAGGGAGAGAGAGAGAGAGAGAGAGAGAGACAGAGACAGAGACAGAGACAGAGAGACAGAGACAGAGACAGAAGGGAATATATGTTTGTATATATGTATATAGCATATATACATATATATAAAACATGATTTTTCCAGATCTTTCCATTTCTTTACAAATGATACAATATAATTCTAATAGATGAGTAAAATGCCACTGTGTATATATTCATATATATATATATATGAATGGTCATATATATGATCATATATATGTTCATATATGGTCATATATATGGTCATATATATATATGACCAAATTTCTTGGCCTTGGTAATATTTGAGTCAGCTCTAAAATATATCTCATTCTAATTCTCATTGCCCTTCAAATCAAATACCACCATGATAAAATAACAAAAGGAAAATATTGTCAACATGCAAAAATCTTCAGTTTTAAAAATGAAAGACAGCAGCTACATTAAATAAGGCTGAATATTGCCCAATGTTCTTTGTAAGCTCCCCCTGAGGGATACCGAACAGTAGCCCCCAGAAGAGCTGCTGCTTGCCAGAGAGCTCTTAGAGTTGCAAAGGTCTGGAATCAAATCAGCTACTATTTCCTTTGGACTCTTGACACTGCAGGTCTAATTCCCTTGTTTGTTTTTTGTTTGTTCACTTGTTTTTTTTTTAAATTTTACTGTCAAGGTGACATACAGAGAGATTACAGTTACATACATAAAGTAGTGAGTACATTACTGGTGGAACTTTTTACCCTCCTCCCTCATTTTTCTCTCACTTTCCCTCCCTTGTTTTTAAAGATTCTGTTTTGTAGTCTTTGAATTTTACAATTTTTAAGACTTTTCCTTTCCTTCTTTACTTTTTTTTTCAACTTGTTTCCATTTTATTGTTCCAGATCTCTCATTTCTCCTTATTTTCTCTTGTATTTCAGGATTGCCTGAACTCAAGGTGTTTTTTTTCCCCCTTTTCTTTTTTCTTTTCTTGTAGAAACTGCTGGGAGTGAAATAAACAAAGATCACTCATCCATACTTAATTTTCCTCACAGCAGGTGCTGTGGTACAGCAGTGGTTTTGGACAGAAACATGATAGGGCTTTTGTTGCAGCTGCCAAGCTACTTACCAGATCAATAAATGATTAGGACACCTAATGCAGTGAATAGTTCCAGTGCCATTGAAAAGATCATACAGGAGGCCTCTTAAAATTCCTACCTTCACTTGCTCTGTGGCTGTCATGATTTCCATTTAACATGCGTAGTGCCTAACTAGTTTCAGAATATGCTCTTTGAATTTAAGTCTTCTCTTTTGTGTTATTTATTTCTTTCACCTTTCTTTCTTTTGTTTCTTGACTTCTTATTTTGCTATATACATTTCATGAAATAAAAGAAGCTTTCTTTTCACAATCAGTTTAATCAGTAAAAGTAAAGAAATTCTGTAACAATATGTTTTCTCAGTGTTGGCCTGATATGAAATCTTTAAACTATGTAATCATTCCAGCTCATTAAAGCTTTCAAAATTCTTATATGCAATCCCATTCTTAAACTTTGAACATTAAATAAAATGTTATCTTTTCCTTGATGCAAGGGTCCAGTTACTTCTTTTCTTTTGCCTACATGTGTCTTCAATTGAAATATGGATATTACAGACTCTCTATCATTCTCTGACTGAAAGAAAATCACACAGCCTCACAAAAGAAAACGTTATTTGACCTTGAATGGCTATAGAGGAGTTGTGAATACTGATCAGTTATCCCTCTACATTTTCTCCTTTGTCTTTCCTAGACTCTACACTCAGATTCTTAACTTTTAACCATGACTTAAACTTCCAGTTCAACTCCCTGTATCTTACCTACTTTACATTTCCTAGTTTATTTTAAAAAATAGAAACACAAGTCTTTTAAGTTCTTTTCTGTTCCTAACTTAGCATTTCAGCAATAGCCTTCCTTCTTCAGGATCCAAATGGTACTTTTTCTGTAGCTTTTGCTTTTAATGGTTTCTCTTCTACTCTAGTCTAGGATCGCCTTCAGTTATTCTCTGACGCTTCCATTTAAAATATTGTTTTGTTGGCTTGTTTGGGTGCATGTGTGTGTGTGTGTGTGTGTGTGTGTGTGTGTGCGTCTGTGTGTGTGTGTGTGTTGTTTTATTTTTTGTTTTTTTTTGGGATCCTATCTATGTAACCCAGTTTGGCCTTGAAGGTAACTACCTTCAATTTCTACTGTCAAGAGCTGGGAATGAGACTTAGCTATAATTTCTTTTTTTGTCATTTATGAGTGATTTCTATTATTTCATCATTATTATCTTTAAGTACTTGCACAAAGGAATTTCCATTTAATAAAGCAGTTTATAAATGCAATGCATCTTGATCACTGTCACCCCTTTTAACATACTCGCCCATCCTTCCCCTATCCATACCTTCCCTCATGCTTCTTAATTGTAGGACATACATTGAATTCTTGACTATATCCTTTCCCTTTTCTCCTCTTCATTCTTCTACCCTTTACCACTTGACCCTTCTCCACCTTTTTCAAGTACCTGCTTCCTGGTGTTTATTTCGTTGGATGACTTTTTCTTTCCAAAGAATTATATTATTTGCGTTCTCCCTTGAATCTACCATATTTCAGTTAATTCATTCATACACACTTGCATATCACCCCATGTAGCATCCATATATGAGAATATATCATCCTTTGTCCCTCTAGGCCTGACTTTGATTAGCATAATTTTTTCCAGGTCTTTCCATTTCTTTACAAATGATACAATATAATTCTAATAGGTAAATAAAATGCCATTAGGTATATATTCACATTTTCATGATCCATTCATCCATTGAGGGACATCTGGGCTGATTCCATACCATAGTGAATAGTGTTACAATGAACATGGTTGTTCTGGTGGCTTTACTGTATCTTTAAGAAATGCATTATTCTTGCCCAACCTACCAAAGACTCACAGTAATCTTCTCATGGCTTTGCTAGGAAAAGACCTTGATTTTTCCTAGTCTGTCTTTCTACTGAGAAACTATCTCCTTGAAGCAATTGATTATAGAGACTATATTACACTAGCATAGGTATTGCTAAATCATTTAAACCCAAGTTGTTAAGTATTAGCAAACACTTTTATGTATTCACAAGTAAAGTATTGGGTTATCAACCAGATTCCCATTTTTTCTGTATTTCTAAGCAATGTGAATCACCTTATGAAATTTAAGAGGTAGTTTTATTGTAAGCAGTACATTTCAAAATCTGTGATTTAACCTCTACATTGCTGTAAGCAAAATCCTTAAGTTTTCCTCTCATAGAGATTGGAGTCCTGCCTGTCAAAGTGGCATCAGAATGACTCACCATGTTTACAATAGTTCAGAAATACCAAGTTCTGCATAACTATGAAACAAAACATTTATATTTTAGCTAGTTTTCTATTAGAAGAGAAAAGAGCACAAGTTTTCTTGCCATTTATATGAAGAGTAGACTTTGAAATTATACTGCACAGTTAACCATGGAAGTGACACAACATAATTTCCTATTTTTTTTGTCAGTCATAGAGTTTGAACTCTGGGTACTATCCCTCAGCTTTTCAATTCAAGATGAGTGCTCTACCACTTGAGCCACAGTGCCACTTCCAGTTTTCTGAATGGTTTATTGGAGATAAGAGTCTCATGGACTTTCCTGACTTTCTTTTCCGGGCTGGCTTTTGAACTGTGATCCTCAGATCTCAGCCTTCTGAGTAGCTAGGATTACAGGTATGAGCCACTGATGCCTGGCCATACTTTCCATTTTTAAAAGATAGGAAACATTAAACTCCAAAATGTAAGCAAATTGTGTAAAGTTAGTTGATAATTAAGTGCAAGTGTTGTATGTAACTAAGCTGAGAGCTTATTTTTTTTCAAAACTAACAATAAGCATCATGATTATAGATGGAGTTTTACTGATATAATTATTGTGAGATAACTTTGAGATAATTATTGTGAGATAACTATCTTTAAAATTAATGTAGATGACATTTGAAAGGAATCCAAAGACATATTAAAAGAAAGTGACAGCCGGGTGCTATGGCTCAAAGCCAGCCTGGGCAGGAAAATCCATGAGACTTTTATCTCCAATTAACCACCAGAAAACTGGAAGTGATGCTGTGGCTCTAGTGGTAGAGCACTCAACTTGAACTGAAGAGCTCAGGGACAGCTCCCAGGCCCAAAGTTCAAGATCCATGACTGACAAAAAAAAAAGTGACTTCATAGAAAGGACAAATTTTTGAAATAACAAAATAGAAACTACAGCACAGAAAATATGGGATTGAATTGCTGGTAATGTCCAATCCCAGGCCTTATCAAGAAAGTAATCAGATCAAACATCACACTGAAAACAACTACTAAAGCTGAAAAGACATGTATTCTTTAAAACTACTTGAAGCTATTTGGGGATTAGAAAGGCAAACTTGAATCTAAAAACCATCATCTGTGGGAGGGAATGAAAAATACAAAGGTGCTTGGCATTTGGAGATGCTTTTCCATATAGTGCCATGCTTCAGCCATTCCAAGACCCTTAAGAAAATCAGGAGCTTACCTAAATCAACAAATTGGAGAGATCTGAAACTAACAATTTAATGACACATCTAAACCTCCTTGAAAAAGAACAGCAAGATAAACCCCAATCCAATAGACGGAAAGAAATAATCAAAATTAAATCAGAATTAAATGAATTAGAATCCAAAAAAACTATAGAAAGAATCAACAAAACAAAGAGTT
>NW_012267248.1:10486445-10505766 GCF_000151885.1 Dipodomys ordii | reverse complement strand
AGAAGGATTGGGATGGGGGGAGGGGGGAGGCTGGGAAGGGATGGGAAGGGTAAACAAAGGAGGAGGCTGCAATGCTTGGTAAGAAATGTACGTATTATCCTGCCCATGCAATTGTAACCCCTCTGTACAGTACGTTCACAAATAAAATTAAATTAAATTAAAAAAAAAAAAAGAAAATCAGGAGCTTAGTGTATCTTTTTATTCCCTTATAAAAATTACTGTGTATTAATTTTACTAATCAATAGGTTTCATTATGACATTGTTATACATGTGTAATATACTTTGAGCAGACTCCCTCCCTCCCCCTGTTTATTCCTGTATGTTTCCACATGTCCCTGCCACTGGCTCCATTTCAAATTCAAAAGAGTCCTGCTTCAAATTTCTTGTCTTTTTTATTTTAATTTAGATTTCACATATGAGACAAACTTCATTATATATCTATGTCTAGCTTATTTGATCTAGTTGAACTATATTTCTTATCTATCCATTTTGAACCAATTCTTGGTATCAAGGGAACAGATACCTACCCAGGAAACACTTCAAGGTAAATGAGTTTTCATTGGAGACCACAAAAATACCCTTAGAAATGAGGGTTAGTCATAAAAGAGATGTGTTTAGAGGAACTAAATAAAGCTTTGATTGAAATAAGGTAATATGGAATTTCTTTTTCATCTAAGAAAATATGAATTCTCTGATGGAAGACATTATCTTTATAAATCTAAGTTTTCTGTACTACATAATGCATACATAATATGCATTATGTATGAAATAAATAGCAAGATAACAACTACTTGTTATCAACAACATAGCATAACTGTACAAACAAGAGCAAAAAAGATTTAAAAACAACAGGAAATGAAAGTGATTAGAAAAAACTAATATACTCAAAATAAATAAAAGAATTAAGGGGCTGGAAAAGTGGCTCAGTGGTAGAGCGCTTGCCTTGCATGCTTGAGGCCCTGGGTTCAATTCCTCAACACCACATAAGCAAAAAGAAAAAAAAAAGCCATAAGTGGCGCTGTGGCTCAAATGGTAGAGCAGTAGCTTTGAGCTGAAGAGCTGAGGGACAGTGCCCAGGCTCATAGTTCAGGCCCCACGACCGGACCCTCCCCCCAAAAAAACAAATAGAAGAATTAAAAATACTGGGTGACAATCAGGTATGGTGCCACATATGTTTAATTCCATCACTCTGGAGGCTAGTCAATAGGATCACAATACAGCCTAGAATATATAATATGAGGCCAATGTGGACTACATAATGAGACCACATATCAAAAAAAAAATTGACAGACATCTGAAACTTATAAGAAAGAATCAAAGAGAACTGTTAAGATGAAGTGCAATATCTTGAAATAAATAACTCAATATATGTGTTTACAGAAAAATAGTCACAGATGAGAAAAGCACCAGTTACCTATAATGTGGATCAGAAGAATATATCCAGAATGAAGGATAGACACACAAAAGGAAGGATAATAGAGAAAAATCACAAGATACTACATAAAGAATGCAGTGAAAATTCCAACAACTGGGTAATGAGTCCAAGAAAAGAACAAAATTAGCCCAGAAAGATAGTTGGAGAGATAATGGTTGTAGTTTTAACAAAAGGGAGTAAGGCATAGATTTTGGTTACACTAGGAATCCCAAAAAGGATAGATTTTTCTTTTGGTGGGGGAGGAGGGTCAGGGTTAAATGGTTAAGTACCCGTACTGGGGCTTAAACTCAGGGTTTTGTATTCAGGTTTTACTCAAGATTAGTGGAAGTACCTCACTTTCACTCTCATTTTTGTCTTGTTTTATTTTATTTACAAAAATGATACACATCAGCACTAAATAGTGAAATCAATGAACGATCATGAAAAAACTTAAAATAATCAAATTGTTTGTAAGGAAGGAATGAGGATAAACTCCTCCTATTATAAAAGTGTAACAAAACTCATTAACTTTCCATTGAAGCATTTAAATTCAAAGATGTTGAAATGTATTTTCTGAATATCAAAACAAGTACTGACCTTCAATGAAAATAATTTTAGCATTTTTTATTACTGTACATTAGTTTACAAGAGAGGGCTTTACCTATTGTAACATTTCTATACATACATACAATATGCTCATGATCAAAGTCACCCTACCATTTTCACTTCCCTCTCCCACTTCTAAAATAATTGTGAGTTTTTCATATGTTAAAATAAACTAGTTTAGCCATATTCATCCTCGTTGATCCTCTCCATTCTCCTTCCTTCCTCCTACTAGTACCCAATAACCGCCAACAAAGCCTATTTCACTTTCTGGTCATTCGTTTTTGTAGTGTGTATTAACTGTACCAAGAGGTTTCACCATGATAATTCAGGGAATCATGAATATTCTGATATATTTTAATCAGAAAACGCTGTCCATTTATTGCTTTGTCTTTTTTTTTCTGGTCCCAAACCCTTGTTGGTCAACAGCGCTCACAGATTCAATGCAAATGAATTTTGAGGAATGAAATTCAGTCTGGATGTTTGCAAACAAAGAAGATGTATTGCAGTAGATCTATTGGCTGGCTAACAGATTCTGCTAATGGAAATATTAAAAGAATTATGGTTACCTTTTGGTAAAAAGTAAGTCAAAGTGATTAGAGAGGAGATAAGGGTTTTCTGGATGCTGAAACATTCAATTTGTTGTGCCAGGTGGTATGGCTTTGTAATAAATTATTAAGATTTACACTTGTGTCAAGTACTGGTGGCTTATGCTTTGCAATACTAGCTATTCAGAGGGCTAAGATTCAGACAGTCCAAATTCAAAACTAGCCCAGACAGGAATGTCTGTGAGAATCTACCTCCAAAATAACCACAGAAAAGCAGGGCTAGAAGTGTAGCTCTGGTATGAAAGTACTAGCCAAGTAAGCAAGCCAAGTAAACTTTGAGGTCCCAATTGCAGGCCCTGGTACCAAATAAATAAATAAATAAACCTAATAATAATAAAATACTCTACCTTTTTGGGGAGGTTTAAAAACTATCCATTCATAAATTAGCAGAGGAAATAGAAACTATTAAAACCATTTCAAAAAACCATTAAAAACTACCAAAGGAAAGAAGTGTTCAGAGATAAGCCATACGCCTGGAAACTGTTGGAAAAAAATAATTTTCCACCTAAACTTCTGTGCCATGCCAACTTACCCATCAAAATAAGAGTGAAATGTGGACATTTGTGTTCATTCATTCACACATTTTTATTGTTGTTTTGGCAGTTCAACAATCACTGAGTATTTTCACTGTCTAAAATAGTGCTCTTGAAAGCAAATAAAGCCCTTATTCTCACAGTTTTGGAGGTCAGAGTCTGCAATAAAGCTCATGGTGCAAAAATAAGAGTGTCAGTAGTGCTGGTTTCTTCTCATGTTAAGGGAAAATATGCTCTTTGACCTTCTCAGCCTTTAGAGACTGTTGCCATTCATTGCTGTGGGCTATCACTCCATTCTGCTTGTTTCAGTCACTGAAATGCTTCCTCTCAGCCGCTGACTCTTTCCACATCCCTATTACAAGGACTCCTATGGCTACCCTGAAACCAATAATCACCAATAATTCCCCTATCTCAAATATCTTTAATCATACCTACAAAATCTCTTTTGTGATATCAGATAATATTCATATGCTCTAAAGATTTCAGTGTGGACACATTTGGAAGACTATTAATCAGCCTATTAGAATATATATATATATATATATATATATATATGCATTTCTGTTGTACTTTGCTTAGGAATGAAATTGAGTAATGTGATAATTATGTCCATAATGGTTGGTAATGACTGACAGTGTCTTAAAATTATTTAAACTATTTATACTCCTACCAATACTTTGAACTGCCATTCTTAGTCCTAGTTATTCTGGGGGATTTGATTGTATACAAGAAGGAGTATAAACATTGTATTAATACTGGTCCTTTGCAGAAAGAACTACTCTCATGTCCATTTATTTTCTTTAAATTTTATTTCATTGTTAAGATGTTGTATGGAAGGCTTACAGCTACATGAGTAAGGCAGTGAGTACATTATTTGTGGATCATTGTTGCCCCTTCCCTTGTGTTGTCCCACTATCCCTTCCCTCCCCCAGCTCCCACACTCCTATCCCCCCCTTCACCTGACTCCCCACCCAATGTTGTAAAGTCCATTTCCAATATACTGTCCAGTAGGTATCCTTGTTGCAATGGGTCATCCTGTGTCCTTGTTTCAGTCTTTCGTTATTCCCCTTCCCCTCTCCAGATTGGACATATGTCTATATAAGATACAGGGTACCATAATCAAGTAAAGTAACAACAGGAGATATGCTATAGGGGAAAGAACATACAAAGGAAACAACAACAAAAACTAATAAAATCACATGGTACGTTTAAAACAGTAACAATAAAGACAGACCTCTTCTGTCCATATCTTGGGGTTCATTTCACTTAGCATCATGTTATATGGTCGTTTATACATGTTTTTTGAGCTTTTCAGCTCATCTGATAAGATTATCCTATATGTATACTAATTGTTGCAAATAAGGGAAACCATGGGACCTAAATTTATTTGAGACTGGGTAACTTCACTTAATATGATTTTTCCCCAAGTCTTTCCATTTCCTAACAAATGGGGTGGTGGTGTTCTTTCTAATGGAAACATAGAATTCCATTGTATATATGTACCATATTTTCTTGATCCACTCATCTACTGAGGGGCATCTGGGTTGGTTCCATATCTTAGCTATGGTGAATAATACTGCAATAAACTGTGCTAATAGCTTTAGTATGTCCTTGTTTGTGATCATTTGGGTAAATACCCAGAAGTGGGTCATAGGGGAGCTCTAGGTGGAATCTTTTGAGGAACCTCCACACTGCTTTCCAGAGTGGTTGAACAAGTTTATACTTCCACCAACAAAAAGACTTCCTTTTGGCCACATCCCCTCCAGTATCTGTTGTTATTAGATTTCTTGATTATAGTCATTCTGACTGGGGTGAAGTAGAATCTCAATGTTGTTTTTATTTGAATTTCTTTTATGGCTAGAGAAGTTGAGTATTTCTTCATGTGTCTACTGGCTATTCTTATTTCCTCTTCAGAGAAGTCTCTCTTTAAGTCTTTAGCCAACTTATTTATGGGGCAGTTGTTTCCTTGAGGATTTGTTTTTGGGTGACTTAATTTTTTGAGTTCTAAGTATATTTTAGATCTGAAGCCCTTTTCTGTTGTATGGCTAGTGAAAATCTTCTCCCAGTCTGTGGGCTTTCTATTGATCTTGCTAGCTATGTCCTTTGCCATGCAGAAGCTCTACAGTTTCATGCAATCCCATTTGTCCAACCTTTCTTTGATTTGTTGAGTTTCTGGGTCTCTATTAAGAAAATTTCAGCCTGTGCCAAGGAGACCTAGGGTTTCTGTAATGTTTTCAGGGTGTCTGTTTTTACTTTGAGGTCTTTGATCCATTTCGGGTTGATTCTGGTGCAGGGTAATATATAAAGATCTAGCTTTAGTTTTCTACAGGTATTTAACCAGTTTTTCTAGCACCATTTACTGAAGAGACTATCTTTCTTCACTTCTGTTTTTTTGGGCCCTCTTATCGAAGATTAAGTGGCTATAGGTTTGTGGGTTCATTTCTGGGTCTTTGGTTCTATCTATTGGTCTTCAGGTTTATTCTTGTGCCAGTACCAAGCTCTTTTGATTATTATGGCTTTGTAGTAGAGTTTGAAGTCTGGTATTGCTATTCCTCCTGCACTGTTGTTTCTGCTAAGGATTAATTTTGCTATTCTGAGTCTTTTATTATTCCATAGGAATTTTTGGGTTGCTTCCTCTATTTCATTGAAGAATGAGGTTGAGATATTGATGTGTATTACATTGAACTTGTAGACAGCCTTTGACAGAATTGCCATTTTCACAATGTGAACCCTCCCTATCCAGGAGCATGGGAGGTTTTTCCACTACCTTAGTTCTGCTTTAATTTTCTTTTTCAGGTTTTTAAAGTTTTCATCATAGAGATCCTTCACTTCTTTAGTTAAGTTTATTCCTAGGTATTATTTTTGTGGTGCTATTACAAAAGGAGTTGTTTTCCTGATTTCTGCTGTGTTCTTCTCATCATTGGCATAAGGAAAGCTGTTGGTTTTTGAGGGTTAATTTTCTACCCTGCTACTTTGCCAAAGTTTCAAATCAGTTCAAGTAGCTTGGGAGTGGAGTCCATGCCCTATATGAATCCCCTTTATGGTTGTATTTTATCTGATTGTTGTGGCGAGGCATTCTATTACTAAATTGAAGAAAAGAGAGAGTAGACATCCTCATCTTGTTTCTGAGTTTAGAGGAAATGGCTTTAGCTTTTCGCCATTAAGTATAATGCTTGCTGTAGGTTTGTCATACATAGCCTTTATTGCATTGAGAAATGTTCCCTGGATTCCTAGCTTCTCCAAAGTTTTCATCATGAAGGGGTGTTAGATCTTGTCAATGCTTTTTCTGCATCTATTGAGATAATCATGTGGTTCTTATCCTTGCTCTTGTTGATGTGTTATATTACATTAATTGATTTGCATATATTGAACCAGCTTTGCATTCCTGGAATGAATCCTGTTTGAGCGTGGTGTATGATTTTTTTGATGACTTGTTGAAATCAATTGGCCAAAATTTGGTTGAGAACTTTTGCATCGATGTTCATCAAAGAAATGGGTCTATAACTCTCTTTGTTTGATGATTCCCTGTCTCAAGTCCATTTTAGAAGAAAGAGAAGCAAGAGAGAAAAAGTGGGTGAAAGATGAAACTCAGAAGAAAGAGAATGATAAAGATCCATAATAACTTTATGACTACTCTGGGAAGGAAATAGGTGAAATAAAATTTAAAACCAACTATCAGGGAATTAAGGTCCTTATACTGTTCAAGAGGAGAGCAGATAAACCATCTTGGAGAAAAGAGGAAGGAAAGATTTACATTGCCATGGATGAAGAAGAGGGAAAGGGCACATTAGCAAGGTGGGTCCTGTGCAAATAGGCAAGAATTTCTAAGTTTTATGTTGCTTTTCCTACTGAATTAGCTGCAACTAAACTATAATTGGTACAAGGTAATGTGTCAAGACTCTCAATGGTTATGATAGCTTTGCATGTTTTTCTCATAGCACTGACTCTATCCTGCCCTCTAGGGTTAGAATCCCAGGCTCAAATCGAACCTCTGCACCTTTTCATATCCTATTTTTGTATCTATTCCAGTGTGTGTCATTGGCTGAAAGATGTATGGCAATGAGCACAGATGCGTCTCTCTCAGCTATAATGAAATACTCCAGCAAGTAATTGTTTTGTGAATGGATTTTTATAGAACGCCAACTCTTGCTGCAAAACTAATTCATCCTTCTATTAACAACAAACAATACCCAACTCTCCCCCACCTGCCAGAATAAGTATGATGACAAAAACAAGATTTTAGACAAACAGTGTATTTATCAATTTCAGAAGCAGTGTTCAATCATAACATTATTACAGATTTTTATTAGAAAAATCCATTCGATTTTAATACATTGCAATGTATCACAATCTAGAACTCTGTCCTGCTACTGTATTTCAAAGAAGCAATCTTATTTTGAAAGTTGTTTCAATCTCAGGGAAAGCAATTAAAATTTTTAATGACTTATGAAACTGTGAAACAACTGAGTAACCCGGTATGTCATTTCTGAAAATGTGGTTCACTCTCTGATTCAATAATTTTGCCTAAATATATAAAGATATGAAATAAGTTTGTATTGGTGTTTAAAAGTTTAAAAATGTAGTGATTTTTTTTACTGTATTTAAGGTTCAGACCAAACTCTAGATTATCTTCAAACAGAAAAATCAGAAAAGTTCTCAAGGGTATTATTTATAAATTGGACAGTCTCTAGTTATTCAACTACTGAATCACTGTCAGCTCCAAGATAATGTAAAATCATCTTTACTTTTCTTCACTGTGTGATAAAGGAAAAAATTCCTTCTAGATAATGAAGTTTAGTCTACCTATATCCATTTTCTGTGGCTACTAGAAAAAAATTACTACAAACTTGGTGGCTTCAAACAACAGAAAATTTCCCCTTGTCCTTCCAGCTTCTGTTGACTCTGACTTGGCTCAGTTGAGACCACATCCACCTTCTCAATCTTCCTTTTATGACTCCTGTGGGTCTGTCTGTCTCTCCTGTGTGTCATTGTTCAATTGGTATGTTTAATTGAGTTTAGGCCTGACCCTGATAACCCGAAGATAAACTTTTGTTCCAAGAGCCTTAAATTTATCAAGTCTGGGGTATAAACAGTTGAAATTTATTTTTGTATGATGCTAACAGGTACAGCCTGAGCTTCGGGTGCTGATGAATTGAGTTTCTTCTGAGGCCTCTCTCCTTGGTTTCTAGATAGGAATCTCCTTGTGTTTGCACATGCTTTTCCATCTCTAGGTACCTGTTCTCTAACCTCTAGTTCTAAAGACACCAAGCCTATTGGATCAGGTCCACCCTAAGACATCTTTCTAACTTAATTATCTTATCTCCAAACACACTCTGAAGCTAGGGACTAGAACATCAACATACAGATCTTGAAAGGACAGAAGTCAGCCTGTAAGTCATATCATTGTTCCCACTGGTAAAAAAAAAATACTTAAACCTCCCTTCTTAAGAATCAGGCCTTCAAATAACCATCTGTGTCAAACGTACCTTTCACCAAGTGTCCTGTGCTTCTCCATGTTTGTCATCTCTCTAGCTATAAGGTGAAACCTTAGGCCTAATTTTGCATAATCAGTACCACATTTCCAAAGGACCAGGAAGAGGCTGTACTTTTAAAAATATTAATATCTAAAAAGAATGTAATTCCATTTTTGAATCACAGTCTCAGAATACTGGCAACAAATGGAGTATCCTTTTCTCAAAAAGCAGAGGTTTTGTTTGTTTTGTACAGTAGAGCAACAAGTTCATCGAAGGCAAAAGTATTGAGTTTTGAGTACTGGTTGTTAATACTGGAGAGTTTGATGTGGTCTTCTCAGCAGGTGGTAGTTATGGTTAGGGACTTCTCTCAGACCTGGGTATCCTTCCGATTGCAGGCTTTGGGCTAATGGCTTGATGGCTTGTGTACAGGATGCCTGGCTCTCTTTGTGTGCTATCTCAGGACACAAGGATAGAAGCCCAAAAGCAGCTTATAGTATATTCTCAGAAGCATTTGGTTCTCATCAATGGTCTTTCATTAATGTGAATTATAAGAGACAGATTGACAGTCAATTATGATATTCACTACAGGAAAATTATTTAGTACATCTCCAAATATTGTTGCTTCCCCTAAGGACTCCTTTTAACCTCTTGGTCAATGATAGTCTTGTAACTGATCCATCTGTTTTCTTGGGGTTTGTTTGTATTTGCTCTAAATATTGATATATTTGGGATATAGGTTTTACAGTTGCAATGTAATCTCCTGAAGATAAAAAATTGAAGCCATCTTAAACATTCATAAGTATACTTTTTTCTAAGACAGGTGCTCTAAAAACATATATGAAATAAACGAGCTAATAGTATAGCCTGAGTATCTGCCCCTGAGTTTTCTTTTCTGATTTGTATTTTTTTCAGGACATGACCATTTTCTAATTGTGCTTGATGAATCAATTAGTTCTATATCAATACTTTTGTTATTAGACATAGAACTACTACTGACACAGCAATCCCACTTCTGAGAGTATGCAGAAAGAAATTGAAATCATCATCTTAAAGATATGTCTGCATTCAACAATTCACTACAGCCTATACGTAATTATAAAAATATAGCTATGGCTGGAGCATGACTCAAGTGTAAAGCTCCTATGCCAGGCCAATTCAGAGTTATCTCCTGACAATTCCTAGCTTCTCAGAACACAGACTCTCAACCTGACTTTCCTGGAAATATTCTCCATTCTGAGAGATTCTTGATATAGTTCATCAATCAGCCTTACATTTCTGATGCTACTGCCCATAGGTCTCTTTACATGATGCTGTTTCTCCGAGGTATGCCCTTCCTCTGGAATGGCAATATATTTCATAGAAAGGGCCTACTTTGATATTGTTAACTACTGGCTGGAATATTTTTTGAGAAGGATTCTGGAGCTGTTTCCTGGCTTAGGCAAACAATTACCATGATTGATTAGCAGTCTACTTTGGGTACCTCCTGAAAGGGAATGAATTCTGTATTGTGTATTTTCTAACTCTGCTCAAACAGGTGTAGAACAAAGCAAAAATGTCTCATCTGGGTAAACATTACACGCAACTATAACTATTATGATGTACAATGCCAGGTATCAGCAATAATGTCTCTCATAAACAGATTTATCTGACTAAAATACAAGCATGTGTTTGATGATTCAAAGAAACAAATACCTAAAAAGGTAAGAATTGCTTTGAAGATTTGAAATAAGAATCTAAATACTAAAGACACTTTTTTATCTTTCATATGAAATACCAACTATCTTTTTCTATTGTCACCATGAGAGTCTGGGTCAGATCTTTCAGGAATAGACTCTGGGAAGATGAATTGTAAGAATGTCAGGTGTGGCTCTTGATAATTTCCATAGGGTCACTACTACTCATGTAATAAGGCATCTACTGAAAGTGTGTGTTTCTTTACAATCTATCATTTTATTTATATGGTTGATAACTAATGTATTGAGGAAATTAGAAGGTAGAGAAGGTGGAGAAGGAAGGAATAGAGAAAGGAGATGATATGGGTAATAAAGAAGGAGCATATGATTGTTCTGGAGATATAAGCCAGTCTGGGGTTTTCTTGCTTAACAGGAAGCACTAGGCTGTATTTCTTTACAATGAGTCCTGTGACTATAAGCTCTACAGGAACACACTATGCCAAGCAGTAATACAAGCTGAATCTATATCCCTTTAAGTCACATTTTCTTGATGAAATAGGAGAATTTTCAGCTCCTCTGAGAATGGGACTCAAACAATGACAAGAACACTAACTTGTTCCTTTGTGGATTTGCCTTTTTGTCATTTTTTGCCTGAGAGTTAGACTGTGGAGAAATACACAGCAAAAAGTAAAGCCTGGAGCTAATAAATCTGGCTCTGAATTCAGCATTGTGAAGGGACAGGAAAAAAACAGAAAGGACTAATATAGACTCTGTTCCCTTGGAGACAAAAGAATAGTTAGTGCTTTGGGGAAAAATATATTTACAGCATGATTTTCAAAAAGACATCGTGTTAAAATCCATCACAAATAACATTATTAGAGATTAAGTGTAGGCAGAAGTATAGAGAAAATGTTGTACTTTAAAAAGTATGTACATAGATTTGGTTTGATAGGTCAGGCTTCAAAGACTTCATACAAAATGATAAGATGATAATGAACCCAAAGTAATTATTAGTCTTTGTTTTACTAATGAAGGTCAAGGTCCCAACCAGCTCCTCAACCTCCAAGCAAACCTAAAAATATCAAAAGCTACTTCATAATGTTGTTTTGGAGTTTGAAGAAAAAAATACCAAAGAAAGCATTGTTTGATTTTAAAAGTTATTAAAAGGATAACACTGTAGGAATTACATTAAGGAAATAGAGAGGCAGGCATGATGGATAATGCTTATAATCCCAACTAATCTGGGAAGTAGAAATCAGAGGACTGCAATTTGAGGCAGCAAAGGCAAACAGTTCATGAGACCCCCCACCTCAATTAATACAAGCTGGGCACTGAGGCTAATTGTCTAAGCTATGTATGAAGGGTAACTGGTAAGATACATAATAACATGGATATAATTTTCAGGGTATAATTTTTCCCCCCGGTCCTGGGGTTTGAAATCTGGGCTTGGACACTGACCCTGAGCTTCTTCTTGCTCAAGGCAAGTGCTCTACCACTTGAGCCACAGGACCACTTCTGGCTTTTTGAGTAGTTTATTGGAGATGAAGAGTTTCATAGAGTTTCCTGCCCAGGCTGGCTTCAAACCACAATCCTCAGATCTCAGCTTCCTGAATACATAGGATTACAGGTGTGAGCCACAGAGTCGTGGCTGTGGTGTAATTTTTTAAAATAATCTCAATTAGTTAATAGAGATATTTCTTCTCCATAATACTCCAGGGTGTAGCCCAATGACTACTGTTCACTACATCTCAAAATTATTGAAAACAAAATAATGAGTAAATGAATTGATACCTTAAAACCAAGAAGGTATAACTTATCAAATAATGAGTAAATGACTTGATAGCTTAAAACCAATAAGGTAAAACTTATCAAATACAATTAATTTATTCAGGTACAGAACAGACTAAATCACATTTGATAGCAATTTTGATAAATACCAGCCAAATATAGTTCATTACCAGCTCTATTTAAAAGCCAAGAGTCCAATTAACAGAGGTAAAATATTTAGCCAAATTAATCTTGCTGTCATTTGCTCTACCCATTCAATGTGTAAAATACTAAATTCTGTTGGACATCATTTTACAAAATTGACAACTGCTCAACTATTCTATCTTGATTTGTAACTAGGAAACTAACAGATGAGAATCTATGGCTTTGTAACTTGGTAAAAGAAAACAGGAGAGACATGCCTCATATATTTGGAGAGCTGTCATAGGAAAGATACATTACGGCCATTTGGTGTCTCACCCAAGGAAAGCACCCTGAAGTGACAGAGAAAGTGATTGTGCTTTAGTACAAAGAAGGAATTCCTAACAGCTAGATCTGTCCAAAATGGATGAGGCTACCTTGACAGAAAGGAATATCTCATCAGTTTAAGAGTTAAAGCAAAAACTAACTAATCTGCCAGGGACTTTGCAGAGCAATTATTTCTGTGTCAGGTAAACCATTTAGTAAGAATAAATGAAAGAGCTTTCCCTTGCCTGCTATTCTGATTCTGTGATGCCTCGGGGTTAAGGTCTCCATCTTCAATGCTGTCAGAAAATCTCTTCCCATGTTTTATCTTATTCCAACACAATGCCTGATCCCCAATATCTTTATTCTAGCCCAAGTTATTTTTCTCCTCTTTCTCTTCTTCCTCCCCTCCTTCTTTTCCTTTTCATCTTCTTCCTCTTCCTTTTCCTTGCAGTGCTGCAAGGATCAACATCAGGACCTTGCACATGTTAGGCAAGTGCTCTCTACCACAAAGCCATAATCCTGACTCAATGATTATTAGAGCGTGAGGCCTGCTTGGGGTAACTAGGTGATTGAGGATATACCTTTGAAGTACATATCTTGTGCCTGGCACCTTCTCCTGCTCTCTTTTTCTTTTCTGGTTTTCATGCAGTGAGCAGCCTCCTTCACCATATGCTCCTAGTGCCAGGAAATTCTGCTTTGCCTCAGGTCTAAAGCAATGGAATGAGGGACTATATACAGAAAATTCTAAAACTGTGAGCCACAATTCATCTTTCTTACTTTAAATCCTTTTTTGTGAGTAGTTTAGCTAATGAGCATTCCAGAAAAGTTAGAGAAAAGACTTCAGACTTTACTATTTTACTCTCCTTATAGACAGGCATCATACTTGAATTTTCTAATGCTATTATGTCATTTTTTATATTTGACATTTGCCATTTTATCAGTGAAAACACCAGCTACATTATAGATATTAGAAAATGTTATTAGCATTCACACTTAACACGTCTGACAGCTTCACTCTTGTGTGACACTTTCACAATAGCCAAGAATTAGAAACCAATTAATTGTCTATCAACTGGTGAACAGATAAGGAATATGTGATGCATATACACAATGATGTACCATATAACCATCCCGAAAAGAATGAAATCCTAGCATTTGCAACAATATAGATGGAGATCATTATGTTTAGTGAAATAACAAGACAGAAAGACAAGCCACACATAATCTTACTCATATGTGAGATCCAAAAAGATAATGATACAGAAGTTGAGAATGATTCATAATTATCAGAAGCCAGGGAAGGATGGGGAAAGATGGGGAATAAGCTTGTCAGGATCACATCTGTAATTCTAGTAAGGAGTAGGAAGAGCTACTGTGCTATTGCATAGTATAAGAGTATCTAGAAATAATGTCACGTATTTTTACCATGAATAAATAATAAATGATAGAAAAAGTAGAGACAATTATCATGATTAAATGATACAAAATATATACACATATTCAAACATCATATAGTAAATATTATTGTGTATAATTCTTTTTTTTTGGGGGTCCGGTCGTGGGGGCTGAACTCTGGGCCTGGGCGCTGTCCCTCAGCTCTTCAGCTCAAGGCTAGCACTCTGCCACTTGAGCCACAGCACCACTTCCGGCTTTTTTTTTCTTTTTGCTTATGTGGTGCTGAGGAATCGAACCCAGGGCCTCAGGCATGCAAGGCATGTGCTCTACCACTGAGCCACCTTCCCAGCCCTTGTGTATAATTCTTTAAGATCTTATTATTTGTTTTATTTTGTTGTCAATACTGGACTTGAACTCAGGGTCTTGCACTCATGTTCATTTTGCTTGCTCAATTGGCACTCTTCCATGCGTACAGTTTGGCATTTTGCTGGATGATTAGTGATAGAGTCTCTTGGACTTTTCCGCACAGACTGGCTTCAAACTGCAGTCCTCCAGTTGTCAGTCTCCTTAGTAGCTAGGATTACTAGTATGAACCACCAGTGCAAGGCTGAGGTCTTTATTTTTTTAATTTTATTTTAAAGGTGATGTACAGAAGAGTTACAGTTAAATAAGTTAGATAATGAGAGCATTTCCTTTTGAACAGTCACTTAGTCCCTCATTTTCTCTCAGCTTTTTCCCTTCCTGTCTCTCCTCTCTCCAAGTTTTCTAGTTTATTTCTAACATAGTGTCTAGTCAGTATCACTGCTGAATTGGTTCACCCTTTGTCACACAATTTCTGTGTTTCCCTTCAGATAGACTTAAATACAAGACAAAGGGTAGAGAAATCAAATGCAGCTACAATAGGGAATAAACCAAATAAAAAGGAATGGAAAAAAAAAGAATGGCAAATAGTACAATAAAAAATGTCTTGCTACCATTTCTTGGAGTTCATTTTGATAAGCATCATTTTATATGGTCATATGCACAGAGTTATTTGGGTCTTATGGTCCTCTCCTAAGAATATCCTCCTTTGGTGTCACTGTGTGAATGTTTAGAATACTGTTTGATTTGATTAATCATGTCAAAGTGTAATTATTTGTCTTTTACTATCTATTGGGTTTACTTGTAGATTTATAAGCACATTCTAATTATTACAAATGAGGAAAACATAGGTCTGGTTTACTTCACTCAGTATAGTTTTTTCCAAATATTTCCATTTCCTTACGAAAGGGGCAATATTATTTTTTCTGACAAAAGCATAGAATCCTGTTGTGTACATATTCCACATTTCCTTGATCCATTTGCCCATTGAGGGGCATCTGGGTTATCTTAGCTATGGTAAACAATGCTGCAATGAACATGGTTTTATTTTTTATTTTTGTGTCAACTAGAAACAAATTTTAAAGTGAGTTTAATAGTGTGTCACAAATAATGGATCTCATGTACCTAAAGACCCAATCAATTATTTGCATCATATTTCCACATCAAAATTCAACTTAGGTTTCAAGACACGGTAACAGCTCTTACAAATTTCTATACCTAATGAAATTCCCACTCCCAACATTTACACAAAGCTCATTCTTCAGAAGAATTTTCCAATTTCTATAAAATGATGACTTGGATTTTGTTCTATTCTTCTCATGCACTAGATTGCTCACAGTTCCACTATATTATAAATTGGCCAACATTAAAATATCACCTACTCAAAAGCTGTTTCCCTAGTCAAAACCGCTATACATATAACAGGTATCAATGTTTGCATCTGTTTACATCTGTAAACCTAGGCATTTTGAAGAATAGGAGTGTTATGGTTCAATCAGTCCGGAAAGAGTAGTTCATGAGATTCCTCAAGTCATAGCTGTGTGCAGTGGAACATGCCTGTCACCCTAAACTACATTGGATGCTGGGATTGGAAGAATCCTGCTCAAGCAGACCTTGATATCTGTATTTATGGACAAAAACAGGACATTAATGCATATGTCTATAATCATGGCAACTGTGGAAACCCTAAAATATGTGGATGGTGGTCCATCGATATACTCGTAGTAGAGTGTCTGACTAGCAAGCATGAGGTCCTGAGTCCAAACCCTGGTACTGCTAATAACAACAACCAAAAGAAAAAGCAATGAATATGCAATTGGAATACATGACAATCAGGTGGAGATTAAATCACAAGAGTTCAAAGTCTAATTAAACATAGCCGATCAAAGATCTAAATCAAAGTTCTACAGTAAAATTTTCTGAGATGAAAATGTTTGTGTATACTGTTCCTATACAAGAGACACAAACCAGAAATATGACTATTAAAATATAGCTAGTATAGAGCTGGGTGCTGATGGCTCACACCTGTAATCTTAGCTACTAAGGAGGCTAATCTCTGAGGATCATGGTTCAAAGCTAGCCTGGGCAGAAAAGCCAGTGAAATTTCTATCTCCAATTAGCTACAAAAAAAAAAAAGCCAGAAGTGATGCTATAGCTCAAATGTAGAATGTTAGCCTTGAGCACAAAAGCTCAGAGACAGCTCCCAGACACTGAGTTCAAACCCAAGAAGTAGTAACAACAGCAAAAATAAAATAAAATATAGCTAGTATAACTGAAACAATGCATTTTCAATTTCATTTAATCATTAAAAAATTAAAATTCCCATGTACCTTGAGATTACTATATTGAACAAAACAAGTGGAGCCTCAAGAGAATATAATCCTATTAGGCCAATGTTAGTCTGTTTTGAGGAATATGTAATTTTAATAACATTAAATAGTATTCTTATTCTGCAGTATAATGCTGCACCAAGACATTTAGACTGACATATCAAATATTTACAGAATCCTGGTACTTTGCACTACTTGTTATGCTAAATAGTAAGGAGCTCAACTATTGAGAGATGCTATAAATAAATTACAGTATCAATTTTATACTAGTAGGGACATTTAAATAAAGTACAGGCTGGGAGAAATGGCTCATGCCTGTAATCCTAGCTACTCAGGAAGCTGAGATCTGAGGATTATAATTTGAAGCCAGTCTGGACAGGAAAGTCTATAAGACAATTATATCAAATTATTTACCAAAAAGCCAAAAGTGGAGCTGTAGTTTGTGGTAGAGGGCCAGCCTCGAGTGGAATATGTAAATCCATAGTTCACTACCGTCAAACACCCCCCTCGCCCCCCGGCCCCTGCCACGAATTGTGGGGACTCTACAAGGACAAGGTGGTTGGGAACTACAAGGCTTCAGGGGAGAATTTTATTTAAGCAGGAACATGGTGGAAGAACAGGTTATAAAAGAGGAAAAGGGAGTAAGAAAGTGACAGGCATTCTAGAAAAGCCACACAGGCTTTTGTTTTTTTGTCCTTCCTGGGGCCCGATCTCTGGTCCTGGGTGCAGGCCTCAAGCTCTTCAGCTCAAGGCTAGCGCTCTACCACTTGAGCCACAGTGCCACTTCGGTGTTTTTCTGCTGTGATGGTGCTGAGGAATCGAACCCAGGACCTCATGCATGCAAGGCAAGTGCTCTTCCATTGAGCCACAAAGGTCTTTTGAAAAGGCTATGTCTGTTACTCACAAACTCTTGCACATGTGTGTGTAGTGGCAGCAGAATGTAGGATTCATGTTAAGCAAGAGGCTTTGGTGCAAAGTAGTCACACACTGCATTGGAAGTCCTTTTTTTTTTTTTTCTTTTTGCCATGTGGTGCTAAGGAATCAAACCCAGGGCCTCAGGCATGCAAGGCAAGCACTCTACCACTGAGCCATCTTCCCAGCCCTGGAAGTACTTTTTTTTTTTTTTGTCTATTTCATTTACTTATGATTTGCTATGGTGAGACCATGTCTGTGTTATCCAACTGTACTCCATGACATCTACTAGAGAATCAATATTTGTTTTGTGAATAGCTATTTCTGCTTTGTCTGATGTTTGATGCCCTTTAGAACCACATTGTCTGCCATATTCTAAGTTATTGCATTGAATTCGGGTGCCAGGCACTATCCTTTTTAGATATAACACTCGGTTATAGGTTTTATTAGGAACTGTGATAGACAAAATAATTTGTGGCACTGGATGTGAGTTATCCAGAATAATATACATAGATGGGAAAGGAATGAAAATAACTTTTACACTTTGCCAACACTATTGGGCTTCTGACTAAAAAGAAAAATAGATTGTTCAAAAAAGTGGAGAATGAGTTTAAAGATAGAATGTTATAAGACACTGGAGAGTGAAAATTTATTTTTAGCCTGGCACATGGCTCACACTTGTAGTCCTAGCTACTCAGGAGGCTGAGTTGTGAGGAACACAGTTTGAAACCAGCTCAGGTAGAGTTCTAGGGTGGAGGATGAAAGCTAAGGGACACTTCAAGCCTTGGAGCAGGCACAAAGAAAAAAACAAACAACAACGACAACAACAACAAAAAGCTACTCTTCACCAATCTCACCATAGAGAATCAACACAAATGTCCCGGTTGCTCCTCCACTCCCTTCCAGCCATGCACACTTCCTGTCTGATGGAGCTAATCTCCATAAGAGAAAGGCTCACAGCACTTATGATCTCCAAGGGTACTGGTTTTGTGCAGTGATCACCATCAGTAGCGTGCCCCAGGCATCTCCAAAGGTACCTGGCTCTGGGTCTAAGTTTCCCTACAAGTAGTGAATGCCTTAAAGTTAGTAAGAGGATGCTCTCTGCCGGCACAATACCCTCCCCGCCCCCACTCCCGCCCTCTCCAAAAAGGACAAAGGGGCATCAATTTAATTATCACTTGAGAGGAACAGGAGCAATACAAAGGTATGAAATACTTCATTAACTCGATTTCCCCCCCTGTATCATTGCCATCCACACCATCAGAGGCCCTAAGGTCGACCCAGTTGGGTGACACGCGCGCACACACACACACACACACACACACACACACACACACGCACACACGCACACTCACACAGGCTCGCCCAGTTGGAGGGCGGGCCTGGGGCTCCTCCGGCCCCGCCCCTGCGGGAGGGGGCGCGCGCGTTTGGTCCCAGCGTCCGGGGCGTGGTCTTTTGTCCCTCTGCGCGTTCCGTCGCCCTCTCGCCTCCTGGAGGCCGGGAGCTGACGTGTTGCTGTCCCAGCGGCGATGGCGGACGCTTGGGAAGAGATCCGGCGGTTGGCGGCCGACTTCCAGCGGGCGCAGTTTGCCGAGGCCACGCAGAGGTGCCGGACCCCGCCCCCCACTCCCTTGTGGAGTCCTAATTAGGCCCGGGGAGTTGTCACGCGCGGAGCTGAGGCCTTCGCGCCCGGGTCTGGACCCCCGAGCCTCGGCCTTGTTCAGCGGACTCGCCTGGTCCCCCAGCCCGGGCCGCTGCGGCGCCGGCCCAGACCCGAGCCCCCG
>NW_012267248.1:10454695-10486370 GCF_000151885.1 Dipodomys ordii | reverse complement strand
GGGCCGGGCTGGAGATGGCGTCACGCCCGCTGGGTCCTGGCGACGTGGGCCGCGGCCGGGAGCTGCGGAGCGGAGAGCCCACACGCAGACAGCCCCGAACCTGCCTCCCCACCCTGCCGTCCCCCCGTGCGGAGAGCCGTGCGGACCGAGGCCTGACACCCTTCAGGAATTGCAGGCCTCTGACGGTTTCTACAAAACCAGCAAGCTGTCGGGGAACGTGTGCAGAATAACCTCTTCTGTTGAATAGTAGTGAACACACACATATATATCTGTTATACAGCATACATAGATAATGTATACACATGCATTTATGTGTACACACCTAAGCATCGAGTGTTTGAGGCCACTCATATACAGTTAAAGTGGAGAGAAAAATTTGGTTAAAAAAAAAAAGTCCGTTTTTCCCACCTAACTGATGTCTTCTCAATGTTCAATTCAGATTTGAAGTCCCTAAAGCGGGTTTAGAAAAGAGGACATTTGAAAGTCTGAATGAGGGTCAGCTAAGCAGATGATTTAAGTGCACACCTGCTGACCCCCGAGCTTGCGTAAATGATTGGATCCGTAGGTTGCAGTAAGGAAGGATAACACATTTGGTCATGTAAAAGTAGCTTTCCGTGCAAACTTTTTGGAAGCCTGTTTTCATACCTTTGTGTTTGTTTTATTGAACATCAGTATGCCAAGTATACTCCTGAAATCTTTCTTTTCCTTTAGGTTGTCAGAGCGGAACTGCATTGAGATTGTGACTAAATTAATTGCTCAGAAACAGCTAGAAGTAGTTCACACACTTGATGGAAAGGAGTATGTCACTCCAGCCCAAATTATTAAAGAGATGAGAGATGAACTACATGTCCGAGGTGGTAAGTAATTTCTCAGGAGACCCTTCCTACCTCCCCCTTATTTGTGGTCAGAAAACTCTTAAAATGGTCATAACCAAGTAAGACCTTTTTTATTTTATAGGTCACCTTTCTTCTCAGTTATTTCTATTACAAAGATTATAGGTTCTCAAAAATTTAAAGGAAGTATTCCATGCTTTTAACACTTGTGCATAATTACAAATTAGGTAACTCAGATGGGATATTTTATCCATCATATTACTATCAACACCCAAAGAATAGCCCTTTTTTTTATGTTTTTAAGTTGAACAAACTACTGATTTAATTGAAGACAATTTGGTTAAAATAGACCAACTTGAACCCCCCCTATATTTTTGATATTATTGGGATTAAATTGAGCCAAACATCTATCCCTTTTTGTTTTAATTTAGTTTTTAGATAGAGCCTCATATTTTTGTCTGCCACTACCTCTGCCTTCTATGTCTTCGGATTGTAGGCATAGACCCCCAACCCAGCACTTTAAGCAACTCTTTATTTTAGTAACTTCTGAGTTAGCCATTTAACCTTTGTGTTTATTTTGTTTTCTTTATCTTCTTATACGTAATACTAATAAAATAGGAGCTGCATTTTGGAATATTTTGCTGACAGAAACCTACCTACTTTTAACTTTCAAACAATTGAAAAAAACATCTTTAATTTAGTTGTCATTATGTCTTTGGCCTTAGTAGCTGAATTCTGAATTGTAAAGTAAATTTAATAGTCTTCATAGATCTAGCCAACTTGTACGTCACTTGATTTTCATAATTGTTCTGATGTGATGAAAATAACTCTTAAGTTACTACTGCCTGTAGCTTCAGCCTTAATGACCTACTCAACAAATGGTATATATGTGTGTGTATATGTATGTATGTTGACATAAATTATTTCCATTTGTGGACTTGAACTGATCAGCAGTTAATTCTGTTAAAGTTTGCACTATTTACCTGCTCCTTACTTACATGTACTTTAAAATTAATATCTTTTCTTTAAAGGTCGAGTAAACATTGTTGATCTACAACAGGTAAATTTTAAATTTATAAAATTTTGTTTTGGTTTTTCATTTTTTTTAGTACTATGAATTTGTTCAGTGCCTTTCAAAATATCCACAAATTAAGAAAGCTACTTACCAGGCTTAGATTCAAGGATCATGGTTTGAAGCCAGTCTTAGGAGGAAAGTCCATGAGTCTCCTATCTCAAATTAACCACCAAAAAGCCTGAAGTGTAGCTGTGGCTCAAGTGGTAGAGCATTAGTCTTGAACACAAAACTAGAGACAATACCCAAGCCCTGAGTTCAAGCCCCAAGACCAGCTCACAGACACATATTCACTAATGTTAGTATGATATTTTATGTAATATTTTATACAGTATATGTAATCATGGTAGAAAAATCACTAATATTTCAGTCTTTATCACTTTAGTAAGTAGAAGTTATAAATAAAAATTAGAAAATATTCTCAAAAAGTATAAATGCACTTGTATTTGTCAAGTATACTTTATTTAATAAGCTCAAAAATCTTGTCTGAATTGTTATCTTTTATATAAAAATGTAGTTTTCTGCTTAATAAAAATTTTCCTGGCTAGTAAAAAATGTAATTTTTTTAAGTAAAAAGTAAGTAAGCAATAAGTCTCTATCTTTTCTTTGATGAAGACTTTTAATAATTGCAAATAAATTCAAAATTTACCTAAGATAAAGGAGTTTTTTAAGAAGTATTATTTTAAGAAGTATTATCTTATACAACAGCACAGAATTACTAGTAATATAATTTTTGTTTATTTTCCAGGTAATTAATGTGGATCTGACTCATATTGAGAATAGAATTAGTGACATTATTAAATCAGAAAAGCATGTTCAGCTAGTATTGGGACAACTGATAGATGAGTAAGTATAATTAAAGAACCTTTCTTTTCTTTCTTTCAAATACTCTAGGCTAACCGTGGCTAATTAGATGTTGAATTTAGAGCTTATAGAGTCCTTCCTTTTCATTAAGATAATCATTCCACTTAAAAAGTACTAATTATGTGAACATACTCATAAGTCAATTTTGAATTTTTTCTATGAAAGTAATACAAAGTATAACTTGTTTTTTTCTATGTTAACTTTGCAAGCAGATTTTTTCCAAAAATACTTTTTAAAAAATGACTAACATGTCCACTAATAGGAAATATGATCGCACAATTTACAACTTAGTTGCATTGATGAGGAAAAAAGTAAGTTTAGAATATGAGCAATGAATGATGTATATATACCTATACTCTAATCCTTATTTTGAGGACAGACTCTATTTCAAGAGAAATTAAATGTAAAAGATGGAGAATATAGAGGAAAAGCATTAGTTCTCATTTTTTTCCTTTTTTCTTTTTTATATATTAGAAACTATTTGGATCGATTAGCAGAAGAAGTAAATGATAAACTGCAAGAAAGTGGTCAAGTAACCATATCAGAATTGTGTAAAACCTATGACCTTCCTGGAAGTTTCCTGACACAGGTACTATTTCTTAATAGTATAATATGTTTTTATTTTAAACAATTATTTTAAAGGATATCATTGAGGGGGAAAAGAAAGCCCATTCTCATCATTTGGTATATTGCAAGTATCCTACTTGATATGTGTTGCAGGAGTATACTGTATAGGTGTATTTTCTATTTGTTGATAGCTCTGAGGAGACATTTAAAATGATTACATTCTTCATGAGCTGCATGACTTCCTAAAAACAAGAAATTAAGTTCTAGGACTCTTGATCCAATGGCATGTATACCATAAGCATATAGATTTAATACTTCTCATATCAGCTGCACAGAATCTTTAACCAAGATATCTATAATTTTAACCTCCCAGTTATATTTCTCTAATATTAATTTCCCAGTTATATTTTAGCAAATAACTGCTGAAGATTATAACACAGAGGGGTTACCACTATCATCTGTGGGCGAAGGTTAAGGACCCCTTGTAGTACACAAGGCTGCTTTATTAGCAAAAGATTTTTCTATCTATGATGTCAATAGTGACATTGTCTTTTGATGTCCGTCCTCTTTTTTCCTTCTCCAAACTCTCACTTTTATATGAAGAAAAACCAAGGAATCTCACATGTTGTCTTAAATTACATATTTGTATTAATGCTCAAATAAGGTATCTTGAATTACAGCATAACAATGTTTCCTGAAAACAGAGGCATATCCTTAGTATTTTTTTCCTATTTTTAAAGTAGTTTGACATTTTAGAATCATAAAAGTCTGTCTGATAGAGTAGATGCTTAATAGGGTTTGCTGCTTAACAGATCTTAATTTGCTTCTTGTCTGTTCATTTCTTCTTTATGTGACACTAAGAAGAATATTTCATCTGCCATGTGCTTCAAGGCACTTATCTGTGCTTTTTCATAGGCTTTATTCAGTGAGAAATAGTGAAATTCTGGTACAATTGAGACATTCAATAAATACTGTTTTTGTTTTGTATGTACTGAATCAAATGAACAGAAGAATCTCATTTTACATACAAATCACTTTAAGAAATCCAATTTATGAAACTTATCAGACCATAATGATATGAAAAAAATTTGCAGTACTGATTTACTCACCTATACTAAGAGAATGAGCTATCATAAAATAGCATGTATATTAGAGATGTATTTTTCATAGCATTTTCGAAGTCTAAGTTCTATTTTACATGAGTAAATATATGCTTACCATAGGAAATCAAACCATGTGTTTCCTAAAAACATTTTAAAACTATCAGACTGTTATAGGTCACCAGTGGATCACAAATATATCTTAGCTACTCAGAGGGCTGAGATCTGAGCATGGAGGTTCAAAGCCAGCCTGGGTAGGAAAGCCCATGAGACTCTTGTCTCCAATTAACCATAAAAAAGCCTGAAGTGGAGCTGTGACTCAAGTTGTAGAGTTCTAGCCTTGAGCAAAAGAAGCTCAGGGACAGTGCCCAGGCCTACATTACAAGCCCCAGGGGAGCAAAAGCAACAACAACGACCCAAAAATAAAAATCAGGCTGAGTTCCAAATGATTTCTTATAAAGCTATGCCTGAATACATTTTTGGTTTTTTTTGGAATATACAACTATGTACTATTTTTTAGTTCTGTTTTTTTCTCAACATTACAAACAAATATTCACAAAGGTCGTTAAGTTGTTTAAAAACATTTTTCCATGTTATTTGTCCATGTAAACCTAACTCATTTTGAGATGTGAAATGTGTTCAGACTTATATCACATGTACCTGACCCCAGATATTGTATAGCTGTAGAGAAACACTTTTGAAAGTAGTTTACTAAGAAACCATATTATCTTCCAGTTCAAATCTGGACAAAGATAACTTGCTCATATTTGTGTCAGAGAAAATCATTTTTAAATCTTATGCTTCCCTAAGTTACAAAATCTTGAAATACTACTTATTACTCTCTGTTAGTGTTGGAAACTCTAGATAGGGTTTTCTCTGATACTCATGTATATGCCTTGGCTGTCTATTCTTTGGAAACTGCTGTATCTTCAAAACTGGTTAGTCAATCATTTTCATTTTACATTAGAGATAGACTTCATTACCAAGAGCTATTAGGATACTTAAGCATTTTTCTTATAAACAGTTTGACTAAGTTGTTGGCTTTTCTGTGAAATAATGAAATTTCCAAGATCCTGAACTTTTAAGTTATATATTTTTGATTTATGCTTATGAAATCTCCCAGTCACATGATTATGCATCAGCATGAATTGGATCATACAAATTGATATGATTAATTTTGACCTTTATAATTAATAAAAATATTTATCTGTATCCTTAGGCTTTAACTCAGCGAATTGGCAAAATTATCAATGGGCATATTGATCTTGATAACAGAGGAGTCATTTTTACGGAAGCCTTTGTATCTCGCCATAAAGCACGTATCCGAGGACTGTTCAGTGCTATTACCCGGTGAGATGCCTTGAAACATAGAGACTTTTATTAATATTTTTTTTTAACCCCAGCAGCTGGATCTTTCTTGTTTAAACAAAATCTCTTTGAGGACCCCAGTTTATTAGAAAAGGAGCTTCTGTGAATGGGAATGGGGATATCAAGCCTTTGAATGCACCCTATTTTCAACCTTTACCATCCTCATGACCCTTGAAATGCTTTCTGCAGATACAGTTTAAAAATTGCTGTCTACATCACTATATTAAGGTCACCCTGGATTCATGAAAAGACCATGCAGTTTACAAAGTTAGAACAATTTGGGCTCATAGTTCTGTCACATAATAACCATGTAAGCATATACCTAACTTACTTGGACATAACATGAGGACAGATGATTTTTAAGATCCATCCTTACCAAGTAAGAGTCTATAATGCTGAGGAACAATCATGTTCCTTCCAAATGTTATGTAGCGTAGATTCAGAACCTACATTCTCTGGTATCTCCTCTCCTGTGACATCACTGTCATCTCACTACTTTGTGACCCACCGAAAATGTCCAGCTCTCGTTTTAAAAGGAATTGTGAATGCTATATTCCACATTCCACTCTACCTACTACTGACATGGTTCATTTTCTTTTAGTGAGCCTTCTTAAGATGAAGATCTGCATTTACTGTCTCAGTGATCTGTTACTTCTCATCCCACCTATCTGGCTTCAACCACTTCAATAACAATAACATAGTTATCTTTAAATCTAGTGGTTATTTCTATTTTTATTTTGCTTTTCAGCAGTTTAACTCCAGCCATGATTTTCACATGGCAGCAAAAGTGATATTTTTGTTATTTTATAATTTAGCAGACATTTATTACATAACAAAGCACTAGAGGTTCAAAAGTCTACAATATTAGGAAGAGCTTATAGGCTATATAAATTTTCTTCTTATTTTTAAATAATCTGACACATAAGTTAGATAATTTCTTTAAGTTTCTTTTAAGAAACACTTTGTCAGGACATATTTAGGTAAATGGAATGTAAAGCATACAAAATAAAATATGAGAAAGTTGTAATAATTACTGTACAAAGAACAAATATGTGCAGACTTCACAGAGGACTTGAACTGATTTAGTTGGTTTATGAGTTTTAGATAATTTTGCTAACATTTTTGGGTAAAACAGTTTGATAAGATAAAAATTATTTCACACAAGAAATGAACCCTAAGATAAGTATTCAAAGTTTTTTACTTTCTTGCAATTGTTTCTAACATATTTATAAGATGATTTCTTTGTTGCTTTGTATGTCCCTTCCCCACGATATAACCCCTGCTTTCACTGTATTTGATGTTGGTATAATTTGTAGAGGGGAAGGGAAAAAGCAAATCGTTTAAATAGGGATACATTGCAACAATGAGATGTACAAGTCGTTATGTCAAAAAACGAACTTTATAACTTTGGCCAGGGGAGGTGGAGTGGAGGTTTGGGGGATAGGAGGAGATGGGAAGGGGTGGGAAGGGGAAACAAAGGAGGAGGCAACAATGCTTGATAAGAAATGTACTCATTACCTTGCCCATGTAATTTAACCCCTCTGTACGGTATTTTCACAATAAAAAAATTATTTCACACAAATAATAATTCACACAAATATTTAATAATCAATATTAAATAAATATTAAACAATATTCACACAAATAAAAAATAATTTAATTGAAAATCTCCAAACACAGGATTTTAAAATATTGAGTTCATTTTCAGAAACTATTTCAGCCTTCCCAAGTTTGTTGCAGGAGACTTAAAGCTTAGAATTATGTTAAAAAATCTTTCAGTTACGTGCAAACAATGAAAACTTAGAATAACGTTAACTAGATAATAAGCATACTGGCTTAAACTGAATAGGAATAAAACATACTTGAAAATTACAGTTATTATATATGAAATACACTCATGGGAAATCTATCCAGTAGAAATAAAAATGTGTTCAAGGCTGAGGATATGGCTCAGTATATAACAGCTCTGCTTTGAATACAGAAACCTTAGGTCAGTCCTTAGCACATCTCAAAGCACACACACATATACACATACAAATATGCCCTCACAAAGACATTAATACAAGTATTAGAGACAACCTAAATATGTATCAATTGGTGGATACATAAGCAACATCTCTGTCTATGTAAAGAAATGTTGTCTAATAATAAAAAGGATTAAATTGTTGATAAATGCTTGGTCATAGATCACCATGCAAAACATTATGCTAAGGGAAAGAAAGTGAAAGGAGATGACTTCTTGACTTCATTTATATTCAGTGTTTAATGGGGCAAATTATTTTAGAGATAGAAAACATTATTATGTAAATCATTGTTATGTAAATAACTCATGTCAAGGAACATTTTGGGTAATGGGAATATTCTAAAACTGGATTACACAAGTCTCTGAACTTCATTAGACTAAAACTACTGAATTATACACTTAAAATGAATGGACTTTATTACAAGTAAATTTTATCCCTATTAAAGTGGTTTAGAGAAAGAAATATGTAGTCATTACAGAAAATGCTGACAAAAAGCATTTGAAATGGATCCTTTTTAATAATCTACCTTACTCCAGGAAAATACCATTCCAAATTCTTATGAATGTTCACATTATCTCATTTTTCTTCAAAAATGGAATCTGTAACATTCATCTGACTATTTCCAAATGAGGAAAAGATTAACTGCACCGTAAGAGGGGAATGAAAAACATACATACAGCCTTCCAAATCCAGGTTCTGCATCCATGGATTCAACCGTGTAGTAAAAATAATCAAGAAAAAATTGCATCCATAATAAACATATAGAGTTTATTTCTTCATTATTGACTAAGCAATACAGCATAACAACTGTTTATAAATATTATACTAGGAATTGTTAATCATCTAGGATGATTTAATGTATGCAGGTTATAGGAAAATACTACACCACTTTAAATAAGAGACTTAAGTATTCACAGGTTTTACTGTGAATGAAGGGATATTCTAAAACCAGCTTCTCATCTATGTGTATGGATGACTATATATAGGAGAAGGCAAGGCACAGGCTAGAAATCAGAAGTGAGTATTTTTTAAATGATAATATAAATCTATCCTGGGTTGCAAGAATAGTTTGATTTCCCTAGCATTTCATTAGGGAAATTCCAATGAAGGATTTAAAATGCAGTAAAAACTTTTTTATCATTTAAAAACGTGGTTTTCATGAACTAAGTCTCCTTGTTTTGTTTTGTTTTTTAGTTGTATTAATCAATTTCAATTCTTGCTCTCTTCCTTTCTTCTGTCCTTCTTCCCTCTTTTCTATTATTACTTTCCATACAGGCCCACAGCAGTGAATCCTTTGATTTCAAAATATGGATTTCAAGAGCAGCTTCTTTACTGTGAGTTTTGTTCAAATATGTGTCTCTCAGACTAAGGGGTAGTTTAGTTGTAGAGTGCTTGCTCAGCATGCATATGCACAATTTACTGATTTTCATTTCTCAGTCCTAAAAAGCAAAATGGGGGGAGAGTGGTGCTTCTTTTCACTTAGTCTTAAGAGTCTGCAGTATAGATTGGTTGGACTTACTGCTTTGAACCCTTACTGCACATTGCAGGATAACATATTCAAGACCAAAACTATTTGTTTCAGGAGCCAGGGAGCAAGTAACCTAAAGACCTCCTACTAGGCCCCCTGAAAACCCCCTACTAAGCCTTTAATACATAGAAGGGACATCCAGCATCCAAACTGTAGCACTGCTTAATAGGCTAGTAATGCAAAATGTAATTAATTTCATGTTTTCTCCTGTTATATTCTTGAATCTTAATATCCCTAATGTATTTTCTGTTTTAGAATATTTCTTTATAACAGTGGTCATATGTGTATCTATCTTGTATACTACCAAACATTAACTGTTAGCTATCTCCAGAGGGATAGGTTGAGAAGAAAAGCAATTTATAAATAAAATGAAAAAATATGAATATGTATATGTGTATCTATGTGTGTGCGTGTATATACATGTATATACACGCACTCACACATGTTGGGCATACACATAGTGAGATGTAAAATTGTGGGATTAAAGATTTCTGGCTGTTCTGTTTGTTTTAAGCTGTGCTCGAAGAGCTTGTTACTAGTGGCCGATTACGAGGCAATGTGGTTGGTGGGAGACAGGACAAAGCTGTGTTTGTCCCTGATATCTACTCCAGAACACAGAGTACTTGGGTGGATTCCTTCTTCAGGCAGAATGGCTATTTAGGTAACTATTTTTAATTTAAGAGTATAGTGTCTTTTATTACTAAAACATTCTTAGAAAGTATTATACTAACCATACTTTCCTTCTGTTAGCCAGGTTACACTTATTCCTTAGATATGAATTTAATTCCAGAGTCACCTCACCAACTATAATGTAAAATTGCCAAAAACTGGTATTGTTTATCAATAACCTTTCTGTTATATAAAAATGATAAAGTAGGGGCTGGGAAGGTGGCTCAGTGGTGAGTGCTTGCCTTGCATGCCAGAGGCCCTGGGTTCGATTCCTCAGCACCACATAAGCAAAAAGAAAAAAGCCGGAAGTGGCGCTGTGGCTCAAGTGGTAAAGCGCTAGCCTTGAGCTGAAGAGCCGAGGGACAGCGCCCAGGCCCAGAGTTCAGGCCCCATGACCGGACCAAAAAAAAAAAAAAATGATAAAGTACAAGTATTTTAACACATAAGATTATGTTCCCTATATATTTTATGAAATTGCCCAGTTTTCAGTTACTTCCTCTTCAAAATATTTGGACTGTCAACTTATCAATGTTCATTTTTATCAGTTGTCTTATGCTTCTGAAACATTGAGGTTATTTCAAATTGTGTTTCTGAGGTTCTAACCATCATTTGTATACAGCAGATTGACTAAATTTAGTCATTAAAATAATAACCACTTAGTTTGATCAACTTTATAATTATATAGCAGATTACTTTCTCAGTAAGAAACCTGTAACAAATACTTGCTCTACTTATGTTTTCTTCATCTCTTGGGATATACTGTTTTTTTTCTTCAAGCTAAGATCTATTAAAACATTGTTTTAAACATTCTTTTATAGTATGGTTATTTGGGGTGAAGGTGGTAGTGAAGAATGTAGATATCTTCATTTACAATATTGTCTGTACATTTGAGAATTTTTTATGCTAAAACTTTTCTAGTTAAAAGACTAGAGAATTATTTTGTTCTAAATTTTTAACATTTTAAAAAGAAATAGCAATATTTTAACTAATAATCAAAATTAATTTTACTTTGTTTCTTAAATCATTACCTTATCTTACCCCTATTTCTGCTTTGATTGCTCTATAGTCTCATGTTTTTCTTTAGCCCTTAGAGAATGACACAGCTGGTATTCAGAAAGTATCAATTTTTCTAACAAAGAATTGTAATGAAAAAGTTTGAGAAGATAACCGGGGAACGAGCTATGATACAGCTCTATGTTTTATTCCTAAAATAATCTAGAATGCAGTACCTTTAAGATCAAAGCATAGATTTTGTTAGAACTTAACTTATGCTTAAGGTTTCTAAAAAATGAGAGTGGTTGACAGTTCTTTGTGATATATTTCTAGAATTTGATGCTCTGTCCAGACTTGGAATCCCAGATGCTGTAAATTACATAAAGAAAAGGTATAAGACTACACAGCTCTTGTTTTTAAAGGCAGCTTGTGTTGGTCAAGGACTTGTGGATCAGGTGGAAGCATCAGTAGAAGAAGCCATCAGCTCTGGAACCTGGGTTGATATATCAGTATGTTTTATCTATTTCTTTAAACCAGTAACAGACAAGATTTTGCTAATATGTAGCCATTTGGAAAGCTAGGGTATGCAAAGGTAATCTTGGCTTTAGAGGTAATTTCCAGCTGTCATTGTTAAAGCATTAACATTAGTTATTTTATGTATAAAGTTATTCTAGCTTTTGAAGTAATCTTTTTCTTGTGTATTATCAATATCTATAGTTTTGTTCATCTCAAAACAAATAAGAAAACAATGTAAAACACACATCAATCCTGATACTGACATTGATGAGACTTACTTAAGCATTTAGAACTCTGCTGGTGTTGAATATGCGGTAGCATTTGTTTATCCCTTATCTAGTAATCTCTGTTAACATATTAACATAAGCTGCTTTGACACTGATAGTATTTTACTTCAGTGTTCAGTGTAGACCTGCCCTCTATTATATAAAAAAGAAAAGTATAAGTAAAAAAGAAAAGTGTAAGTAAAGATAAACAGAGGGCTAATCTACTAATTTCTAGTCAGGGCTTTAATTTAATCTTCATAAAGCAGAATGTTCCTTGTTTGTGGTACAAAGTCCTTAAGTTTTTCTCTTGTTATTTGTTTGAATTTTGTAGTTTAATAGATATATGTAACAAATTTCAAGTACTTAGTATGTGTCAGTCACCATTCTCTTTGTTGGATAAAATGTCTCTTAGGAGAGACATTTGGAGGAGACATAGTTATACAGAATGATAATACAAAGGCAATAGAAAATGCTTACAATAAATGTATTTTGCAGGAGAGTTTTCAGGCCTTACTGGGAGATTGTTTGTGCATTTGTGAAAGAGAGCTTTTGGTGTCATTTTGGACAGTTTGTAATGACTTACATGTAGGGAAATTAGATAGGAAATAGGTTATAGTTCCCAAGCTCAGCATGATAGTGAAATCTGAAATACAGTTTGGAAAATCATCAAGTTAATTATGGTTATGAAAACCACATGAGAGCATACTAATATGCTTACATGTGTGTGCATATTTATATACATACATTCTTAAATTATTTGCATATTTTATATGTATGGCAAGTAATATGTATTAAATGACCTTTTCATTTCATTTTTATTTTGTTTATAATTCTAGCCCCTGCTTCCCAGTTCTATATCAGTGGAAGATGCTTCAATGTTGCTTCAGCAGGTGATGAGACTATTCAGCAAACAGTCTTCAGCTACAGTCTTTAGTGACACTGTTGTAGTCAGTGAAAAGTTTATAACTGACTGTTTAGATCGGTTCAGTGAACTTATGCACCAGAAAGCTGAAAAGGTATTCCAGATTTTCTTTCCTACACCAATCTTAACTAAATTTTTATGTTAAAGTCGTCTGATGTCTTTTGAAAAATGGCATAAGCAGTCTACCCTTCGTCTACACTTTGTATGAAATCTCATTTTCCTTCAATCATTCTTATTTACTTTCTTTCATGCATGTTCATTTTTCCATTTTTCCTTTACAGTTTTATCAGAACATATGTTAGAACTTACAGACCTTTTAAGTTAAAATAACATAAATGAAATTTTATACTTTTCTTTTTTCTAAAATCGAGTTTTCAACTCATGGCCTCATGCTTACTGGGCAGGTACGCTACTAGGTTGAGCTGTGCCGCAGCTCTTTGTGCATTATGGGTTTTTTTTTTGTTTTTTTGCTTTGTTTATTTGTTTTTTTTAGTCATGGAGCTTGAACTCTAGATTTGGGCATTGTCCCTCAACTCTTCAGCTCTAGGCAATGCTCTACCACTTGAGCCTCAGCACCACTTCTGGTTTTCTGGTGGTTTATTGGAGGTAAGAGTCTCAAGAACTTTCCTGCCTGGGCTGCCTTTGAACCGAGAATCTCAAATCTCAACCTCTTGAGCAGCTAGGATTACGGGCGTGAGCCACCAATGCCTGGCACTTAGTTGTTTTTTACATAGCAGCTCTCTTACTTTTGCCAAAGGCTGGCTTTAAGCCTTCCTTGATCTTCCTAACCATGCCCTTCTTACCAAGTAACAGGGATTATAAGCATGCACAGCTGAAATTATATACTTAAGTCACCTGAGGATATTGATCCAACTTTAAAATACTAAAATACTGAAATGAGCATAGCAGTATCTGTATAATTTCTTTCATGCATTGAGTAGCACAAGAAAATCATTAGGCTTTTACATAGCATAAGGTATATATATGTCCACTCAAGTATTATTTAGTAAATCTAGCAGAGCATTTTTTTTTCTAGTTTGGATATATAAATAGAAGAACTTACTGAGGAAAGAAATTCTGTTGCTATCAAAATTTACTTTCATTAATGATAGTGGGACATGTCTCAATATCAGTATTCTACTGCTTGAGAAAAGGCAATGCACACCAAGTCTGGGCCGCATACTAAGATTCTGTCTCAAAAAAAAAAATTAATTGTAGCACAATTGCTGTAAAAGTATTTGAAAGAGAAATAATGCCAGATTTGTCTTTGTCTTTGTTTTAATTCATATTTCTGGTTAACAGCATCATCTTCATAGAACCTGGCTTTACGCAGGCTTATTAAATAAATAATGTGTATTTAGGTTCACACATTTTAAGTTATATAATAGTATACAAACGAGCTTTTCCTGGTAAATAGAAAAAGATAAACAATTTTATAGATTTGATGAGTAAATCTTAGTTTAAGCATGTTTATTCTTTATGACTTCGGACAAGCAGATCTCCACTCTCCTTATCTTCAAAGAAAAGATGATGATATTCTCTCTAAAGATAAATACAAATAAAGGGATATATATATATATATATATATATATATACCTATATATAAAATATCTGATACATTAGCTACCAGTCTTATTACTTAAACTGTCAACATTCTAAGCATTTTTCTCATGAAAATATGCTTTTGTTACAGGAATTATAGAACCTTTTGTTATGAAAAAGCCAATCTTTGAACCTGAAAATAGTTCATGTTGTTAATACAAACTCAAAAAAATAAAATAATCAGGAATTAATAATAAATTAATAATATTATTATTAAAAAATAATAAAATAAAATAATCAGGAATTAATCCAGCCCAGCTCTGGTGGTTCACACCTGTAATCTTAGCTACTCAGGAGGCTGAGATATGAAGATCGCAATTTGAAGCCAACCCCAGGCAGAAAAAGCCCTGAGAATTTTTTGTCAGTCATATGTTGGGTGCTGTCCCTGAGCTCTTCAGCTCAAGACAAACACTCTACCATTTGGGCCACAGTGCCATTTGCAGTTTTCTGGTGCTTAATTGGAGCTAAGTCTCACAGACTTAACTCCCCAGGCAGGCTTTGAATTGCATTCCTCTGATCTTACCCTCCTGAGTAGCTAAGATTAGGAGCAAGAGCCACCTGCATGACCCTGAGACTCTTACCTCCAGTTAACCACCTGAAAACCAGGAGTAGAACTAGCCTTGAACAAAAAAGCTCAAGTAAGAAGCCCAAGCCCTGAGTTCAAGCCCCAAGACCCTCCCACCCTAAAAAGAGGAAGAAAGAATTCAAAGGAAAAATAGACTTACCGGGTAGCACTGGTCTTGGGAGGTCTTAAGAAAACAAGGGACAAAAGGCTCGCAGGTAATAGTTAAAAAGGATTACATCTGATGTTTTATTGTTTTCAGAGATTATACTTTCTAACCTAGTATTAGGTACAAAAAGCTAATTTTTTTTATCAAGATGAAACAGATTTAGAGTAGTAAACAAAGCTTTAGATTTCTTAACTAAGATACAAAGGAAAAACATTAGAATGTGATTATACAAACAACTTTTATGGTATGCTTTTTAGAAAGTTACATATTTTTCCTACCTAAAATGCATGTTTATTTCAGGAAATGAAAAATAATCCTGTGCATTTAATCACTGAAGAAGATCTGAAACAATTCTCCATTTTAGAAAATGTTAATACAAATAAGAAGGATAAAAAGGATGAGCGCAGGAGGAAAGCAACAGGTAATTAATCGTTGCTTATTAAAAAGATTTAAAGGAAGTTTTTATTTGGTGTGAATTTTGTATTGAGCCTTATTTAGAAGCCTGTACTTGTGTTTTTGACCTTTGAGAACTAATGACAAACCTTCTGATAATAAGTTGTTTTGATTATGGAAAATGGACGTGTTGGGGGTAATATATTATGGTTACTTTCTTGAGAAAACCTAATCTCATGATTTTTTTACTGTTTTCTGGGAGGTGGAGGCTCTCAAACATGCAAAAGGCATGGCCTCTTTACTAGAACATACCACGAATGTTCGCTTCAAGGCCTCTACAGTAGTTCTTCTCTCCCTGTGATGTCTTCTCCCACTCCCCCAAATATCATTAGCTGGTTATTTAGAACTTGGCTTTTAAAGTCATTTCTCAGAGCCTCCCTAAGCCATCAGAAAAGTATTCAGACTTGCTCTAGGTCAGTCATCTTACTAATTTTTTATCACTAATCATTGCAGTATATTTTGGTTAGGAGCCATGTCGGTCTCATTTTTTTGTTATATACCTGTTACCTAGAGCACCATTTGATAATTTTTGTGTATGTAAATGTGTACTGAATTAGTGATTTCCCCAATGAGCTATTATTTTTATAAGTCACTGAAAATTATTCTCGGTAGCACTTTTACACTGGAAATTTGTAGTTGAGAGATACGTGTTTTTCATACTGTTTTATGTAGGAAGAAGTTTTAATGCTATATCAAGAATAAAAATTGATATATACAGTTTTTATTAACAGCTACAGACACATTGAACTTTTACTATAAAGACTTTATTTTTCTCATGAAATTCACTATTTCTTTGAATAGTTTCATTCCTTCTTCAAACTCTTTTCTTGCAAAATCTTACAATGGTATTTTCAAATTTTTCTCAGTTCTTCCAGGACATGATAGCATATTAGTCCCAAAAATTCTAGCAGTGCTTACGACCATGTATATTTTATCATATATTTTCTTATCATTATCATCTATCCCATTTATTTATTATGTGAGTTGATGGTATGGTTAAAATATACCTTACTTATTTGGTGATGTGTCAGCATAATTATAATCTGTTCTGTTTCTTTCCAAATGTTATGGGTCATGTGGTATTTTATTCTCAGTGAAAGTGATGTTGTCTGGCAAGTTCAGCTATAGCACCTGGAATCATGTCAAGAGTGAATGTCTTTTCATAAGAAACATTACTAAATGTTAAAAGCACATTCACTTTAAATATTCAAAAATAGTATTTTTTTCCATTATAAAAGCAAAGGGTAGGTAGATTCCACAATACAATGAAATCTGAGGAAATTCTATACAGAAGTTAGAAAAACATTTTCAGCTTATTAAAATAACTTCAATTTACTGAAAAAAAAAATTTTTTTTTAGTCAGTCGTGAGGCTTGAACTCTGGGCTTGGGTATTGTCCCTGTACTCTTCAGCTCAAGGCCAGTGCTCTACCGCTTGAGCCATAGTGCCACTTCTGGTTTTCTAGTGGTTTATTAGAGATAAGAGTCTCATGGACTTTCCTGCCTGGGCTGGCTTTGAACCGTAATCCTCAGATCTCAGTTTCCTTGGTAGCTAGGATTACAGGTGTGAGACACTGGCACCCAGCCGAAAAAAGTCTTTATGAAGGAAAATAGTTTCAATATTTTTCAGTGTTTACAACCCATTTAAAGGTAAATATTCTGTCTCATGGAATTATTATCTTCAATGTAAATAATAGAGAATACCTCAGTAAAATTTTATAACTTTTAGTGTTTGAATTTGTTTCATAATTTACGGGGCTTTTGGTCGTTAGTTAACAAGTAAGGTAATTGTTAATGATTTTCTTCTATAGAAGTGATTAATATTCATGGTCAATATTTGTAGAATGTTATTATCTTTAAAGCCCTGGTGTATTCCCAGAATGTAAAATTGTGATATGCTTCTTGGCTTCAAGAAATTCATGATCAGGTTGATTTGTGGGTGAGTCACGATGTCTCCTCTGAACGTGGACAGTAATCTTTATGCTAATTAGCTAAAATCAAGTAGAATTGTGACATTATACTAGAGGAAAAATCTAGGATGTAGTAACAGATCAGCAAATGAAGGGATGTATCTTTTGAGGAGATAAAAGGTGAGATGATGGATTTGGCTAAGAAAAGATCGTACACAGCTATAGAAATAAGATGACATTGGAAAGAGATTGTATTTAAAGCAAGCAGGCTTTCTCAGGATTTTGTTTAAAGAGATTTCTTGTTATTTATTTATTTTAATAAAGAAACTCCAGGCTTTAAAAAGAGTAAAAGATTTTGCTTTTTTATTTTTTTTTGCTTTTTATTTTTCTGCTTAAAGTTAAGTGCAACAGTATAGAGTCATCATTTTCTAAATGACTAACTAATGTCATTCCTACCAGAGGGTAGTGGAAGTGTGAGAGGAGGCGGTGGGAGCAATGCCCGAGAATACAAAATTAAAAAAAGCAAGAAGAAAGGAAGAAAAGATGATGACAGTGATGATGAGTCTCAGTCATCTCACACTGGTTTGTAGCTTTACTTTCTTTTTCTTTATTTCTATATGACTTTTAAGGTATTTTCAATAAAATGTATATTGTTAAGTATGTGCTTACACATTTTCAGTAGGTACAAATTTCAGTCACCACAGTTAGGTTAAATAAAAACCCATCAACAGTTCAAATTTCAGTTGTTCTTGGATATCCACTGTGATAATTGCATAAAGCATAAACTTATTGCTAATTCTTCTGGCCACAAATCACCATGTGTAAATGACAGGTGACTATTACTGCCTATGAAAGTCAGGTCAACTCATTTTAAGGAAATATTCCCTACTGATCACCAGTTGTTATTCATTGTCAAATAACAAGGAAACAAATATAGTTGAGTTCCTCTGTCTTCCTGTAATAAACCCATTTGACATTTTACAAAAAATGGATAATTCAAACAGGAAATTTGAGTGATAGAATAAGTGGTTAATGGTGAGATTGCTGACACTGCAGTCATTCAGGAGACCTGCATCACACTCAGAGGAATGGAGCTACCATGCACTTGTGGACAGATGTGAGGAAGGGATGGTAACTGAGAGGATAGAGTTTATAGACCTGATCAATAGGCAAAAAAAAAAAAAAACCCTAGAAACAAAAATAAAAAACCCTTCACATTAAATAAATCTTTTGAGTGAAAGGCAAAAGGATAGAGAAAAGAAAAGCTAGGGCTGGGAAGATGGTTCAGGGGTAGAGTGCTTGCCTCGCATGCATGAGGCCCTGGGTTTGATTCCTTAGCACCACATAAGCAGAAAAAGCTGGAAGTGGCGCTGTGGCTCAAGTGGTAGAGCGCTAGCCTTGAGCTGAAGAGCTGAGGGACAGCACCCAAGCCCAGAGTTCAGGCCCCATGACCCCCCCCCAAAAAAAAGCTAATCAGAATTTTATATATATTTAATTTTTACAATAAAGCATAACTAGTTGGTTGCTTATATTTAGAGGGATAGAATTGACTAATCCGGTGCATCTTTTCTAGATTGGCTATTGTTTAGAAATGTTGAATCTGAAAGAGACATTGTAGTTTGTTTTTCTAAATAAATTTGGTTTTTATTTTTGTTTAAAAATGTTAACAAAACTATGATATTGCTCTCTTTATCAAAAAAATAAACAACACCAAATGTATAAGATTTATAGTTCTTTTCTTCCACAGAGTTCATTACATAGGAGTTATACCTAGGAGATGAGAATGGCAAATGATGTGACTGGTGTTAATACACAATGATTTGCAATATAGCTTGGTTACTTAAGCTTCTCTTTAAAATGTTCTAAGAAAAGTTGAAATGTCTATTGTATTTGATATGCATAAACCAGTGTTATTTAAAGGAAAATTTCTTTGTAAAAACTACTTGCTCTTGTTAGCTTTACTACATACAGTTAGTGATGAGATGGTCCCATATGTATTTTAATTTTTTCTTTTGCGTATTTATATAATATATATAATATATACCCTTTGTGTGTGTGTGTGTGTGTGTGTGTGTGTGTGTGTGTGTGTGTGTGTAAATAAATGAGTTTTCCTATTTCCTAGATGTATTCAGGATATAGGTGTAAAGACACATTTTTACCAAGAATTTTCCAGTATCTGTGGTTCTAAATGAGGCGTGAGCTTTGTGTGTGTGTGTGTGTGTGTGTGTGTGTGTGTGTGTGCGCATAGATTATTGAGGAGCTATGAAAGTAGTAAAAACACTCTACCTAAAAAGTAATTTGAGTCCTTTGAAAAAGGCTGTCTTGTAATCTCTGAAATGGATGCTGAAATTGGGTTTTTGGCTAAAATATAGAGTCAATTCAGTGTGAAAGATTACTAAAAGGAAATATAATTTAATAACAAGTAAAAAGCATACATGAAGCAAACAGTGAAAGCAAACTATTTAGCTTGAACATTAGGATTAGAAAAACAGATCTCAGAAAAGAAGGATAGTACTTGGATGTCTACTCTAAAGCTTTGATTTCTTCTGCTTAATTCTTCATTTATACTGAAAGGTGATTTTAAACTACTTATTTCTACTGCTATTTCACTTGTAGAATGGAAATAATTGCTTATTTAGAAAACAAAACTTTATAATTTTTAGTGGGAATATTGTTGGCTTCTTTGTCTACAACCTATACTCAGTAGGTAGGCATAATATTTCCACTGCTAACAGTTTCCACTATTTTAGCTGCATCTCATATTTCCTTGCAATAGAAATAATTTTGTAAAAACAAAAATAATTATTATCTTTACTTTTTTCATTGGTGCCTCCTAAAAGGACAAATTCTAGCTTAAAAATTCTATTAGAGTTTTGGACCTTTTAATACATAATCACTTTTATGATGAAAGAAATTCTACTTGGTCTCCATTGTCTAGCAAAGACAGATTGTCCTGTTCTAAAAGATACTTTATTTAACATGATTGTTTAAAACTCAAGCTATTTTGTATCATCCAAATGAAACAAAGGGAAAATTTTGCTTTCTATTTTTCAGATGCACTTGTAGAAAAGAGAATGATCGTTTAAAAGAAATTTAATTAATTTATTTTTTAGCTATTGTTATTTGACATTAGCAATATGACAGTTTATGATAGATAATGAATAAACTACCATTTTATTTCATTTGACAATACCTTATTGACTCAGGTTTTTTATGTGTCCCTTTCTCCCCTCACACTGCCTTGTCTGTAATAGGAAAGAAGAAGACAGAGATTACTTTTATGTTCCAGGATGAGATTGAAGATCATCTGAGAATACATGTACAAGATGCATCTGAGGAGTTTATTTCTGAACTTGCTGAATACTTAATAAAGCAAGTAGAAAACATTGTTCTCCCTTTCGGATAGAATTTCAGTGGTTATTAAGTACATACATTTTAGATATTTTTGTTTTCAAAGCTTTGACATTAATCACAATGTCTTTGACTTTATTGCCTACAGAGGCAATTTAGTTCAGCATTGTATAAGTATTTTGGCCAAAGTAGTATGGAAATTAACAGCTGAGAACCATTGGAATGTTTGCTGCCATTGCTCCATTGTAATTCTTGGTTGGGGAGACAAATACCAGGACTAATCACTAACTGTCTCTTGATAGTATAAAAATCATATTCAAAAACAAGTAAAGATTATTTTCTATCTTATTTTGATAGAAAATAGCGTTTACTTTTAGGAAGCACATAAATAACAAATCAACCTTAAAAGGAGTAAGTTTATCTGTGTGTAAGGGCTTACCACTCTTGGCTACTCAAGAAGCAAAGGAGGACTGGGGTATTGTGGCTCTAAACGAGTCTACGCAAAAAGTTCCTTAAGTTTTAGTTCCTGCGAATGGGTCAGGGACTTATATTCCACTATTCTACAAATTAGCTTTAAAAGGCTGTGTTCATATGTAGTTTTATTGATGTTCTTGACATTTTCAGTGTAATATCTTTGAGTACTTTAAGAAAAATAATCCATTTGAGTTATAATTCCTAGAGTCAGAAACAAATTTTTCATGAATTCTTCTCCAAATTAATTTTATTTGCTTGCAAAATAGATGCCATTTCTAAGGCCTTATTTCATTAGAAGCAAAATTTCTCATCTACATATATCTAGTACATTTTAATTAACTGCATTTATCTTGTACACAGACCTCTTAATAAAGCATATCTCGAGGTGGTACGTTCAGTGTTCATGTCTTCAACTTCTGCTTCTGGAGCTGGCAGAAAACGCACAATCAAAGACTTACAAGAAGAGGTTTCAAACCTATACAATAATATTAGATTGTTTGAAAAAGGGATGAAGTATTTTGCAGGTACACTTAATACTGTTTTGTTATAGGTTCTTGTATTTATAGAAGGAAATTAGTCTTAACAACGTACTTTCCTTTCCAGATGACACTCAATCTGCTCTTTCCAAGCACTTGCTGAAGACAGTGTGTACTGACATCACTAACCTCATTTTCAACTTCTTAGCCTCAGATTTGATGATGGCAGTGGATGATCCTGCAACCATTACAAGTGAAGTATGTTCTGATTTTCCTGCCACTGGATTGTTTTGAGTCAGCACATTTTATTTTCTCTTGCTTGAAATAGTTTTAAAGAGTTCTTTTTCAGTATTAGGGTTTTAAATCAGGGCATTGTGCTTGGTAGGCAGGGCTTTTACCCCTTGAGCCAAGCAAAAAGATTTTAGTTCAAGTACAGCAAAATGTATGTATAGTTGTCCACAGGAATGGTAATAAGACCAATACACTAAGAATAAAGATGCTTAATTATTTTCTAAGAAACAGGTTTCTCTTCCTCATCCTTTTTGGTCCACTTAAGATTAAAAAGTAGGGAAAATGAGGAAGGTGAAAGTATCTTCATACATACGACTTTATAGCACTGACTTTAAACTGAGTGAAACTACAGTTTTACTTATAGCCTCTGGCATTGGGGTTTCAGGACATAAAGGTGACATGTGTTGTTTTTTGGATGATGTTTAATTTTATATAATTTTATAAGGACCAGAACAGGGGCATAGTGACTCCCTTGTACTCCTACAGTACACTGGCCCTCTTCGCTTTCAGCTTGAGCATTACGTCCACATATATATGAAAACGTCTATATTTCCTTCTTTTTTGCCAATATCTACTGTAAGAAATAGAGGCAGTTTGTCCCATGCTCTCAAAGGCTGCAGGATACCTTAAAGGATTGGTGAGAAGTGGGCGCTATGTTGCCCCATCTTCCCAGATACAGTATACCCTAGGGTCTTGTTAAGGAGCCACTTCAGCAGGCCATTTCCCAAACCTTTGCACCAGAAGGAACTATCTGACTGATCAAGAATGCCAGAAGACATCACAAGGCACACAGACTTGGAGAAAGGTCTGAAAGCCTCTTCATGTCATAGCATAACAAGCAAGTTATCATGGAGCAAGATCTCAGGTCCCACCCTACAAGCATCCCTGAGCTCCGTGAGTAAGGCTCTTCAAGCTTACACTACCTCAAGAAAAGTACTTTCTTCCCACCCTAGTGAAAAGAGAGGAAATTGCCCGTTACCCCCATATTCTACTTCCCACAAAGCCAGTGACATTGTTTCTAGCCTTCCTCTTCTATCGCTGGAGCAGGTAGTGAAAGTCAGACTGTTTTAGGCTTTTTACCTAACTCTTGGACTGCAAGTAGAATATTTTCATTCCCAGTTTGAGATCTAATAACCAAAAACAAGATAAATCCATCGTAGTAAGTATATGGTGTTTGTTTCAGTTTGTACTGTAATTTATCAAAAACAATTGTTTTCTTTATAGGTAAGAAAAAAAATTTTAAGTAAATTGTCAGAAGAAACCAAAGTAGCTCTCACAAAACTCCACAACTCTCTTAATGAAAAAGTAAGTTGATTCTCCTTAGTTATCATAGCTAGAGCTTTGTATTATGATGATCTTTAAGTAGATTTTTACCAGAATAATTGCTAAAACATATTCTGTTCCCAGCAACTTTCAAAGGTAAAAGAAGAGAAACAGCTGGATGCATTTTACCATTTTTTGTCCTAAATCACAATTTCTAATTTAATACCAAAATGACCTTTTCAAAACCGTATTAAAGGTATAAAACTATACAACAGTATTAGATATCTATATTTCTTTAAGTACTTATATAAAAATACCAATTATGGTAAATATCTTTCTAGAGCATAGAAGAGTTTCTGTCTTGTTTGGATTCTGCAGCAGAAGCTTGTGATATTATGGTAAAAAAAGGAGACAAAAAAAGAGAAAGGTAACATTGATTAATCTGTTAATAATATTCATATATGAGACATTTCTTGAAATTTGAATATGACCATCTAAAACTGTCAAGGAAGAGTATATTTAAGTGTCTTTAGATCTTCAAGTGTATATAATTAGATATTCCCCTTTGACTCTCTTGATAACGTAGCAGAGTTTTTTAATTCCATAGTTGATTTAAGCCTGGAACTTTTTATTGGCTCTGGGACCTTCCTTATAAGAAAGCTAGGTAAATATATATAAAGAATTTCTTAAAATCTTATTATGGAAGTAGATCATTAAACTCAGGAAACTATAAAAGGAAATAAAAGTTCAAAAGGAAAGAATTGAATTTTGTGAGGAGATTTTAAATTGTCTATTTGTGTGTATGTGTTTTATTTTATTTTAGGCAAATACTGTTCCAGCATCGACAAGCACTGGCTGAACAGCTAAAAGTCACAGAAGACCCTGCTCTTACTTTGCACCTCACATCAGTCCTGTTATTTCAGTTCTCAACCCACAGCATGCTCCATGCACCTGGAAGATGTGTTCCACAGATCATTGCTTTTCTTAATCATAGGATTCCAGAGGTATTACATTTTCAGTGCATTTGAAATTTTCAAAGCTTTTCAACTTTAAATATGTTGAGTGGGTATATATGAATCATTGTCAGCACTCAGATACCAAACATTAACCACTATCTCTTTACTTTCAAGAATGTAAACAGTGAATTAGGACATTGATTTTTCATGTTTAGCATGGCTCTTAAGAATCTTTTAAATTCCATGGAAATACTTTCAAAAAAAGACAAGAATGTCTTCTTTTCTATTTCAGCTTCTCTCCCTTCAAAGATCAGTTCAGATGTCATAGCCTGTACAAATTCTTCTCAGAAACCCAACTCCTCAATTAAATGTTATCTGGCTTTTTTTGAATCTCCCTGTCATTTTGTTTTGCTTGATAAAACTTAGATTTGTCACTTTATGAAGTGATCTGCATAGATGTTTTCCCCAATATATCAACTACTTGATATGAGGGACCTTGTTAGATTCAGCTTTCAACATACGTGGCCATTGTTTTATAAAGATGAGGTCTTCAATATGCATTGGTCAGAAAACTTTACATTATCTATCCCGTAGAACCTTGAATTCTGTTCACTAATGACTTTTCTTCTCCTTTCTCTTCCTAGGACCAGCATACTCTTTTGGTAAAGTATCAAAGTTTGGTTGTAAAGCAGTTAATCAGCCAAAATAAGAAGACTGGGCAGGGAGATGATCCCTCAAATGATGAGTTAGACAAAGAACAGCAGGATGTCGCCAATACTACTCGTAAAGAGCTTCAAGAACTTTCTTTATCCATTAAGGACCTTGTTCTGAAACCCAGGAAATCATCTGTGACAGAAGAGTAGTGATCTTCTGTGTGTTACTAGTGAGCATTTTCTCCCTATGGTTAAGGTTGAATGATCACAAGTAATAGACATGGCCCCTACTCTCCTGTCAGCCCTTCGCTACACGGAATTCAAATAAAATAGTGGTGATGTATTAAATGTCAACCTTACAAAGATGTGAATTTGTACAATTGGATTCTCTCTGAAAGTTTTTCTCTTCATATAAATTCTGTGTGTAATATTTTTTCATACAAAATTATTTTTGCATAATTCTAACACTATTATATATTTCAGGCTTATTTTCTTCCAGATACTAAGTAACAAATAAAGTTTTGTATTTTTCACCTCTAGGAAAGATACTTCTCATTTGCTATTTGATTTTAGGTAACATTCCTATAATTTCATACATCTACGGAGAAACAATGTGATCATGTTTTTTAAAATAAGAAAAACTGTTTTTGGTGTTAGAAGTAAGACTGAGTTGGAGAATGCTTTGAATAAATGCTAAAGTAAGCAAAACATCTTTATTATGAAGCCCTGACTTTTTTTTTTTTGTCAGATAGATGGGGCTTTCACATGAACTTTTCAAGGGCCACTGGGGTGCTTTCACTGGTGAAAAACCAGAAGGGCCCCTTCCCTTCCTGCCCTTTGGAAACAAGCTAACAACAGTGACAGGAAAGACTGTAGCAGGTATAAGTCACTCCTGACATCACACTCACTACAGATGTAGTGCAGAGTTTCCTATTAACCCAGTTTACATATCTAAAGTTGTTTCAGGAGCTATTCTTAACATTTAATACGTTATAAGAACCTGTAAAGTAGAACGTTGCTTTCCCCAGTGATAATCTATAAATGCATTTTAATCATTAGAAGCTTTTTTTTCCAAAAATAAAAGCTCTTACTAAAAATAGATAATCATAACTGGCACTTGGGGTCATGCCTATAATTCTAGCTATTCAGGAGGTTGAGATCTGAGGATCACAGTTTGAAGCCAGCCTGAAAGGAAAGTTGGTGAGACCATTATCTCCAAATAACCACCAAAAAGCCAGAAGTAGAGTTGTGACTAGTAGAATGTTAACCTTGAGCTAAAACAGCAAAGGCACAGCACCCAGGTCCTTAGTTCAAGCCCCAGGACTGGCACACCAAAAAATAGGTATTCTTATTTTCTAACAATTATTTGTTTAACTAAGATAGTTTTTTGGAGTGATCATTTCAGCCACATGAATTTAAAGCAACAGTTTTATTACGTATGAAAATAGATTATTTTAAATATAATAGCAAATTAAATATCAAATGTAAAAATTATTTTATATAATTCCTTATATGACATATAAAACTTTATACTTAAAAATTTTGCATGCAAAGATCGTGCTACCTCTTTTGCATTTCAGACAGTTTTAATCCTGTAATTGCTGACTGAACATTCTTATTACGGTTGGTAGAACTATGTTAAAAATATTTTGACTAATTTTGTATATCTTCATATGAACAAAGGAAGACAAACAGCAAGTACTTTATGACTGAAGACTCTAATTTAGTTTTATTTATTTCACGTCCAAAATATTAAACACCTTTTTATTCAGACTTTTTATTCAGATGTTAAGAATCTTATCATTTATGTTTCAGCAGATACCAAAGTAATCATGTTTCTGTCAAACTAGATAACAAATAGAAGGTACAGATTCTGATTTAATTTGTGAGTATAATACAGCAAACCATTGAAAAACTAAAAAGTATTTTGTCTAAATTTGTGTTAATTCATATTTTTCCAAAGTAAATAGTTTTTTGGTAAATATTATACAGTTGATTTTGTATGTAAAGATCCAATTTCATTCATATAGTGAAAGTTGTTCAATATTTACTGAAATCTTAATGTTCAGGTTAAGTATATTATTTAAAATAAAATTGCTTCTATTGAATAGTACTTTAAAGACTTATTAATATCAAAACTAGTTGATGGATATTGTGTAATATATTTAAATTCTCATTTTGAATATTATTAAATGATTGTATTTTATAAATAATTCCAGTTATCTTTCATTACTTGAGTTTGCCCATCATTATCTTAGTCATTTCTCAATTAGCCAGATATCAGTAAATACGCAGCTATATTCTCATATCTGTTAATTCATATTATTGCAGTTATTATAAAGTTGTTGGAACATGTGGCCAGATCCATCTTCTGATATTTTTAATCTATAGACCCATATTCATTTGGAGAGTCAAAGGAAGCCATCCCAGTTCTGACCATCTGAAAGATCCAGTGACTACTAGAGTTTAAGTTGTTTGACCTAAATGTAGAACGATCTTGAATGTATTAGGGAAATGCTCTGCCCATACTAGAAAGCATCAGTGGATTCAATAGTGATCTGGAATTGCTGCAGACTACACATTGAGAAGGAGCAACTGACTGCATTTTCAGAGATGCCATTTAACCCAGACCCACATGGGATCATCTCTGTCAAAAACTAATTTGTAGCTGGGTGCCTATGACTCATACCTATAATTATGACTACGGATCTGAGGATCGTGGTTTGAAGCCAGCCTGGGCAGGAAAGTTTGTGAGACTTTTATCTCCAATTAATCACCACAAGCTGGAAATAAAGCAGTGATTCCAGTGATAAAGAGCTAGCATTGGGCCAAAAATTCTCAGGGATAATCCAAAGCCCAGTGCAAGCACAAACAAAACAATTTATGTGTTTGTGAATTGATTGGAAGTAGAAGGTGGAAGCTTTGCTTCCTTTTATTAAAACCAGGGTACGTGGAAGCTGACTTCATATATACAAGAGGGGCACCTGTGGTATATACTTATGATCCTCATTGTTCAGGAAGCTAAGAATAGGAGGATTACAGTTCAAGGCCTGCCTGGGTAAATCTCATCTTAATGAGTTGACACAGTGGTGTTTATCTGTCATCCCATGCATAAAGGGAAGCTTAGATAGGCAGATCACAGTCTAGGCTAGCATATTAAAAAGTGAGATCCTATCTTGAAACTAACAAAAGCAAAAAAAAAAAAGGTTGAAGTCATGTTTCAAATGTCAAGAATGCACAGCATCCTGATTTCAAACCCCAGTACTACCTATAAGTAAATTAAGACCAAATCTGCATCTACATATATAATTCCTCTGGGTTGTACATTTTTGTATGTGTGTGCTGGTACTGAGGCTTGAACTCAGGCCTTGCACTCTGGCTTGACATTTTTACTCAAGGCTGGCATTCTACCACTTGAATTGTACTGCACTTCCAGCTTTTTGCTGGTTGATTGGAAAAAGGAGTATCATTGATTGTTTTTTTTTGGGGGGGGGAGAGGGGAAGGGGCGAGACTGGCTTCAAACAACAATCCTCAGATCTCATCCTCATGAATAGCTTGAATTATGATAAATACTGATGTGTGGCAAGGATGTACATTTTTCATACAAATCCGGAAATATTAATAAGTGTCTTAAAAAGTTAAAGTAAATTAAAGAATAGCAGGACTCCAAATTCTTAAAATCTAATAGGCATTCAGAAAACAAGTTTATTCCAAGTACATCACAAAAAGAAAATAAGCACAATGAATACAACATAGTTAACATTCCTACTGTTGTTTTACTTGCTTTACCACACTTGTTCTTAATTGCATTTATTAAATTTAGTAAGACAAGCATGGTGCTTCTTTTGAGGAAAAGGAAAAGGGTAGAATTTTGGTAGGTTGGAAGAAAGATTTGTCTTCAACAACTTCCTGGATTTTTTGTGACATCTGAATACTGAATACTAATGTAAATTTTTTTTAAGTTATCTCTTAGTTTTAAGCAGGATGGCACAAATCAACATTTACAGTGTTTTGACAAAAGTAAGCAGAGGGTGCTGTAGGAGAAGAAATGACATTCAGACAGTCATACACAGCTGGAAGGCTGTGCATAACTCCAGAACTGAATCTTAGAAGAAATACTAGTATTGTCCTCAAAGCAATGGAAGAAGAGAAGAAATATTCCTTTTTTTTTTGAGGGACAGAAATGGTATTATGACATAGACATGAATAATGAGACATTTGGGGAGCACTAGGAAATGAGAAACATGACAAGTAGCCTGGGAGGTGTAATGCAGGTAAAGTGGAGATCAGAGGGGTATCATGAAATGCCTTATGCACTACCAGTATCCTGCAAACATGCAGACCCTTTGAAAGATTAAACCCACCACGGAAATAAGATGGTTGGGTTTACTTTTTAGAGAGAGCATTGCTCTTTCTATTTGATAATTTATCAAAATCCATTAAGTTGGACATAGTATTAGTGAAATCAATTGTTGTCTTTTCTGAGAAGTAAAACCAAACTAAAAATAGTATATAAACCTTTCCCCCCTGTTTCAGTAAAAGGGGAACAAGGAGAAGGCACTTGCACAAAAAGGAAACTATCTTGATTGCAATACTTTTGATGAGTCAAAGAAAAAAAGTCCATTATGTGACTAGTCAAGCTGAAACAAACATCAATTTGTCTTTGACATGTCTTGCTATTTGGAAGTAAAAGCACCTTGTCAGGTTGTTTACCTGAAGAACCTGTAGCTCTTAACCTAACTCATTACATACATGTAAATTGGAAAAGTGCTTGAAGGCATGTTAGGATAGAAAATAGAGTTGTTTAAATTGTACTTAATATATGCAAATGTAGAGTGGATGTGCTACGTTTTTCTTTTTTCCCTGCTTAAATCTAAGTCTTCATGAATCATGTTCTATAAATGCTCTACATAACTTTTGGCATCAAAAAATAGAAAAAGAGCACTATTTTATTATTTCATTATACTGAAATTATTTTGTAATTATTTGATTCAGAAAATTAGTGTTATAAGGGAAAATAAGGATTCAGAACAAACCCAACATATGCCACCTTGACATTTAAGAACACAGAAGAGGATTTGTTTGGGGGATTTTTAATTATTTGAGTTCTAACTATATTTAAATATGAGACGGTCTGTTTATGGCTAGTGAAGATCTCCTCCCAGTCCTTTCTATTGATCTTGCTAGCTAGGTCCTTGATCATGCAGAAGACCTGCAATTCAATGCAATCCCATTTGCCCAACCTTTCTTTGATTTGCTGTGTTTCTACATCTTCATTAAGAAATTTTCGGCCTGTGCCAAGGAGCCCTAGAGTTTCTGCTGTTCCTTCCTCAAAGAAACAACCACTCCATTAATAAGTGGGCTAAAGTAAATTTAAAGAGAGACTTCTCTGAAGAGGAAATAAGAATGGCCAATAGACACTGGGTGCCAGTGGCTCACAACTGTAATCCTAGCTACTCAAGAGGCTGAGATCTCAGGATGGCGGTTCAAAGCCAGCCCAGTCAGGAAAGTCTGTGAGACTCTTAGCTCCAATAAACCACCAAAAAAACTGGAAGAGGAGCTGTGGCTCACGTGGTAGAGTGCTTGCCTTGAGCTGAAATGCACAGGGACAACACCCAGGCCCAGAGTTCAAGCCCCATGACCAAAAAAAAAAAAAAGGAATGGCCAATAGACACACGAAGAAATACTCAACATTTCTGGCCATAAAAGGAATGCAAATCAAAACAACATTGACATTCCACCTCCCCCCAGTTAGAATGGCTATAATCAAGAAATCTAATAACAGATGCTGGAGGGGATGTGGCCAAAAAGGAACCCTACTGCACTGTTGGTGGGAGTGTAAACTTGTTCAACTACTCTGGAAAGCAGTATGAAGGTTCCTCAAAGAGTTCCCCTATGACCCAGCAATCCCCATTCTGGGCACTTAACATCTCTTTATGTATAATTTTATCATTATGTTTTATGCTTTTGACTTCTTTGTCATTCATTTTTCCTAGTTTAGTTCTTACTTGATTTTTCTCTGTGCATTTCACTTGAAGTTTCAGGAATGGGAACAACAGAATGGTGAGACAAAGGACAAGGGGGGAACAAATGCAACAGTGACATACACAAGACAATATGTTGGAAATGATCTGTACAACTTGGGGGATGGGGAGTGGAGGGAGGAAAAGTAGGAGAAAAATGAGGGAAGGGGTAACAAGTTTGACAAGAAATGTACTTATTACTTTACTTATGTAACTCTAACCCCCCTGTACATCACCTTGACAATAAAAAAATTATGAAGTTAAAAAAAATAATAATAAAAACAAAACAAATATCAAGAAAAGAAAACAAGAAGCACAGGTCTCTCTGACCTCTCTTATTTCTTCCTTTTTCCTTGAAGCAAGTTACAAGATCTTCATTCAAGAGTTAACATCTTTATACCTGAAGAAAAAGAACATTCTTAAGTTTCTTCTAGCTTATTAAAATCGGATCATGTCTACCAGAAGTGAATCCCAGCTCTTTAATCTTAACTCATAACTGTCTACTCTTCATGAAACCTAAGCACACAACAGAAGCACACATGATTACCTGCCTGAGTCTTCATTTCTGATGACTCCCATGTGATGTAAAGCTTATATAAAGCTCTTTTTTGTTGTTGTTGTTGAAATATTTCTTGTCCTTTATAACTATGCACAGTGAGGTTTTGAGTTCTCAATTATATTGTATAATTGAAACCATATATGTACATACATAAACATTTACACAAACACAAATGTTTTCTTTTTAAAATTTTTTTATTTTTTATTCTTTTG
>NW_012267248.1:10354274-10454520 GCF_000151885.1 Dipodomys ordii | reverse complement strand
AAAGTTCGTTTTTCGACATAACATCTTGTACATCTCATTGTTGCAATGGGTCCACTGTATCCCTATTTAAACAATTTGTTTTTTCCCTCCCCTCCACAAAGTATACCAACATCAAATACAGTGAAAACAGGTTATATCGTGGGGGAGGGACATACAAAGCAACAAAGAAATCACCTTATAAATGGCAAACACAAATATGTTCTTATGTAGTTAATATGTACATGAAATTCTCAAAACATATACAAAGATTTGGGCTATGGCTACCTCACTGCAAATTATTTTATATTTCCTTCATACATTTTTCTGCAAGTAGCATTTTAACTCAGCAGATGTATATACACACATACGTATATGTGATATATGTATACACATATATTCAACATATATATACACATATGTGTGTATATATAGATGTGTATATACATACGTTCCAGTCCTGAGGCTTAAATTCAGGGCCTGAGTGTTGTCCCAGAGCTTTTTTGCACTAAGCACTTGAGTTAGTGAGATTTCCTGTTAAGAATATCATATACATATTCTAGTTCTTATAAATGAGGGAGATCATGTGACCTGCTTTTCTTTGGGTCTGGCTTACTTTAAATCCCTACATATCACCCTGAACCAGAATCAACTCCAAATGGATCAAAGACCTCCAGGTAAAAGCAGATACCTTGAAAATATTACAAGCAGAAATAGGAGAAGTACTAGGAATCATTGGCACAGGTTGAAACTTTCTTAATAAATATCCAGAAACACAACAAATCAAAGAAAGCTTGAACAAATGGAATTGCATGAAACTGCAGAGTTTCTGCATGGCAAAGCTAATAAGATCAATAGAAAGCCCACAGATTGGGAGATCTTCAGCACCCATTCAACAGACAAGGGTCTCATATCTACAATATACCAACAGCTCAAGAAATTAAATCCCCCAAAACAAACCTCCCAAACAACCACCCCACTAAAAAGTGGGCTAAAGACTTTAAGAGAGACTTCTCTGAAGAGAAAATATGAATGACCAAGAGACACGTGAAGAATTGCTCAACATCTCTGGCTATAAAAGAAATGCAAATCAAAACAACATTGGGATTCCACCTTACATCAGTTAGCATGGCCATAATCAAGAAACTTAACAACAGATGCTGGTGGGGATGTGACCAAAGTGGGAGTTCCTCAAAAGACTCCACATAGAGCTCCCCTGTGACCCAGCAATCTCACTTCTGGGCATTTACCCAAATGACCACTAACAAGGCCACACTAAACCCACAAGTGTGGTGATATTCATCACAACATTATTTCCCATAGCCAAGATATGGAACCAACCCAAATGCCCCTCAGTTGATGAATGGATCAAGAAAATGTAGTACACATACACAATAGAATTCCATGCTTCCATCAGAAAGAATAACATTGTTCCCTTCATAAGGAAATGGAAAGACTTGGAACATATATATATATGTATATATACATGTATATACATATAATATATACATGTATATATATGTATACACACACACACACACATATATATATATATATATATATATATATATATATATATATATTTGTCAGTTGTGGGGCTTGAACTCTGGGCCTAGGTGCTGTCCCTGAATTCTTCAGCTTAAGGCAAGCACTCTACCACTTGAGCCACAGCACCACTTCCAGTTTTCTGAGTGATTTACTGGAGATAAGAGTCTTACGGACATTCCTGCCTGGGCTGGCTTTGAACTGCCATCCTCATATCTCAGCCTCCTGAGCAGCTGGGATTACAAGCGTGAGCTACCAGCACCTGGCTACAAATATATTTTTAAATAAGTATTTTTCTATGCAATGATGTAAAGAAAGTATAGAAAGGAACTGGACTGAGTCAGAGACAAATTGTTTTATGAATGATAAAAATAACTTGTGTAAGAAACGTGAAGACTGGAATATAAAAAGGCTGAAAAGTCTGAGAGGTGTCGTGTCGCAGAGAAGAACCCACCAAAGATAGGCAAGGTTGAGGCTGATGGAGAACAAATGAGGGAAGGAAAGAGCTTAAGGTGTCATTTCCGTGACTACACCAAACCAGAAAGAAATAGGAAACTAAGGTGTAGGGGAAAAAATAGAGGTTTATTTAATGGGACTGACCCTACACAAAGATTCTAACAGGCAATAGGACAGATGGCTAGAATCTAGGAGAATGATGTCAGCAGCTGAGACTACAGATTGGGAGTCTCATAATTGTAAAATGGTTTGATAAGGATCAGAAATGCTCTGAACAGAAGTGCAGATCTAAGGGAGAGAAGGGAGAAAAAAGTTTGATGAGCCTGAGGATGCTAACATCAGGCAAGGAATTAGAAGAGTGTAACTTACTGAAACTAAAGGGCAAATACTAGGATGAGTTAAGGGTGTCTAAAGATGAGAAATTTCCTGTACGACTGAAGACTGCACTGTTGGTTAATTAAGATCTATGATCTCAGGGTTTTGTTTTGTTTGCTTTCTTTTTGGTGAGTGGTTCAAGTAGAAGACTATGTTACATAACCTGAGTAGGTTAGAGGAGTTTCTGAAGTGGAGTCACTGGGTATAGATCGACTTCTCAAAAAGCACAAATACACCGTGAGGCCAATGGCCGCATCACTAGATGGGGGATGGAGATACTTTTAAATCTCCAAAACTCTTGTCTGCTCCCTTGCCTATAAAAGGAAGAAGACAAAGTCCCTCAAGCAGATGTTTAGTGAGGATTAAATTCCAGTGCCACTATAATACATTCGTGTCCTTTGACTGGATAAGAATTTGTTGTTGCCAATCACAATGTTTTGATTTTCATGTCTTACTCATCAGCCAGGTGAATAGAACACATAGAATTAAGAATGGCCTCCACATTTCCATATCTCATCTTTGATTTTATGGAGTTGAGTTTGACATCAGAAAATATTAATATATGCCATTAATATATGCCATTTATTTATTTTTATTTATTTTTATTTTCTATTTGATTTATCTATAGATGCCATATAGTAATATATGCCATTTCAAATATAGTTAAAGTTTAGTCTGGAGATAAAGGAAGTTAAGGCAGAATATTTCTTCTCTCTAAAGAATAACCTCAGATTGTGAAGATTTTTTTAATAGATCAGAGTGAACAATGAGAATTCCTGTTGTAGGTTTGTTCAGTGTCCAACTCTTTCTTGAGCTGCATCTCTGACATCTCTATCTATATTCTTCAGGTGAGTCTGAGGTCATACAGTGTGCATATGATGTAACAATGGCTGCCAGCTCACAGGGAAATGGTCAGAAGTTCAGACTGTAGGTGCAGAGCAGGCAATGATCCTGAGTTAATCTAGACACATCCAAGCCTCAAAGTTCCCAGATTTCCCAAGAAAGAAGTCATAGAGGCCACAAGCCAGAGTTCACCTCTCCAACTTCCAAGAACTCCACAGGTGAGAGCATTCCTCCCTTCCAGGTGATTTAAATCCCCAGAAAAGATCTTCACTTTGGACCATTCTAATTTAAAGGGAAGGCTCTGATGGCCACCAGAAAACAAAGCCATGAGCAGATTAACCAAGAAATTTGAGAATACAGAGCCTTTTTAGAGAATTTTTTTTATATAAGAATCTGCTTAAGTTAGTCTAGTCAGTGGCAATTTCTCAGGTGTGTATGGATATGTATAAATACTACATATTTAAAACTTTTTGGATCTTCTCCAGATGTTTCAAATACTAACACTGACAGAATTTCCCTTTAAAGGATGCCCTGCAAAGATTCTATTATTTGTAATTTTAAGTAGAAATTGACAAGGAGCATTTTTTCCCAGCCTAGTGGGAATTAGTTATGTGCATACGTCACAGACTTGGAGCAAACAGAGATTCTATTTTTTTCTTTTCCTTCAAAGTTAAGAAAACCACACTTGGGAGGAATCTTTGGATAGCACTGGCTGTGCTTCATTCTACTCCTTTTGGAATTGGCATGCGTGTGTATTAGAGGAAAAACTCCGCATACATTCTTTCATGCTGTTTAAATTGCAGGAAGAAGCAGCTTTAAGACAAAGTGAGTTTTCTGTATATGTTTCTTTTGTGTTTTGTCTGTGTGGTATTTTAATTTCTTGAATTTTTTTAATGATAAGAGATTTTTTTAAATATACTTTTTAGTAACTGCAATTAGAGTTCAATTAGAGTCACTGAATTACTGAACTTTATTTGCTGGGCTTTTCAAATTTCTACTTTGTATACCATGCACATACACACAATATTATCCAAATGACTCTAAGTTGCCTTCTGAGTTTTTGTAATGTCTTTTAACGTGGGCAATCCCTGTTATAAAAGGGGACAGGAGAGATTCCAGGTTTCATTTGGTTTCAGTTATTTGAATGAATAAGTTTATCACTGAGGGTATTTTATAACTGAACTCATATTTCAGAAGCACACTTTAAAGTCTCTTAGAGATATCTAAGTAAAAGGAGTTAATAGAAAAGTCTTGCTATTTCCAAGAAAAAATCTGCTTACATTCTAAAATAGGCATATATAAATGTATACTGAGATCAACTAAAAGGTCTGTGCACCAACCCACTCAGGTATAGTATACGTCACATCAGTCTAAAGTGCTGTATGTCGAAACTGTTATTTAAGCTAAACACTCTGCATCTTATGTGTTCATGTTTCTCACTCTCTTAGTCACACCCTCTTTGGTATCAGTCATTAATTGGAAAAGCAAATGCAGCTCTTCCGATGTCATTTTCGAGTTTTGGAAAGGTGGAAATTACAAACACCATTAATGAAAATGTAATGCTCTTAAGCATACAATGTGCGACTATCCTCAAATCACCTCCCATCCACAAGTCCTGTCATGTGTAAAGGCTAGTATTTTTCATTAGCAAAAGTCTATGGATTAAAATTAACAGGATCATTATAATCAGGCTGGTGTGTTAACATGTATATCATGAGAGATACCTAAAGCAGATATCATAAATGACTGGGTGGGAAGGTATACTTCAATGTAGAGTTTCTACACTTGTTCTTTGGTTCTCACATGGCTATCAGCTGATAATTCTGGAACTGTGCTACTCGAGTGGCAGACTAGCGTTTTAATGTAATATCACTTCCTGACATCACCTTATCGCTTGTTTTTTCTTTTTATACTCACCAACGTTTTTGAATAAAACTGGGTTTATTTGGGTTTCTTAGCCAGCTCCAGAAGGTTTTCTTCTTATACTCTTGAAAACCAGTGTTTGTAAGATTTGAGAGAAGCTTTGCTTTTATTAATGGAGAAAACACGATCTTTTTAGAAGTAATTGAAATAAATGTTGCATTTACAAGGGACATGGCAAATCAGATGTCAATTAAATGAAGTATCCATTTCCATGTTCTTATCATTATTTTTCCTTGGTCCTCAGTTTTCTTGGTTACCGCATAGTAACGTAGAAAAGCTGAGAAAAAAGATGGAGAAGAAAAATGCTTCCCCAAAACCTCAAATCCTCTTAAAATGATTGGCATGGGTGTTTATCCACCTCTAAATCAGATTGTCTTAGGACCACAGATTCCCTGAAGAATCTGACAGAACTAATAAACTTTCTTCTCAGAAATCAAATAAACACTAAACTCAATGTTGAGGAAGGACATCAAAGGCATGCCAGTCAAAAATTCTTATAGACTTTTGGGGGGACATCTTCCCACACACCCAAATAATTCATATTTCTCTTATCATTTCAGCCCTGGCTAAAGAGTTCCATCTGGCTGTCCCACGGTATTCTCAAGCTTCTTCATTGCATTGTAATGGTAAGCAGCATTTTCTCTTGTTTTTTTTTTTTCCCACGCTGCTTCCTCCTATACAGTGAGTGACACTATGACCCCAGCCAGTGATGCAATTTGAAAACTGAGGATAAACTTCTCCCCCCTCCCCCAGTCCTGGGAACTTGGGGCCTGGGCACTGTCCCTGAGCTTCTTTTGCTCAAAGCTAGCACTCTACCCATTGAGCCACAGTGTCATTTCCAGCTTTTTCTGTGTATGCGGTACTGAGGAATCAAATCCAGGGCTTCATGAGTGCTAGGCAAGCAGTCTACCACTGAGCCACATTCCCAGCCCTGTGGATGAACTTCTACCTCTTCAATCCACTTCCTCTTTCCTCCTCCCACTGCCATCTCCTTTCTGAGTGTCAGAGTAACCCCTTCACCAGCCTCTCTGACTCTAGAATCGTCCCCTTCCATTGTGCTACCTACAGAATAGATGAATGCCCAAATTCATTTCAGGAAACTCAGTCTCCAAGAAGCAATATATTGGATTCTAACACATCTTGTCAAGCTTTATGGTGCTCAAAACCACTTGTAGTTTGAATGCCTGTCTTTTAGCATTTCTAACAAGTTCTGGGGTCACGTTAATTCTCTTGTCGCTGCAAAGTCAGTGCCACTCTCCTCCTCGGTCCGAGCAGAGAAAAATTCAGGCAGGATGTGTAACTTAGTGAAAGTGATCCAAGTGTTTATTAGGAAAAATATGTGGTAGACAGAAGGGCATTATGATGCAGCATTTCAGTTTGTTTAGCCATCCTGAGAGTTCACGCATGAATATTAGTGTTTCTGGTCCCTTGTTTCTCCAGCAAAGAATCCAGAAGGACATGGAAGCCTATAGGGCAAGGGTGACATGTGCCAAAGGGCTGCAGTGTGGAGGGCAACATACTTCCTCCCACCTTCATGGAGGGATCAAGAAAAGCAGATAGGTCCTTGGTTGGAGTTTCTATTTTCCTTGATTTGCTCAAACTCTGATGGACAGGTTGGTTTAAAGCACAGTGTAAGCGTATGTAATAATTGAGTGCTTAGGCTTGCCCCATCTCTGGGGCTTGCTGGTATGAATATGCACATGTTCCTCCTAGAGAGTAATCCCAAACCTAGCTCCTGAACCATGAAGGTCATTAATCCACCACAGAGGCATACCAAGTAAGGGCGGTGCTTTTCTGGACAGCTATCTAGTTATTTGGATCATTTATGATCATTCGTGTGTGTGTGGTGGGGGGGGGGGGGGATAGTACTAGGGCTTGGGCCTAGGCACTACCCATTAGCTTTTTAGAAGAAGTGATACTCTCCACTTGAGCTGTATCTCAACTTCTTGCTTTCTGGTGATTAGTTTGAAATAAGTTGCACAGACTGGCTTTGCACCATTATCTTCAGCTCTCAGCCTCCTGAGTACCTAAGATTACAGATGTGAGCCAGCAACGCATGGCTGCCACCACTTTTATGGTCCCTTAGGGAAGGCCCTTTGGAGAAGTGTTGGGAGCATTTTCTAAGGAAAGGAGAACGTATCTGTGGGTGAGTCCTTGATGAGGCCTTTTGAGTGGCTCTGGTCACCACGGAGGACATGTTCTTGCTGTAGCCCTGGATGCCAGGACCCCCTAGGCCCCCTATATCACTGTGAGTTCATTGGCCACACTGAGGAGCAAAGGGTTTAGAATAAGGGGACAGGCTGGAATTCAAATCACAATATATGTGATCCAACACTTCTGTGAACTCAGAGAAGCATATAGCCTCTGTGTGCCTCATTTACATTTTACATAAAATAAAGATCTTAATGTTGTACCCCTTTGTTAGGTTTGATATAAGGAATGAATACATTTCTATATTAAAATTAGTTGCAGCCATACCTGGCAAAGGGTACACCTTTTAGTCCCTAATTACTTTTGCTACATGTCAGAACACTGAATGATTTAGCCTCTATATTTTGCTCCAAATTGGATTTTGCTATTGCTCTCTCTCTCTCTCTCTTTCTCTCTCTCTCTTTTTCTCTCTCTCTCTCTCACACACACACACATCCCTTCAACAAATACCTCTTTTCTACAAGCCTTCTCTAGATGCTTCCCCATAAACCACTCTGCAGACAAACATAACTCACTTCAATCACTGTCACCTTTTAGGTTTCAGATGCCACATTCCCTAGATAATCCTGATCCCCCACCTTGCACCCAGTTATGTATTTGGCTCCACTTTTGTGTATTCTCATCATATCACTGCAACCATTAGTGGATTATGTGGGCATAATTTGCACTTGAAAAAAACATACAAGCAGCTGACACTAAGCGGTCACACTGTCTAAATTAAGGTTTATGTTTTTTAAAATGACTGACAATGTGTAATTACATTAAAACTACTCATTTGTTCTCTAGAACATTTTTATAATTATGCTACCAGAAAAGATTCTAACCCTTGACCAATAATTTTAAAATGTTGAACAATTGCACTCTAACTTTGTTCAATATTGTCCTTTTTATCAAAGTGTGATACACTATGATATTCAATTTGGAAAATACTAAAAAGTAAAACTCTTTAAAACTCCATATGCTCAGGCCAGATGTTTTACCTTTTTAACGTGTTTCCTTCTAAATTTGTTTCCTACTTTAAAATGTATACTTATGTATTTGGTATAACTAACTTAATGTGGAGCAAAAAGAATACTAGGGAGTTGGGGCTGAGAGTGTGTGGGGCCGGAGAGAGGGGACAAACAAATGGAGAGAGGACAGATAGGTGAATGCAGTCCTGATATTCAATGAATATACGTGAACATGGAAGCAGGTAAACTGAGGAGTGAAGCTGGGAGAGATGGGGAGAGTGATGAAAGGAGTGTAACATTGATCCGGATGCATTTTATTCAGAAACTGACATGTTAGCTTGAAAGCCCTTTGTACAGATAATTAGACCTTTTGTAAAGATAATTAAAAAGAAAAGAAAGAAAAATGTATGCATTTGAGCTGATTATTTGATTTAATATGTTTACATTTAAAGCAATATTATGACCATTCCATACCATGCACATCATGCAAAATACCACTATAGGCGCCATATTAATGATTTCTAGATTTATTTTTAAAGTAATTTAGCAAATTACTCTGTATTCTTCTAAGGAATATATCCAAGTAAATATCAAGTCCCAATTTAACTTAAATATACTTTAGCAAACACCAAGTGAAGTACCACTTAAAGCTCAAAATATACTTTGAAACTTGGGATCTAAGGCCAATAAATATTTTCAATAAAGAGCTTGGCAGTAAATCCAAAACTATAATAAACTCTAACATAGAGAAAATCTATAACAAGTTTGAATTCCATAAAGCACTGAAAATATGAATTAGCTCTTGTTCCAATCAAGGAAATAGAATACTTATTATTATGTTTGCTTTTGGTTTTTTGATTGATCCAAGGAATTTACCAACAATGATATACATCATTTATTTGTGTTCATTATTTTCAAACTATAACTAGCATAATAAAGGAATCTCTTGTGTGTCATAATTTAACATCCCGATTAAGAACAACGTAGGTATCTGTAATTCTCTTTCTTCTTTCTTTCTCATATCAGTATCTGTACACACCCAATACAACAAACAGCTTATGGATGTGTTCATAGGTTGGGTGGCTGCATTGGGCTCACTCAGCCACTCCATGATTGGACAGGGAGAGAATGCAGGTGGGGTTTCAAAGTGCCCCTTTGCCCAGTTATTTATCACTGAAGTGACTGGAGTGGAGAGTGAAATTGGTGAGCCAAAGGAGAGAAATCTTATCCTCAGAAAGATTCCTATAAAAGGAAAGCACAACCAAGGAGGAAGCAAAGTTTCCCTCATATGATATTTAATTCAAACAACAACAAAATAAATTCTTAGTCTGTTTTAAATGTAAGTCATCCATGAAAATTGTCAAAATGCCAAGCAAGAGAGATTTTTAGCTGCTGGAATCTGTCACAGATCTGCCTTTCCAGTGGTGTTGTCTTCAGTTGACTAAGAAGAAAACAATGGGCTTGAGAGCATTCACAGCAAGGTGTAGCTCTGACATGAACAATAGTTTTGAACATGGCTCTCAGTGATTCAGGCATGGAGGAATACTGCCCTAGGTGTGGTCCCGCAAGCAGCTGCATTAGAACCCACTCAAGCTGAGTTCATTCTCCTTCTGTCCATCGCCTACCCAACTAGAGCTTGTCCTCTACTTGTGATACTTCCACTTCTTTGAGCCTCTCTTTTACTCTATCCTCATAGTTCATAGAAGAAGCTCTGCTTAAAGTTAGGAAGAAATGATTCGGAAACTCCCAGTGTGCCTACCCAGCAGCATTTCCACATCTTCCTCCTCTTTTACTTCTGTCTTCCAACAGTCACCAGGAGTCTAGTTCCTGGCCTGCACTTTTTGTTGTGCAGAAAGATCATTACCTGAAATAATGTGAATGGTAGAGAGTGGGGGCCAGGAAAACACAAGACAGGGTTTAATCCACTAGAAGAGTGACAGAGAAGAAATGATGTGTGTGTCTGATCATCTCCCATGTCAACGTGCAAACTTTCTATAGGCTGACCCCTAGTCTTAGAGTCATTGTCAAACATGATTGCTGGTCCAGCAATAATACTTGAGAGATTTAACAAAACCTACAGAACTAAAGCACACATGCTCAATGTTGCTTGACATTATTTTAATAAAACAGGACCCACAGACTGTGGGGAGCCAGATAAAGAAGGTCTTCCTTTAATGCTATACTAAAAGCTTGAATTCTCTACATCTCGAAGAATAGTGTGATTCAAAGCCAAGTATCTTGAAGTATCTGGATTAGCTTCTTTATTTATAAAGCAGAATATGAATGAGGATTTTGTTCTGCAGATTTGTCTGTAGTCAAGACAGCTGCACTCATTCAACACATATTTGTATGAGGCTCTGCTGTAGGCGTGGTGGACACAACCCTGAAGTCTGCTTTGCGTGACTCATTGGCACGGGAGAGATGTTGGAGATGAAAAGTAAAAGTAATGCTAAATACCAACCAATATTTGTCAACGAATTCTGTGATCGTTCAGCTTCCAAAGGCTGCTAACAGATTTTCCTCACTTCTCTATATACAGAACTAGCATAAAAACCTGATACCAACATCTTGTGTTTCTAAAGCTGTAAACTTAGAACTGCTGAGTGAAGGCTGGAATTCTTTGGCTATACTAATTTTTCTTTAACAGGTGCTATGAAGCACACATGCCTAAATCTTTTGAGATTGACAGCAGACAAAAATTAAATAGAAGCTTGGCCTTAAATATTGGATGGTGCCCAACCACTTTTATAGCCAATAAATTTTGAGCTGTTAAAGGATAATTTATAATTATTGAGTACTGCCGACACAAAGTACCAAATAGAGGTCTACCTTGTATGTATTAAAATCACATTCTAGTGTGAGGTACAATATTCTTCTTCATAAATACTGAAAACAAACAACTGGATAACATCAACCTCCATCCTGTAGTCCCAACTCAGACACTATTATACAGCACACATACACACCTATAAGTGTGTGTATATACATATATAGCAATACATACATATATACATGCACATATATATGTATATGTATATGGGTATATATATGTGTATGTATGTATGTATGTATCACTACCTCACTTTTACTGATGATCTAGAAAATAAAACCAAATCTAGTTTGGGGGCTTTTCTTTCCTGCCTCCAAAGCAACTGAATAATGACAACAATAAATAATTAAAGCTGAGTTGCCTTCAATGAAAGCTGTTGATCAATAAGGTGAGAAGGAAGGGAAGTAGGCTCGGTAGATAGATGGGATAAGCAGGAAGGGTTAGGCTGGTGAGGAGGATAAAAGGAGGTTGTCCAATAGGTTATTTGCAACTCTGAAAAATAAACAAGGGAAATGCTATTTTTAGAGATGCTATTTTGGGGGGTGAGAGGCAAGGGAGTATGATACAGGCGATAACATTGATTGGCATGCAGTGTACATGCATGGAGCTATAACAATGAACCTCTTCCCCCTTATAATTAATCTAAGCTACTACAACTGAGCTGCCATGTTGGAGGGTCCTGGTACTTCCTTTGAAAGACCTTGTTTTTTTTATAGAAAGTCAGCGGTAGACTGTCCTCATGCTTGAAATGAACCTTTCTGGCTGTGATCTGGTCAATAATTAAAACCTGGAATGACAGATGCAAATAAGAAGAAGGCTTTCATCCTTTTCTCTTTCAAAAAATCTTAAAGTAGCCAAAGTTCTTTGCAAATAATCTTGTTGGTGGTGGTGATGATGATGATGATGATGATGATGATGATGATGATGATGATAGCAAACATCTATAAATAAAAACCAAGGGAAAAATGGTTTCTGTTACATACATATCTGTAATCCTGAATTCTGGCTAAAGCATATTTGCTTTTTGTATTATCAGATATAAGGGGGGGGAGAGGAGAAGTGCCACCACTAAATTACTAAACTCAGTTTTTCTCATTTGTTAGTTGAGAATTGCTAAGTCGAAAACTAGGTGTATAAAAATCACCCCCCCCCCAGTTCCTAGATTTAGTGGTCCTGTGAAAATTAGGAGTTTGGATTAAAAGTGTATTTTTAGAAGGGGGGAAAAATCAATTCCAAGGGACATTTAAACTTGTTGAGATTGTTTTGGGAAGGGAGAAAAGAGTTGAGGGAAATTGGAGAGGATGAGCAAATAAGATAATTATATACATGATAGACTTGTGAAAGGGAAATCCCCATGTATAACTAAATGATGCTAATTAAAATGTTGAAAGGAAAAGAAACATGACTAAGCTTAAGAGTCTGTATCTTTACCATAAATTAAAGGATTTCTTTTTCCTGCTTTTTGCTAACAATTCTCTCTGTTCTCCCTTCTCATCTTATTTCTTCCCCTGCCCACCCTAAGTTTTCCTTCTCCTCTTCCTTTTCAGTAAGTATTTGCAGAAAATAGTTGTACAACTAGTTCGTTTCAGAGTGAAAATTCTTTCTTCTTAAGAAAAGGAAATATCATACAGAGTTAAGCTGAGTCATAAATTGCAAAATGACCAAAATAGTGTCAGATATAAGAATGTTTTTAAATGGGTCACTAAACCGGCAACAAATTTGAGCATTTAATTTTAAAGGAACTCTATCACTTTTATTTAACTAAACTTTGTCTGAAGTAGGCTACTCATTGCTAATTTATTATTTTAAAAAATATTGTGTAAAGTTCATTTGGATTAACAGTGTGAAAATTCTCTAATAAATATTTTCAAGATTATATTTAGAATGATGTATTGTAGTTTTCTTCAATTCTCTGGGGGGAAAATACTAGAAATAGTCTTTTGAACTTAGTTTTCATACTGGTAGAATAACACCCTGAAAGTGAATTCTCTCTAGTCCTTCCCTTCTGTGATAAAGATAAGAGATTCAATGAGAAAAGATGTTTGAAGATTTAATTCAATTTTTGAAATAGGCAACTTTCACACTAAATGCAGAGTTCCAAAGATATAAAAAAGGCTTTGCAGTAAAAACTAAATCTTACTGCCTTTCCTGTCTCTTCGTCATGCTGTCTCTGTGGTTTCTTCAAGAGTGACTTTAGCAGGGCCTGGTGGCTCATTACTTAGTTCCAGCTACTGTGGAGGCTGAGATCCAAGCATTATGGATCAAAGTCAGTCTGGGAAGAAAACTCTAGGAGACATTTAACTCCAATTAACCCCTAAAATGCACAAGTTGAACTGTGGCTGAAGTGATAGAGTGCTAGACTTGAATGAGAACCACCAAACACAAAAAAAATGACTCTAGGGGCTGGGAAGGTGGCTCAGTGGTAGAGCGCTTGCCTTGCATGCATGAGGCCCTGGGTTCAATTCCTCAGCACCACATAAGCAAAAAGAAAAAAGCCGGAAGTGGCGCTGTGGCTCAAGTAGTAGAGCACTAGCCTTGCGCTGAAGAGCTGAGGGACAGCGCCCAGGCCCAGAGTTCAGGCCCCATGACTGGACCCCCCCCTCCAAAAAAATGATTCTAGATATTTTTAAATTAACTGAGAGGAAGCCAAATTGGTTTTGTGTGTGTATGTGTGTGTGGTTATGTGTGTATGTATGTGTATGTGTTGTTGTTGTTGTTGAATTGCCAGCCCTTAGGTTAGAACTCATGGCCTAGGCACTACCTTGAGCTTCTTCTGCTCAAGGCTAGCACTCTACCACTTGAGCCACAGTCCCACTTCCAGATTTTTCTGAGTAGTTTAGTGGAGATAAGAGTCTCACAGACTTTCTTGCCCAAGCTGGCTTTTAACTGCAACCCTCAGCTCTCAGCCTCCTGAGTAGCTAGGATTACAGGCATGAGCCACCAGAATCCTGGGTTTTGATAAATACTAATGTTGCAGAACTATTAGAATACTAAATTATAGGTAGATAGATATTCTTAAAATATTTGTCATTTTCCAACTATCCTTACTGTATTTTCTCTGTACTCCTCAACAATGTTCATATTTGTGTATCTTCTAATCCTTTTAAGGTAGTTTGATATGTCTTAGCTTGTTTGCTATAAAACATCATCTATAAATATGCTTTCTAAAATTATATATATGTATATTTGTCAAAATGCCTCTTAAATTACTCTAGTATAAAGTTACTATGACTTATCCCCCTCCCCCAAAAATCTTGAAAATTATCAATGGAAGTTAAGGATTTGGAAGTAGATTTGAAAGTTAATGCATATGTCAAAGAGTGCATACACCTTCTCATGAGCCCTTCTGATAGTGGTATGCTAGCCTCACCAAGTATCTGGAGTTGGACATCCCCCAGATCTGTGAAAGAGAGCTCTGATGAGTAAAATCGACTTTTATTTTCTTTAGTCCTCTGCAGACTAACGAGAGTCTGAATACTGCAAGGACCACTGCTTTTGAGAACACAATGAAAAAATGTAACATTAGGGTGAATCCTTACTCCATACCTATACCCTTCAGCAACAATGCTGGTAGACTTGTAGAGAGATCGGATGTAAATACCCTTTAACTTGGCCAATGTGTCCAGACATCTTTAAAACTCAAGGAAAAGACGCATACCACCTTCTACATGGAAAGAGGAAGGGAATATGAGAACCCAAGAAGGACATTACAAGGCAGGGATGTTCATCCCTATTCCCTGGCCTTGCATCATTTTCATATTCCATAAAGCAAGAATTGCTCGCAAATCACCATCAGTTTTATCATGAGCTTCTCCCAGATCATCGCATACTTTTCCACATGGCCATTTGCACCCAGATACCTGGGTCTGATGAATTATTTAGCTGATAGATGTGTCCTGGGTTAGAGTTTAGGCCCTTCCTCAGTAGTCTCAATGTCAATAAGGCAGGCCCCTGAACTTGTATTTGTTATTACATAAAAGGAGACAGTGTGAAACAAAAGAGTCAATGAACCTCTCTCCCCAATGCTGAAAGCTACAGTCTGTGTTCCAACATCATATTAATGAACATGATAACAATGGTCTCCAAATAGAAAGGATGACCTATCACAAAAATAAAAATAAAAAACCTGGAGTTAACCTGCAAGGAATTTTAGAGTGCTTCTTGAATATCCCAAGAAACATGGAGAGGAGTGGGTCCCCTTACTGGCTCACATTTGATATGGCTCACATTCTTATAGACTTCACCTGTAGAAATAGAGTCAATTTGGTGATTCCTACAAATGAAATGATGTGCTGACCTATGTGAAAGTGTTAGGTACATGATCTCTCTAGGCTGAGTTCCTTGTGTATAACAAAGCCTTAGGTAAGCTTTCAGGAGTCCCTGTGACCATGTAGGAACTACACTTGCTTTTCCAGAACATCTGTACAAGATAATAGAGTAGGAGGACACACTCAATTTACATCCTTTAAAATGATTATGGCTCCTTTGGGATCAGAATGTAGACACAAACCTGATGATGAGTTTTAAAGCTGAAAATTGAGATTTATTAAGGGACAGATGCAGATAATTCATTTTTATCTTTAAGGGCAAGACTCTTGTCCTGAAAACCTGTTTATATGCTTATGGAGAAAAAAAAATTTAAATCATGTTAAACTTATGTATTTTAAAAGAGTTTTCTACATTTTTACTACTTATAGTGCAACATTGCTAGGCTTATGTTTTATCTTGAATTATATTTTGCCTCTATTTTACTAATAGCTACCATAACTGCATATTTCTGAATGTAGTTGGTCCAAGAAAATTATACAAAGTCCTTTTTTTTATTATTTTACTTTGCTTTGTTAGTATCCACAGAACACTGATTACCCAGATGGAAAGCTCTAGTCAGCTGTTTTGTTTCATGGGAGAATAGTTCATCAGCCCTCAAGAGAATTCATGTTTGACCTCTCTACACAAGACATTGAGCTTCCAACAAACTGACCTTGCAAGTACATCCCTAGAGACTAATATCAAACATTCCACCCCAATTCTATGATGCTTGTTTTAGGTTACTTTTTTGATTGATGGCCTGAAGTTATGGCTTTAGTTATTTTTAAGATTGTTTGTTGAGTTTTTTAAAAGTAGCATTTGAAGAAGAAGAAAATAGCCTCTTCCTTCAAAGTGTAGACTATGGTCATTACTGAATATTTTCCATTGAGCCCAGGATACCTACAGCTGATTTTAGCATGACTTTTTTGTTCTTATATAGTCCTTGCATGAGATCATAGACAGCGCATATGGTTCATAGTTTACAGTTAAAATGTAAAGGCCAGTAGAGTTAAATGGCCTCTACAGCAATGAACAAATCAAATACAATGCTAAAACAACTATTATCAAAAATCGGTAGCTTTTGACTTTTGAGCCAATATTCTTCTGAGTCAGTCTTTGGTTACAAACTCAAAACAAATAGAAGCACATAGCTTTGTGCAACCTTGACCTCATAATCAGAAGAAATGGAAGAAAAGAAACAAAAGTAGAACATATTTAGTTTTTCTGAGTCCTGTTTAGCTTTAAAGCATGGGAAATCGAAGATTTTCTGCTCTAGAACATATGCTTAGTCCACTTGGCTTAGTTTACACAGACTAATAATAAGTTTGGAAGATTTATTTTTCTCATATCTCATTTGACTCTGCTAAATCTTCTCCAGTCTTGTGGCTCATTACATCAACAATACTTGTGCTAACATAGTGAATACAAATTACTTTGCAGTACTGGTAAAGACAAGGAATTCTACAAACTCATACAGAACACAAGAGCCAGTTCAGACTCCAAAACATATCAAAGAGTTCAGTTTAACTGTAGTTTATCACTGCTTTTAGTTTAGGGGGAAATTCTTTTAATTATAGCAACAGATTGTTACTTTTCTGCTTTGTTTTATCTATAATCTTCAATGGTCTTCAGTGGTCACCATCCTGAAAGAATTCTCACTACCACACAGAACCTTGTTTTGTTCTTAATCTTTTGCCATTTTTCCTTCCTTCTCTCTCTCTCTCTCTCTTTCTCTCTCTCTCTCTCTCTCTCTCTCTCTCTCTCTCTCTCTTTCTCTCTCTGTCTCTCTCTCTCTGTCTCTGTCTCTCTTTTTCTTTTTTGTCAGTTGTGGAGCCTGAACTCTGGGCACTGTCACTCAAGTCTAGCACCCTACCACTTGAGCCACAGAGCCACTTCCAGCTTTTTCTGCTTATGTGGTGCTGAGGAATCAAACCCAGGGCTTCATGCATGCAAGGCAAGCGCTCTACCACTGAGCCTCCTTCCCATCCCCCTCCTTTGACATTTCTGCCACACATATAATAGATATAAATTAATGCATTATCAAGAGACATATCCCATGCAAATTCTTCTTTCATATCCAAGTCTTTATCCTTTGTTCTTTTTTTTGAAAATGTGCTTTCTTAGGTACTAGTCTTGGTATATGGAGTATCAGACTCCAAGCTTTCCTTTCATCCAGCCATTCACTTGTAAAATGCTTAGTGAGATCCTACTATGCCTCCTAAGATACAAATGTGAAGTAAGAGACACATTCTTAAAGGGCAATCCACGGAGGGAGAAAGAAATGCACAGAACAGAACAACTGTTACAAAATGTGGCAAAAGATAAAAACATCTATCAATTTAGGAGACTAATTACTCTGCACTGGAGAAATGACAATGTTCCTGAGGATAAGACTTTTAACTAGACTTTTATTGATTAAGAAAACATCAGTTTGAATGAGGTAACAGAAAGAAAAAATTGGGTGATCATAATGTTTTTGAAGCAGTCATTCATTAGAAGTTACTGGAAAAAGGAGAGAAAGGAGAGAGAAGATAGCTAAGGATCTCCATGCTAAGCAATTGAGTTTAGCCTTTATTTTTTTATTAGTTTTATTATGCAAAGGCATTTCAATTCCACAAGTCAGGTTATGAGCATAATGCATCTTAATCAGAGTTTCTACTTTCATTTTTCTCTCCATATTTTCCCATTCCATGCCTACTCACAAGCTACTTAGTTCCATTTTTAAACATGCATTGAATATAATGAATAAGCATTTGCTCACTCTTCCTCCATTCTCGTCTTTTTCCCTGTTGGTTCTCCCTTCACCATGACAGAACATATAATTAGAGAAAAGGCTGTTGAAATTCTTTCACTGGGGAAAGAAAACAATGAATCTGAGAGTAAATCTTGTTGAGGATTGTGGAAGATGTTATGGAACTCCTCAGGGAAATTGAGCTATCAACAGAGAACAAGAACATGTAATAGCTACGTGCTTGGCTCTAGGGGGTGCAGGGAAGAGAAGAGAATGCATGCATCTGCCTTAGCAGACTAGGTGTGTTGGCTACTTCTACACTGCAGTTGATTTCCATAACCCTTAAGAGAGAATACTACAGTATACTTTGATTAACAAGGCTTTAAAAATGCTCTTGGCTGCTCATCAGACACTTGCCGCCCTTTTCATTCTAAATGAGAAAATCATGGAAAGCAAACTCACCAAGATAAAATATTTTATCCAGTTTCCATTTCGATCTAAGTTTTGTGTATAAGCCAAACAAATTTCAGCCTTCAAATTTCACCCTAATATTTCCCAGTAGCATTTCAATATTCCTACACTACTCATGTTTTAATTCTTTCAAGTTCTTCCTGATAGAAACACAGAAACAAATGTACAGAATCCATGAAAGACAAGAGTGAGTGGTATAGTTGTTTAACACTCCTAGATGTGAGCACAGACACATTTACACAAGTGAAGCTACCTTGAAGAAACAGATGAAAATTAAGCCAGAAATCCCATCAGACTTTAAAGAAAAATGCACTTGTACATATATGTGAAAGTAATGGTTACAGCAGTTTTTTAATGTATTTACAAGAGCAAAGCACATATTGGACTAATTACCATTTGCTCCATATAATTTACTGTAAGACCTATATTTAATGTGATTATGGGCATTGCTGTCTCCATAGGAAATGGAAGGCTGTGATCAAATCAATGTAAGTTATAGTGATGCTTAGAATAAAGGATATATGGTAATACAACTCCCTTAAGTTACACTACAAAGAAAATGCCTTCATTTTTCTTGGTAACAGGTCCATAGTCCTCTACTTCAAAGTGGTACTCTGTTCATTCACTAGATATTAAAGACATATGTATCATTTTTATCACCCCTCCCCCACACAGTGTTTCACTCACATGGCTAAGGACAGGAGCTAACTTTCAGGTTTTGATTGGGTTGTAGTTGACCATAATATGACATTGGTGGCACACACCTTTAATCCTGACTACACTGGAGGGTGAAATCTAAGCATTTTGCTTCAAATGCAACTTGAGCAGAAAAGTTCATAAGAATTTTACCTCCAATTAACAACCAAGAAGTGTGAAGTGGAGCTGTGGTTCAAGTGGTAAAACAACAGCATTGGCAAAATAAAGCTAAGGAACAGTTTCCAGGCTCTGAGTTCAAGTCCCAGTACCAACAACAAAAAAAGCATATTAAGTTAATTAGAATTCAGTTGGATTCTAACTAAGATTTGTTGCAAATACAGATTTTTAAATATCATTTTATCGAATATTTATAAAGTCTATAGAATGTTTAATAGAAATATTTATAGACTATTTCTCACAGTTATATGTATTTTGGCTGGCATGTTAAGCCCTGATTTTTAATTTTTCCCTCTCTACTTTTGGCATAACAAAATTATTTTTATTTCAATTATTGTATTTCTATTTGTGTTTTTTAATGACCCACAAAAAGTTCAGTGTGTCAGAAGCACTGAGCATTAAAAATTCAACATGAAAAATTTATTAGTTGACTCAAACAATACAGAAATGAAGAATCAACTTTTTAATTGCCTACATGTTTTTTGCTCAGTATGAGTAAAATATTACATTTTAACTTCACAAATTATTTCTGTTAATTTTTATAATGTTTATTAGTATGTAACTGCATGTGATGTAAGGTCTTTCATTCCTATTCTTTCTTCAACTTTCCTTTGGAATTTTTTTGGCAAGCCTAAGTTAGAAATTTTCATACAGCATTTTCTTGTGTTCCCTTAGCGCGACCAACCCACTTTTGTTTTGGACTATGTCACTTAAATGATTTTAGAGCTTTAAGTTAGTAGAAGTCCAGTATATAATACTACCAATGTCATCGAGGCTCAGAAAACCTCTCTAGGAATTGAAGTTCCTCCTGAGATAGACGTCTTTTCTACCTTACTGCTTTCCATCTATTTGTGATCTTTGAGACATTCCCTTCTTGTCAGCTCTTTGATGCATTTTACTTTAGTTTTTATTCTTAGAAGCACTTTTTGTATGTGTACCTTTACAATCTGTCAGCAACAGCAGCTGAAATGACTCTGAAATCTGACATCTGCAAGTGTTTTCAAATGACTTTTTAAAAACATCTTTTACCTTCTGCCAATACTTTAATGTGTATTAATATATACTCTTTTCTTAATATTCTCACTACTTTGCTTTCCAAGACACGGTGGTCCTTTGTCCATCTCCTTTATTGCCTCCCCATCAAACAGTATATATTCATTTACGAGCTCATCTTTTACCTTTTCTATTTTTCTACACTTGCAACTTTCTCTGATCATCACATTCCATTTCCTACCTTCAGTTATCACATCTCATCAGCTCCATTAAGTAACTCAGCTGAGACAAATACTAAACTTCCCTGCTTAATACAATGCTTCAGATCAATTTCATTAATATTCAACTTGATGCCCTGCTAGTCCAGTTCCTCAGAATTAATGTATATAAACATAATTAGTTTGGTGTCCCAAGTAGATTCTTTTCCATTTTCCCATCTTAGTGCACACTAGTCCTACTAGGAACCCATTTGTAAGATCCCAAGATGACTCTCTGATTTCCAGGCTCATTTATTTTTTTAAAAAAATACATTTTTTATTGTAAAGATACTGTACCAGAGGGGTTACAGTTAATGAGCAAAGTAATGAGTCCATTTCCTCTCAAGCATTGTTACCCCCTCCTTTGTTTTTCCCCTATCATCTCTTCTCTCCCCACCTCCCTAACTCCTTCCCCCTCAAGTTGTAAAGTTCATCTTGTACATCTCATTGTTACAGTGGGTCAACCTGTATCCTTATTTCAGCATTTTGTTATTTCCCTTCCCCTCCTAAAATTAAAAAAAAATGTATATACAAGATGCAGGACACTGGAATCAAATACAGTGACAACAGGAATTGTTCCATGGGAGAAAAACATACAAAGAAACAAAAAGTCGCATAGTACATTATAGATACATTAAAAAGAATAACATGAAAGATAAAATCTCTTGTGTCCCTATCTTGGAGTTCATTTCACTTACCATCAGGTTATATGGTTGTATGTACATAACTTTTGACTTCTGCTTGTCCTAGACATATACTAGTTATTGCAAATAAGGGAAACCATGGGAGCTATGTTTCTTTGGGTCTGGCTCACTTCACTTAATATAATTTTTATCAATATCCTTGGAAAATCATCTACTTTTTAAGTCTTACCACACCTGAGTCTTGGCACAATTCTGTCATATCCATACAATCTGTTTTATGGTTTTGGTTTTGTTTTGTAAATGAGATCATTATGACCATCATTCTGATCACCTCTAACTTCCATCCTTCCCCATCTTGATTCCAAGTTTTATCCTCACCCATCACACTATAATTTTTGCTTCTTGAAATTATGTGAGCACATATGCAAATGTTCTTTTCTAGCTTCCTTTCATGGTCTATGCAGTCTTTTCTCTCTTTCTCTCTCTCTCTTTGGTTTGTGTCTCTCTGTATCTTCCTTCCTTCTCTCTCTTCCCTCCAGATTCCTTCTGTATTTCTCTTCTCTTTCCTTTCTGACTTTGTTGTTGTTAAAAGTATACTCACAAACACATACACATACACACACTGATTTTCCTTCATATTTCCCTTAAATAAAACAGCACTTTTTATATAGAAGGTATATTATTTGCTGATTAAACATAATATTAAAAATAAGCTTCTAATTTACTTTCCTATGTAATCCTTTGTGTCAAAATCACTCAACTTTTATACTTATACTTATAAATCATCAACAACTATATTTTGTCAACAGAAAAAATTACTCACTAGATTAAAGCTTGAACCAGTGATAACCTGGTTCCAGTCTTTCTTTTGGAACCTCCATAGTTACCTTTTCATGCCCCACTAGCCAGTTAGAATTAATTACTGGTCCTTGTCTATAAGTGCCATACACACACACACACACACACACACACACACACACACACACATAATTGTCTTCTCAATTCTGCTATTTCATCTCAGATACCATTCCCTGAATTTTCAGGTAAAGAGAGGCTCATCTGGGCTAACATCCTAGGCTTCTGTTCTCTCATGTGTATATTTGAAGTTTGGAGCCAACATTTTCATCAGCCAAGTGATGTTAGCTTCTGTAAGTGTGAGTTCTTATTCTGTTAACTGAGAATAACAAAAATATACTTTTCCAATGGACTGGTGAGAACATAAGGAAAATCCATGCACAATGGTTAACACACTGTGCAGGACTCAGGAAGCAGAAATATTGGAAGCCATTTTTAATACTTGTAATATTCTCTGAGGGTCTTTGAAACTTCTCCTTCCTCATTTCCACTTCCATTCCCCCCTGTGATTTGCTCTCCAGAGCAGGAAACTGCTTTTACTATATCCAATTCTACCACGACTGTCAATCACAGTCTAGCACTAGCTGCTTGGCCCTGGGAAACTGATTCCGTGAGCTGGGTGGGTAGAAACCACTTATAACTCTGTGACCCAGCATGCTGCCATCAACTGCAGCCAGGGACGTTTTTGTTTGTTTGTTGGGGGTTTTTTATTATGAAAATACCATAGAAAGGGGTTACAATTACATGGGCAAAGTAATGAGTGCATTTCTTATCAAGCATTGTTGCCTACTCCTTTGTTTCCCTTTACCATCCCTTCCCATCTTCCCCCCCACCCCTTCTCTCCTCTCCCCCTGCTGCCGCCAACGTTGTAAAGTTCATTATGGTTTTTATTTCACATCTTTCTTCCAATTTGCCAGGCCAACTTGTGTCCTGAATAGTAAGTCTGTAAAAGGATTCAGGAGATGCTATCATCTCTCTAATCTCTATAATTAGTGGGAGAAGAGTTGGAAGAGGCTGAGAAAGTCAATCCAGAATAGCTGTCTCACTGCCATTCAAATGGTGTTTCTACTTACTCCTCAATCTTTCCTGGCTAGAAGTAATCATCCTTTATCCTTTCCCTTTCTTTCAGCTGGGAGACTTCTACCCTCACTGAACATTTCGTTTCATTTAACAACTCAAAAAAAATACTTATCTTCAACCTCTAACGCCCCAATTTCCAATTTAGAGTAGGAGTGGACTTTGGGCAATAATTTTTAATTGTAATGTTTAAGTACTTATTACCTTCCATTTCTCCTTATCACTTCTGAACTTTTATTTAGTTATTTATAAAATGTCTTTGTTTCCTAATGGATTCTAAGCTTTCTGCAGATAAGATAAAAATCGAATGCATTTTATGTGCTTTACAGCTGCTAGCAGATTACTTTGCAAATGGCATATACTTCACATATTTATTGACTTCCTGACTAAATGAATAGTGTAGGATGCCTCGTAAGCAAGAGCATATTAAAGAGACCAAAAGTGGCATCTAAGTCCTTGCCTGTGTCCTGCTTGACAGACTCTAATACCCACTTGTTGTGAATCTATGCATCTGTCCAGCACAGTAAAAGTGTTGACACGGACTAAATGTTTGATATCATTGTTTAGTCCCATAGATGTAAATCACAAGATTTTAAGATAGTGCATCAATTCTGTTGATACCCAACTCTTTGGCATTGCATGTATAGAACAGAATGGAAAAAGGAGTGACTTTACTCTTCCCTGAAAATTAATAATTTTGTTCATTTTGTTAAGAATCCATGCCACAAAGCTTATTATATAGCTAGGATGGAGATGAAAGGTGGAAAGTGCCATTCAATATTGTACCTGCACTTAGACTTAAGGCCAGATCAATGGACAAGATCCAGCTATTATAATGTTGTTTAATTAAAGTGTTGTTCAAGACAGACAATTAAAATAGTACCTCTGTTGAAATATCTTTTGTTATTTCTTCATAAGCTTTATAAGATGCTATTGGCTTGAGCATACCTAAACAGAGTGGCCATGCTTCATGATGTACAGCTGAAATTAAATAACAATTAACAATTTATTTTTATCTTTTGAAGTTCTTTTTTAAATTTTTTATTGTCAAGGTGATGTACAGAGAGGTTACAGTTACATAAGTAAGAGCATAAGTAAGTACATTTCTTGTCAAACTTGTTATGCCTTCCCTCATTTTTCTCCTATTTTCCCTCCCCCAACTGTACCCCCAAATATACCCCCAAGTAATGCAGATTATTTCCAATATATTGTCTTGTGTATATCACTGCTATCCCTTTCTCCATTGCCTCATCATTCTGTGGTTCCCCTTCCCTTCCCTAATTCAAATAAATCTATATACAGTACCAGGGTACAACAACAAAGAAAAACCTCTTGTGTCCATGTCTTGGAGTTCATGGTCATGTGTAAGTATGTTACATGGTCATATGCAAGTAGGTATTTAAAAGGACATTTTTCATATGAAGTGATGAAAGTAAAAGTATTAGCTTTATGTTACTATTGAAATAAACACTTGGTCACTGAAAATGTAAATAGAAACTTAAATTGTTTCAAGGGAATAAGATCTATTTTCCAGCTGTTTCCAAGTCCTAAGTATCCCTTTGAGAATGTTTGTGGTCACTAGGAAGGGATGTATCTGTAGAACTAATCAAACAGGGAATTCAATGTTCCTTGTAGATAATTTTGGCTGTGTCCCATTGGGAATTTTCTAGTCTGAATTTTCCTGGGGGGGAAAAACCACACATATTCAAAATCCTCAGTCTTTCCTTTGATTAATAATGAGTAGCAATATAGCAAAAGTGTCATATCAGAATTATTAATGATGAGTACTCAACCAGGCACTATGCTATGAACTTCGTCTTTAAAACAAGAAGGCAAAACATCTGAGAATAGCATTGAAATGGTTTGTGAAAGCATCATATTGATTAACTGATCCTCTGCTTTTTACTAAAAATGTTTTTCCTTAGAGAATTTGAAAATTTTCATATATTTTAATATAATACTCCAATCAATCAAAAATTATAAATGTCAATTTCCAATGAACGTATTCCAATAAATACTGCTTCTGTTAATATAGAAAATGTCAGACTCAGTTTCATACTCATATCTAATTACAAACCTCTGAAATCATTGCTTTCTTTGTTGTCTTTAAGTAGTGGAACAAAGGGGTTGCAATTCAACATAAAAATATTTTGAGTACAATGTCTCTTGTTCCTTGTTACACCTTCCTGTATTTTCTCTCTTAATGACATCAAATTTATACAACAACCAGAATTCTTGTCCCACCCTGGCATTGTTTCATAGTAGTTTTTCATTTGGTAAGATGCTGTTATTTTTATTCATGTTGTACACGTTAATTAGCCCTAATGCTTAAAGAACAATGTAGATATTCATAGCCTTTGGTGTTTTTATCTACATCCCCTATCTGACTTTTGCTCAACAGTTATCACAAAGACCTATAGCTCTTCACTAAACTCTACATATTATTTGTTAGCTTGGTTGGATATTAAGAGTTGTCCAGGATTAGAATGATCAAAAACTAGGTTTTGGAGTCATCAAGACATTGAAGGAGGTTAAATCCATAGGTAAGGAGGCTGTTCCAACAGAGGGTACCTGATATAAGAAGACTTCAGGATGAATGTGAAAGCCTTCTATTAGTTATTTCATAACCAATAACTTTTTTAGTGCCATAATGAAGCTTGAACTCAGAGCTCTGTGCCCTTGCTTTTAGCAGTTTTTCAGACCAGTCCTCTACCTCTTGAACTCTACCGCAACTTCACTTCTAGCTTTTTGCTAGTTAGAGATAAGGATCTCATGGTCTTCTCTTCTGGATCTGGTTTCAAACCATGATCCTCAGATCTCAGCCTCCAGAGTAGCTAGGGTTACAGGTGACAGCCATCAGTCTCTTGCCAAAAAGATTTGAGAAATAGCATGGATGAGAATATGGCAACGCACTTGATCATGCATTCCTATTTAAGATTGAGGAAAAGGGGGGGAGAGTAACAGCTGTATTCATCTCCCTTCCCTTCCAATGCTCTCCACAATGATAGGTGATGTGACAATCAAGGAAGCCCTCATCACCAGTTCATATTTATATCCTTGAGCTTTGGCCATCTGATTTCCACACAAATCACATTCTCAGTGATATGTAGCTCATCATGAATATGTTTTCCCACAACCTGAGTGCTGGCTTATTTATTTAGTTATTTCTAGCAAAACATTTTTCTGTGTTTCGGCCTAAAAGAAGGAAAACAGTCTTTTTCTGTCACTCTTAAGTTTCACCATGACTACAAGAATATTTTCCTAAATGAGTGAATTATGAATAAGAAAATATACATCTATTTAAGTACTTGACTCACATTGTCTTGATTGCTCATCATGTATAAACACAGTTTTTCTTTTTTTTAATATAAGAATCATTTTCTTATTCACAGAGTCAAACCAAAATGACGTCTCCATTTGATTGTCAATACTGCACAGCACCCCTTCTTGGGAAGAAGTACGTACTTAAGGATGACAATCTGTACTGCGTTTCCTGTTATGATCGCATCTTCTGTAACTATTGTGAGCAGTGCAAAGAACCCATTGAATCTGATTCAAAGGTAGGGCTCACCTCAGTGCACAGAATTACAGCTATGTGCTGGAGATAAATGACTTAGAGTTCCCTCTGTTCCACCTGTGTTGACTTTATTTTAACACTCTTTGTTGCTATGCATAAAAGATCCTCAACGTTAACATTAATCAAGTTCCAGCCACTTCAAAATGCATTCTTTAATCTTAATATTATCTTGTAAAGTAGGTGTATGTGCATATGTGTGTATGTGCATAAAAGAGAAGACAGAAATTCCATGCTTAGGATGTTAAAAGATTAAAGTGGTTAAACTAACTACTTCCCAAAGTTGCTTTCATAATAACAAGAGTATAAATAAGTACATAAATAATTGGAGGAGTAAAGATTGGAAATATTCCTGGGTGTTATTGGCTTACACTTATAAGCTAGCTACTCAGAAAGCTGAGATCTGAGAATCACAGCAGTTTGAAGCCAGCTAGGGCAGCTGAATCTAAGACTCTTATCTTTAACTGACCAGTAAAAAGCTGGTTGGAGGAGTTGCTCAACTGGTAGAGAGCCAGCCTTGAACAAAATTACCAAAAAAAACTGAGCCCCAGTACTCACACAGACACATACACACACATATACACAACAATAAAAATAAAACAATTTGCCCTTTGCAAATTTCTAACTTATCAACCTTATCTTCCCTAATCTCCACATATTAAACTTATTTACCTACCACCCGTTCTTCCTCTAATGCTCATTATTTACTTTCTTCTTTTTCATTTATTTTAATTAGGTGGTATTATTTTGCAGCCAAGAATTTTAAAACATGTGAAAAGCCTCTTCTGTAGTTAGAAAGAGAAGATAGAAAAAAAATGTGAAGAAAGAGCAGCAGAGTTGTTTATTTTCCAACGTCCTTTATTGATCAATGAAAGATGCCCTGGGTTCCATCCTTACACCAGTCTCCTAAAATCTCTTCCCAATACCTAACACTATCAACAACAAATTCCCCCAAACTGGAGGCAGAGCCTACTATGCGCAAGTCCCAAGGGTGTTCACTTTTAGCTTATAAAATGGTTTGTGTGGTTGCAAATGCATTAGACTAACTTCAATTTGCTGTCTGCAAGGATCTGTGTTACAAAAACTGGCACTGGCATGAAGGATGCTTCCGGTGCACCAAATGCAATCACTCTTTGGTGGAGAAGCCTTTTGTTGCCAAGGATGAGCGCCTGCTGTGCACAGAGTGCTACTCCAATGAGTGCTCCTCCAAGTGCTTCCACTGCAAGAGGACCATCATGCCGGGTAAGACCCCCAGGGAGCTGGGCTCCCACCCACACTGCATGCTTCTCAATAAACACCAGCATATAAAGAGCTGAGTGAGCCACAATGCCCTGGGTTTGACAGAGGCTTCTCCATCTCAACATTTTGTTTCATGTACCTTTTATTCATTCATTATCCTTGAACAGTAAATTACAGTGATCCCCAATGATATGATAATGTACAGTGTTTTCTTTTCATAAAACCTCATTCTCAGAAACATTTTGAACCAGAAGTTGAGCTGCAGAATAAAGTACTGTAAGTCCCCCGAAGCTAGGCGAGACCAATAGCATTAGAAGAGGGAGACTGAGGGCAATCATCACTTTTGACTACTTACAAGCAGGCTTGAGAGTCAGTTGTCACACTCTCTTAGGGAAGAAAAGGGCCCATGTAAAACAATCCATTTTTGATAAGCTGATGTTTAAAAATGGCATACATTTATTATATGAAAGGACTTCGTTGTGGTACTTACACCATGAATATAATGTACTTTGACCCAATTTTCCCCATCTACATTACTCTTTCTAAATTTTTGTTTTTGAAGTTTCTTCTCTCTTCTATCTCTATCTCTGTCTCTGTCTCTCTCAGGAGTACTGGACTTTGCACTCAGGGCCTTGCATTTGCTAGACAGACCCTCTACTACATGAGCCACACACTTTTGGCAAGGTTGATTCACTATATTTTGGAATTTATCTTTATCCTTACAAACATAAGCATAGAAAAGTGTCATTCTGTCTCTGCCTCTTTCTCTGTGCCTCTCTTCGTATCTCTCTCACTCACTTATGCACACACACACACACACACACACACACACACACACACACACATTAAAGACTCAAATAATTCAGAGGTCAGAAGTATACAACACAAATCACTGGAGTCAGCAGTGGGCGTTCCTAACATTCCTGTAATGATTATTATGGCCCATTTTATCTCAATCATGAGGCATTAGAGTCTCCACTTAAAATATTTTCACATCTTTACATTGCAGCACGCACAAAGCCTGCAAGACTTCTCTTTCAAAGGAGGGATTCGTTGTTGTCATGGCTGTGTTCTCTCTCTAGATGAATGTTCCTGAAACTCTGGAAATATTATGTTCCTAAAAGGACAATTAGCTTATAGCTTTTATGTTTTAAAATGTATTTTAGATAATTTCATTTGCTCAAAGAAAATAAGCTTATACTGGACTTGCACTAACAGGTTCTTTCTTTTGGAGTTCAGGTTCTCGCAAAATGGAATTTAAAGGCAACTACTGGCATGAAACGTGCTTTGTGTGTGAGCATTGCCGACAACCAATAGGAACAAAGCCTCTGATCTCCAAAGAGACTGGCAATTATTGTGTGCCATGTTTTGAGAAGGAGTTTGCTAACTACTGCAACTTTTGTAAGAAGGTAATTATCTATAGAAGAGGAAGGCTGTGGGACCTCATCTACCACTAGTATTTTGCTGCAGTTTGGAGTAAACTGATGCTCTCTGTCTAACCAACACATTCATGTTAGTTTTGAAGTTCAACAACTCTCTAAACTCCTAGCTGCTACAATGAGTACCTACTTAGCACATCCATAACATTCCTCCTAGAACATGGATATTAGATTCTCTAAACAACTCAAGTAATCGACATTCAAGTTTCATTTGCAGCTCTAATACAAGATTGCAAGTGTTCTGGGAGAGGGCACATTTGTCTTCCAATGCAGGATATTTGTTAGGAAATAAATTGTGATTCATTTGGTGTTAACTGGTTTGCCCATGGATTCACCAAGGATCTCACTGGGATCTCCTCCAGTATTCTTTCAGCAATGCAAATAGGTTTGTGGCTTGAAGCTTTCTACTAGATTAGTAGGCTTAAGCAAGTGAGAAGATGGATTGTATAAGAAATTTAGTAGCATAAAAACACAAAAAGAGGCAGGTGTTGGTGGGCCATGCCTGTAATCCTAGCAACACAGATGGCTGAGATCTGAGGATTGCAGTTCAAAGCCAGACCAGGCAGGAAAGGTAGGTGAGAATCTTATCTCCATTTAACCAACAGGAAACTGGAAGTGGAGATGTGGCTCAAAGTGGTAGAGCACTAGCCTTGAGTGAAAAACAGCTCAGGGACAATGCCCAGGCCTTGGGTTCAAGCCCTACCACCACTACCACCACCAACAAAAGTACAAAGAAGGCAAACTGAACGCTTTTGTACTCCCTGTTCCAGAGGCATGAAAGACCTTCTCGTTTGGTTTCTCATTCAAATCATATTTCTAATAAGGGGAAAATTAGACAAACATTGTCTAACATTTTAGCTTCTTAAGATTTCATATGAAAAGTGGCTCATGACTATCATGTGAAATCCGGTCTGTGTTTTATGAAATACATACATTGATGTTCTCAAAGAAATCCTTGACACATCGTAAGTTTAAATGACACTATAGGTGAGGCATCAGTGACTCATTCCTATAATCTTAACTACTCAGAGAGCTGAGATCTGAGGACCATTGTTCAAAGACAACCTGAGCAGAAAAGTCTAGGAGACTCTTCTCTCCAATGTAAAAGTGGAGTTGTGACTCAAGTGGCAGAGTGCTAGGCAGCTCAAGAACTCAAGAAGAGCACCCAGGCTCTGCATTCAAGCCCCAGGTCTCGGTCTCTCTGTCTCTCTGTCTCTGTCTCTCTCTCTCTCTCTCTCACACACACACACATACACACACAACATCATCACACTAAATCAGTATAGTGGTTCCTAAGCATTTTTTTATCTATGGGATCCTTTGGTAGATCCCTTAAAACCATTTGTATATTTGCATTTGAAGAGGTAGAAGTGCCATTCCATTTCCTAAAGATGCATAATGAAACATATGCATTCACATAGATGCAGGGAAAGAGAAAGGGAGAAGGCAGAGGAAAAATTTTTTACCTGTACTAAAAATCACTATTGCATTTGGACCAACTTGGAATATGTATTTTTCTAAGTTGTAATTATTAAATTATGCTGAAATGATAAGAGAATTACAATGGATAGTAACATGACGCCAAACCACCTAATACTGAAAGTCTTCCATTACTTTGGAAGGAACACTGCCTCTACAAGGCGATGTTATTATAGGCAGTAGTCAGAACCCATGTCCCTGTAATATACAAAGCTCCATTGAATTACCAAAGTCAGTGACATGCATTCAAAAGCAGAGACAGGAAATACAATTAGTCAATTAATCTTACTGTTGTAGCAAGCTTTAGGCTTCATTTTGTTAACTAAGGCTAAAATATTAATGAAATTTGTGAGAATTATCTTAGAATTCATTGGAAAAAGTATAATCTGTCCACTGCTGTAAAGAGGTAACCAAGGAAAATCTCTAATATTGCAGTGTTGAGCTTAGGGACAAAGTGCAGGTTATAGAATATTTCATAAAAATTTATGAAATATTTATGTTGGGAGGCAGATAGATCATGACATGCCAGATTATTTTCTGTTTAAATTTCAAAATGACAAGCTTCTCAAGAAAATCTGAAAACAAGCTATTTTGATCCAACTGAAAGTAAAACAGCTTTTCAAGCCAAACTAAAGATGATTAAAAAAGAGAAAAAAAACCTACTTGACAATAGATCTTTACCTTAAATGTTTTCCCATTGATTTCATTGTGCTACATTAAAATTTTTTTCCATTAAAAAGTAAGTGACTTTAACCTAGTGCTTTGAATTCAAGTTTCTCAGGATTTTTTTATTTTTTTGGTCATGGGGCTTGAACTTAGGGCCGAGGTGCTGTCCCTGAGCTTTTCCTTTCAAGGATAATGTTCTACCACTTTGAGCCACAGCACCACTTCCACCTCAGGATTTAAATAGAGTTAAACATATTTTTCAGTTCTTCATTGGTCATCTATTGCATGCAAAATCATTATTGTCTTTCTCTTGCCAGATAAAATACATAAGGAATCCTGACATCAGTCAGTGGTAAAAACCAAGATTAGACATTCAGCTTTATTTATGCCTGCCTACCTCTTCACAAGCAACTTATTTTTAATGTTCAGGAGTTTCTTCTTCTAAATTAAACAGATTCTGGTGCATATATCAAGTTTCATCTTGCTGTTGATCAGTTTCTTAAATTTCAAATCTTTCTTTGTTTTAAATGTTGATCCTGTGGCTGGAACTTGGACATTGTCCCTGAGATTTTTTGCTCAAGGTTAGTGCCTTACCACTGAGTCACAGCTCTGGATTTTTTTTGGTGGTTTACTGGAAATAAGAGTCTCACAGACTTTCCTGTTTGAGCTGGCTTTGAATGGAGGTCTTCAGATCTCAGCCTCCTGAATAGCTGGGATTATAGACGTAAACCACTGGTATCAGGCTTGTAAACATTATGGGCTGATCATTTGACCAGACAAATCAAAGAAACCATGGTTTCTGCTGTGCTTGATATAAAGACGTTTGAAGTTAGTAGGGGATATTTTAAATTGCTTTACTTTAACACACGCTATTTTCCTTTCCATTTACATACTATTCTTTGTTTCTACAGAAAAAAGTGTTTTAATTTCTGATAGTATTACAAAATAAAAGCACTTTAAAATAAATTTTTCTATAAGATAAATATTTCTTGTTTTTAATTTTTATTTTTATTGTAAAGGTGATATACAGAGCTGAGAAAGGAAGTTGAAAACTTGATGCACTGTGCATATAAATAGCTATGATAAATCGTAAGCTCTTGTGTAACCATTTGTAGATTTTTTTAAGTAAAAAAAGAAATGCAAATCAATATTTCCCAGTGACAGTCCTCACCAGTTCCATTCAGGATTTTTCTATTGCTGGATATTCTTGGACCTAGTGTAAAATTTCAGGAATAGCAGGTTTGTTTTCAGCACCTTTGAAAGTTATTTCTTAATATAAGAACATGGCATAAAAAGCTTCTTAAGGGCTGGGAAGGTGGCTCAGTGGCAGAGTGCTTGCCTTGCATGCATGAGGCCCTGGTTTCGATTCCTCAGCACCACATAAGCAAAAAGAAAAAAAGCCGGAAGTGGTTCTGTGGCTCAAGTGGTAGAGCGCTAGCCTTGAGCTGAATTGCTGAGGGACAGTGCCCAGGCCCAGAGTTCAGGCCCCACGACCGGACCTCCCCCCAGAAAAAAAAAAGTTTCTTAGCTCTAATAGCAGATCTCTGAAGACCCAAATTAAAAAAAAAAACTCAGAGAAGTTGAGATAAATCAAATCCCCAATTTCTTCTTTTCAGCTGCAGGAGTCCAAAATGGTCCTGAGTGTTTTCTGATCCACAGATGGAGAAATATTAGAATAATTGTTTCCAGCAATATTCAATTCCTGTAAACTTTGGTTTCTCCCACAGATTATAAACAAAAATTAGAGAAATTGTCAGGAAAAGGAAATCCTAGAATCATCAGGCTATCGTATTGCAAAGCACCAGCTGTAAACACAGAAGAAAACCATAGAATGCTCTGAACCGTAATGGCACTCACCCTTACAGCCATTCTCATCCTTTGCCAGGTGATAACCACAGGTGGAGTGACATTTCGTGACCAGATATGGCACAAAGAGTGTTTTCTGTGCAGTGGCTGTAGAAAAGAGCTTTGTGAAGAGGAGTTCATGTCCCGAGATGATTACCCATTCTGTTTGGACTGCTATAGCCACCTCTATGCCAAGAAATGCGCAGCCTGTACCAAACCCATCACGGGTAAGTTTTTCAGTTGAATAGGATTTAGTAGAACACAGCTAGAGGGTTGTAACATGAAATCTAGTTACTATCAAAAATGCAAGTGAAAATGTAAACCTTCTTTATTATATTCCTTCTGGGGATCAACACAAATGGGTGCCCATTTGTAACTTACATGACTCCCTCAAGGAAAAGACAATACAATATGTGTATTTATCCTCTGTAAAAAGAAAAATCCAATCCTACAGTCTCTAAAGTCAAGGGAAGAGTAAAAAGGAAGGAGCTAAGAGGTCAGAGCAAACCTTAATAAAGCTTAATTTGAATCTGATTAACAAACTGCATGGAAAGAATGATATTAAGAAATCAGAGTTCTGAAGCCGGGCGCTGATGGTTCACACCTGTAATCCTAGCTACTGAGGAGGCTGAGATCTGAGGATCATGGTTCAAAGCCAACCCAGGCAGGAACCTCCGTGAGATTCTTATTTCCAATAAACCCCTAGAAAACCAGAAGTGGTGTTGTGGCTCAAGTGGTAGAGTGGTAGCCTTGAGCTGAAGAGCACACAGACAGCGCCCAAGCCCAGAGTACAAGCCCCAAGACCAATAAAAAAAAAAAAAGAAAGAAAAGAAAAAAATCAGAGTTCTGGGGCTGGGAAGGTTGCTTAGTGGAAGAGTGCTTGCCTTGCATGCATGAGGCACTGGGTTCAACTCCTCAGCACCACATAAGCTGTAAAAGCCAGAAATGGTGCTATGGCTCAAGTGGTAGAGCACTAGCCTTGAGCTGAAGAGCTGAGGGACAACTCCCAGGCCTAGAGTTCAGGCCTCATGACTGACAAAAAAAGAAATCAGAGTTCTGCTTAGTTCCAAACAAAGGGTAAGAGTTAATGAAGTGTAACTATTCTGAAAACTATCTGATGCTGCAGTGATTATAGTGGCATATATCAAGAATTAATTCAACTTATTAAGATGCTTCTAAGAAATGTGCTACTCTTGTTTCTTTCTATCCACTTATGATCAACTTATGACTAGATGAAAGAAAACAACATAGCATTGTCCTGGAAAAAACAAAATAGATGAGAAATAATTCAAAAGTAACATAAATAGTAAATTGATAAATGTTAGATTGATAATGCTCTGAAAAACATATTCTAGGAAGTGGCGCTGTAGCTCAAGTGGTAGAGTGCTCGCCTTGAGCTGAAGAGCTGAGGGACAGCGCCCAGGCCCAGAGTTCAAGCCCCACGACCAACCAAAAAAAAACAAAAAAAAACATATTCTATTTCTTCTAAAGTTCTAATCCTGCAGTTAAAGAACTGAAGCTAGCTCAGTATTTGAAAAACCAGCAGCTACTTCATAACTTGACAGTATCTATTCTCCATTGCTAGTGTTCTTAGACCGTATTTCACTTTGTTAGTTTGGATTAGGTAACAGAGAACTAAAGACTTTCCCTCCAGTTCCAAAGATACACATAACATATCAGAAAATGGGCATACATTCATCTTCCAAAGAAGGAAAAGTTTCCATGCAAATCCCAACTTGGAGACTTTAATCCACTTACAAAGAGAAAGGCCTAAACTACCCAGATAAGTCATACTTGTATTTATCTGTACAGGGACATCATGTTGTGTAGATTCTCATTCTTGTCTATTGGCTATGTCCAGTCAGCAGACAGGTTTTATTTGGCCTACACATAATTTCAAACAAACAAACAAGAATGAATACTAAAAATCCATCTTTGATGACAAAAGCAAAGGGACAAGCTGCCTTCAGATTCTTTGAGTGAGATCACCATCACAAAGAGCGGAGTGGCTGCCCAGTTGAATGGGGTATGCCTCTGTTACTCAGCTGCGTTAGTTACCTCATTGATAGTTACAAGGACTTGCATTAATGATTTCAGACCTATTTGATTCCAGAGAACAAAGTTCTAACCACTACATTCTTCTGCCTTTTGTATAGCTGGCAGCTTCTACTGCTAAGGGAATAAACTATCTCCATGACATTAAGTTAGAAAAATGGAGCTTCCAGATTAGCTACAGAAACTGGAACCCTAATTTCTTATTAGTGCAATCTGAAATCCCAAATTATCATAAACTTTTCTTGAAATGGGCTGGGAAAAAATGGTGCCCTAATAGGTAAATGAGAAAATGAAATCATAAAGAACTCTAGAAACTCACCTATCTAATCATGTTCTCAGACAGCCTATGCAAGTCCTCAACTTGATGAGTTTCAGTTCCGATCTATCACAGACTTATGTCTAAGTGACTCTTTTTGATGACTTCTTTTCAGTATGACTAAACCAACCTTTGTTAAGTTCAAACAGAAAGACATTGCTAGGTGAAGCATAAGATTATCAAGAACAAATTATTAGATCTAAAAGTAACCCAAATGTTGTTGGACTCCAGTAGCTTATACCCATAATCCTAGCTACTCAGTTGACTGAGATCTGGGGATTGAAGTTTCAAGTCAGCCCAGGTAATAGTCTGTGAAACTCTCATCTCCAATTAAAAACCAAAAAACCAGAAGTGAAGCTCTGGCTTAAGTGGTGGACACTAGTCTTGAGCACAAAACCTCAAAGACAATGCCCAGGGCCTGAATTCAAGCCCAAGGATCAGTACAAAAGAGGAAGAGTCTATACTATCCCAGACTCTTCTTCTCTTTTCTACAACTCCTCAAAATCAATTCCTTGATGTGTATCCTGAAATCATAGAGGAGATGGAGATCTGAGTATCACTGAAAACTCAAATGAGGCCCAAGTTAAAGTGGAAAAAGTTAATGAGGCATTTCATAGAAATTCATCACTAGATAGGGTGCTGCAGAGGCTGGAGCGGTCAGATTTGTAGATCTTCATGAGAACCCTAAACTCAAGTTGTCTTTGGGCAGGTAATAAGATTACCACTACAGGATAACTCAATGGACGACATTTTCTATTTTGGATTTCTAGAAAGTATGTTATAAACCATTATAGAACCATAGCACTTACTCCAGGTAAAACTGAGGGAGGAGAACTAAAAATCATTAAAACACCAAATACCAGTCTTGAAAATGTACATTTATTCCATTTTGTGTTTATTTTACAACTAAGAAAACTGGGTCACCTGGAAAGAGGGCAAATAAAATTATACATATCTGACTTTAAAATCTATTCTGTCTGCCCACTGCACTTAATTGTATTTCCTTACCTAGTTGAAACGATTAAATGTTTAGAAAAGTAGGTGATATATTTATCTAGCTTCTACTCACTCACTTCTGTAGATTGCAGAAGTTGGCTGGCAATCTTTAACTGTATTTTTCTTTTGTCTTTTCTTTTTTGGTACTGAGGTTGCACTTGGTAGGCAACTGCTTTGCTCATGAGCTACATCTTGGCTGGCAATCTTGGTGCATTTTATAAAGGAGTGTGAGTGTGAGGGGGGGGGAAGACAGAGGGAGAGAGAGAGGAGTGTCTGAAAAATCTCACCTGAACAGAAAGCTGGGAGGGAAAAGGGTTTATTTTGTAGTTGTCTGCTTCTACATGTTCTTGTTCACTCCTACAAGAGTACCCGACAGAAATTTAAGGGATCCTTGAAAGAATGACGATTCTGTGTCTCCAATCATTCACAGGTCTCAGAGGTGCCAAGTTCATCTGCTTTCAAGACCGCCAGTGGCATAGTGAATGCTTCAACTGTGGAAAGTGCTCTGTCTCCTTGGTGGGTGAAGGCTTCCTGACCCAGGACACTGAAATCTTGTGCCGCAAGTGTGGCTCTGGGGTAGACACTGACAACTAGAAGGAGAAAGGAAGCAGTCTATCCCCACCCAAAATCCACTTTGCCATTGTTCTCACTAAATCCAGAACTTGGTCTCAGTCAACTAGTTGATTTTCTGTTTTACTGAGGCTTTTAAGAATATTCATGTCAGAGTGAGAACAGAAAAGGTTTTACATATATTCCTACTGAGCTACAGGATCTGTGCACAAAAGCACAGCTTAACACAAATGAATCTATATTACAACTGCAAAATTACAACCTTGCAAAATGCTGCACTCTGCTGTTAGAAAACAATCTCTTCATATTTGAGTGTTTGACCCATCCCTAGGACTTGTTCATATTAATTAATGAAGTATGGCATGTTTCAAAACTTCAGAGTGAAAGAAAACTAGGGACAAATTTGAGAGGTCTGCATGAGATGAATGTTTGCATTTCTAGCCTAATAAGTTATATATAATCTGATGGATTGATTATGAATGGTAGAATAAGATTCATAAGAGATTGTGACTCATGATCAGCACACTTAAGAATTGTATCATGTAAATGTCATTACCCAATCATCATTTTATTGCTAAACACAATTGGTCCTCATACAGGCTGCCTCTCTGGCTAGTTCCCTGTGTTTTCGCAGTGGAATCTACTCTGCACTGTGGATGCTGTGAGCCTCATCCTTCACAGATGTATAGAGGGACCATTTCTACCTACAGATAGCTGAGGCACGGGCTTCAGCACATTTTGTATGAATTCTATATTCAAAGCCCACAATGATCTTTTTCTAAATGCTTTATAGACTTAGTGAAATGAAAGTCTATTCTTTTAAGTGAAGCTAGCGAGGCTAATCATTGCTCCCAAAGGCAAACTTTTAAAGTAAATAGATCATTAAACTCTCATGCTGGGAATGAATTTTAGGGAAGGAATCGAGTGTCAGAACACAACTTTCATCCAGACATCTAAGGGCATCTAAGAAACAAAATTAGCTCCAAGCCTCATGAATTTTGCCTTCTGAAATTACATAGCGGATTAACGGGCAGACATAAAAGTGGGCTTTAGAGAAACCCAGTAAAAATAAGAACTGACAAGAATAACTCACTGTTGACAAATCAGAACCTGTAAAGCACAATAGAGTAACATGGGCTATGCATGAGCTCCCCCAGCCCTGCTTGTTTCCACCACACTTGTGTCCACCTTAATGCAAGGCAGGAGCATTATTTCTAACCCTAAACAGCAATCCTACAAATAAGTATTTATGAGGTCCCTAAAGAAAGTCATTCTTCGTGAAAAGAAGTTTTAGTGAAAAGTCTATCACCATATGTTAATCTTCAAATCAGATATCTAACTCATCATGACCCTACCAATTCCCCCAAGCAGTAATTCCCATTTTGGTACAAAGGGGAAGCATCTTTTGCTGTCTTCTTGATAATAGGCAGTTATCACCTTTGGTTATCACAGCTTTCAGATATGGTAAGAGTTCAAAAGAAACTCACCTAGATATATGTATCTGCTTTCAGATTACTGTAGAAACATTAAGGATCCTGAGGGAAATATAAGTATGGGTTATGGCTAATTACAGTAATTAAAACAACCCAGTAGATGCAATTAAAATTACAATTAAAAGTTTTTTGGAAGCAATTTCAAATGCAAAGACATCCAGTGATGTTAACCATTTAGAGATGCTCCAAGGACAGAGTACCTAGATTATGGAAACTATAATTGTACTTTCAGATTCATAATGGCAGAGTGCTTTCTCATATTCATGTTATAAAATGCAGTCTATGTCAATATTGTCTTGTAAATTTTATGAAATTGCACACATTCCACTAAGCACACCAGTCGTACTATGATCTGGAAACGAAACACTATCTCTGTAGAAAGCTAAACCATTCAAAACCTGGATAGATATATAATGCATAGAATTGTATTTGCTAATAAATAAATATATTTTGCATAAAGATTTTTAGCTAAGCCATTAGCTTTAGACATTTGCTGTTTAAGGTGTAGGGGTTAAGTGAGAACATTGTTTAGTTTGCATTTAATCTTTACATTTGAAATTCATAGAGTTACTAGACACAGATTTAATCATCCTTTGTGAGTGTAATTTGTTATTTTTTTCCCTATATTTCTGTATTTAGAAGGCGACTTAGTCATTAAGCATGTATTTAAACATATGCTATGATCATAACTAGAGCCACTCTTGTGGTTCTGAGACATAGGGAGGTGAATCCTGGAATGGATATATGGAAGTGGTAAATGTGAAAATTTTTGATGTAGATATCCTCCTAGCTGCAGAGATCCTACTCCTACAACTTAGAGAAGATGCCACTACAGGCACAGCACAACTGTGTAGCACAACTAAGAAAAGAGAACTTGTTTAACTGGCATACACAAATGTCACTGTGAGTTAACAACTTTTCTTAACTATGGGAGAAAAAATATTGCGACAATGTTTGGGGAAACTGTTGCTAATGTCTTTGTATGGAATAGAACCAATGTAGGTAGGGTTCCAAGGCTCAGGTTTCTTACTACAGTAATATACATTTCAGTAGTAGCGACAAGCAAAAGGTTATATAGCCCTAGACCTGTGGTTATAGATGTAAGGTGAGTATACAAATCGACAACTAAAAGTATTTTGTGTTGTCATATTCGGTATTAAAGACTGTAAAGGTAAAATCGAAAAGGAATTTCAACTTCAATGTTAATGGGTAGGATACCTACCAAAGGGTTCAATTTTTACTTAGCAAAATTAGAAAAATGTTAGATTGAAATAAACTAGCACCATTGGTCAAGTGAAATGTGATCACAGGATCAATCCTTAGTTATAATAACCTTAGAAAAGGAAATATTACATTGTGCATTGCAGTGAGGAATGAGCCATCATTGTGAAAGATGTGACTAATTACAAATGACTTTGTTTAAAAACTATCACAAAATTTAATGTCAAAATAAAAAATCACTCTAAAACCATTTTTGATGTTAGCAATTACATTTTTTAATTTAAAGAAATAGTTTTTAATCTACTTGACACACTGATAACACTTCACATTTTAAATAAAAAATGATTTTTACAGTATAGTTTGGATATGTATAATTGAACACAAATCATTCTCTCTAACACACTAACAGACATTGATGACTGCAATAATACTGTTTTTGTGCTTGTTTTACAAATAGTGGGTTTCAGAAGTTTCTTAAACTGAATAAATGTTCATTTCACATAGTATATCTTCTAAAATTATTTTTAAAATTTACATTTTACTCCAACTATTGTAAATACCACAGATACGAAATATGATCTACAGTGTTTTTACTTGGTTGCAGATGCCTGCCTTTCTGTTACATAATGACTTTGGTCTTCTTGTTCCAAACATTTTTATATTAACTAAAATAGATACATTTGGATATCAAATCAAAGCATTAGTTGAAAAATAACACAGCACTCTCCTAAATAAGAGCCATGCTTTCATCTTTCTTATAGAGGTCAAATTTAGAAATATCCTAAACTAGAATGAGCATCTATAATTATTATATCTGTTACTCTAATGACTATCAGAAATTGCAAATTTCAACTCAATATTTCTGCTTTCCTAATTTCTTCCTTGTGGAGAAAAATAAAATCTTTGGAAGCTGGATGCCAGTGGCTCATGCCTATAATCATAGCTACTCAGGAGACTGAGATCTGAGGATCGTGGTTCAGACCAGCCAAGGCAAGAAAGTCTATGAGATTCTTATCTACAAATAACCACCAAAAAGCCAGAAGTGGAGCTGCAGTACCAACCTTGAGTCCAAAAACTAAGGAACAGAGTTCAGGATTTTATTTTAAAGTCTAGTACTGGTGTATGTCCATGCACACACACACACACACACACACACACACACAAAGTTTTTAAGTTTTTATTTATTCTAACTGAAGCAAATTTTGTGTCTGACATATAAACTTTCATGAAACATTTCCCACTACCACAAGCATCAGGTAGTTTCTCTCCAGAATTACCTTAAATATTTAATATCTTCATTTGTTCAATGTCCTTATAGCCTGAATTTGTTTAATTCAAGAACTAAGGAATATTTAGGAAAACACCTATTATTTCCAGTTTACTGCTTTAATTAATGGTTTTGAAATTCTTGTGGGTACTCAAAATATGAACCTTTTGTCTTGGAGTAGTAATTATCAAGTAAAGAGGAACTATTGTTTGTGGGATATTACCATTTTTCTCAAAATTAGGAAAAAGGTTTATTAACCTACCAGAACCATTCTGAGTCACAGTAAAGAAACGTCTGAACTGAGCAGAATAGTATTCTTCTATAGACACAACTATTTGAGAAACTGAGGCAGGATGATTCAGGAAGATCATTTGAAGCCAGGAATTCAAGGCTAGCCTGGACAGCTTAGTGAAAACCCATTTCAAAACAAAGTGATATTTAGAAGCATTCTCTTTCTATGCGATCAAAGAGACCTAGCAAGACTTGGGAAAGTATGTCACAAGGATAAATACAACCTTATAACTTCATAGAAATTACTCCATCTGAATTTTATATATCAATATAAAAATGCCAAGAGACAAAATATTATCAGTCTTCATTTAAACCATTCAATTGAAGAGAACTGAGCAATGAGTTCCTCTACTCACAGCACATGTGGCTTATTAGATAGTTCCAAAACTGCATCCTCTAGAAAAAAAATTAGAAAATTTATCAGAATTAGAGCCATTCTGAATTTTCTTAGCTGAATAGTTTTAGGACTAGATCCTGTTGAAGATGGAGGCATTATTTCTAAAATTGGAAATCAAAAGGAGGGAAAGTAAACAGAAGAGAATAGGGCAGAAAATTTGGATCTATAAAATAACAGGGTTTGTGTGTATTTGTGGTGACTGGATTGGATACATCTGTGGTTGAGAATGGCTTGCTCTGATAGAATTATGATCTGTGTCACAGAGGAGCAGAGAGTATTTTGGCCAAATATTTTCCCACGAATGGTAATGAACTTGTGGAGTAGATGTCCATAAAGGGTTCTCTGAGTGAGACTAATGAGCTCAACAGACATTCATTCAATGACTCAGTTACATTAAATACTATTCCTACCTCACACATAAAGAAATACACTTGATATTTACGGATGTTCACACACTGAATTCCAAACGCTGATTCTTTAAACAAATAATAGTCTACCTCTCTTGGATTTTCTCTGTAGCATCATTAATGGGGAAGTTTTGTGTTTTTCTTCCTGATAGCTCCAACTCAAGCTCTCAACAGAATAAATGTGGAAGTACAGAAAGAGGACTCATGGGAAAGTAAAGTAAAATGAATTTTGCTTTGTTTTGATGCCAGTACTGGGCTTGTACTCAAGGCCTTGGTGCTGTCCCTGAGCTTTTATTTTTTTTCCCCTCATGGCTAGTAGTGTACCACTTAAACCACAGCTCGAGTTGTGACTTTTTGGTAGTTAATTGGAGATAAGTCACAGACTTTCCTGCCTGCCCAAGCTGACTCTGAACTTCAATCCTCGGATCTTAACCTCTTTAGTAACTAGGATTACAGGAATGAGCCACTAGCACCTGGTAGAAATAGAATTTTTAAATATGCTTTCCATATGCATTAACATTTTCTAAAACTGCATAGTATCCATAGGAAGCAAGTAGGAAAATGTTGACAAAATTGGAAGTTGAAAACAACTATATATATGGACTTATCAAAGTTAATAGTCTCTTTTTTATTATTCAATCTTCTATACAGATGTGAGTTATTTGCAGTTGTTGACCTCCCTCTGCTGCTTCAGAATCTTCCATGATAACAAAGTCTCATGAATCTCTGCCTTCCTTAATAGTTCTGTAAAAAATATTATATATTTTATCTATACATAGGTGTACAAAGAAATTACAAGATGTTGCTCTATGTGTACAATGCATCCTGATCATTTTTTACCTCTCCCTATGTTTCCTAACCACACCCATCCCCTCAAATTTTCTAGTTCTATTTTTATATAAATCCATCAATTTTCTTTCTTGTGTGTGTGTGTGCACACGCGTGTACATGCGTGCACACGTACACATGCATGCAGGTCCTGGGCATTGTCTCTGACCTTTTGTGCTCAAGATCGACATACTACCACTTGTGCCACAGATCCACTTCAGCTTTTTGGTGGTTAATTGTAGATAAGACTCTCCCAGGTCTTCCTATCCAGACTGGCTTTGAACTGTGATACTCAAATCTCAGCCTCCTGAGTAGTTAGCATTATTTACGGGCATTAGTCACGAGTGCCAGCTATCTATACATCAATTTCTTAAAAATAAATATTCAGTATTCTCAAAGCTGCTGCTCTGTATTTTTTGGCTAGTGAACTCATCTAATTTTATGATCTCAACTGCCTTCTCTGTTTTCTCTAAAATCTACATCTCTGCTTACTCGAATCATCTCCCGAGTTCTGATCCCAAGTGTCTTGCTGTCTTTTGGCTGTCTGCAACTCAAGGACATATAGCAGTTAAACTTGTTCTCATTCTTGTAAGAATAGCTTTGTTTTTCCTGTAAATTCCACACATTGCTCTACAGTTTTCATCCTAGTGTTATTGAAACAGAGTTTTCGGAATCCAAATCTTGGCCACATCAAAATTAGTCATCAGACACTATGTTGAAAAATGAACTTTACAATTTGTGGGGACGGTTGTTGTGGAGGTGGAAGGGAAGGGATGGTAGGGGAAAAACAAAGGAGAAGGTAACAATGCTTGATAGGAAATGTACTCATTACCTTGCTCATGTAACTGTAACCCCTCTGAACAGTATTTTTACAATAAAAATGTATTAAAAACTAGTCATTAGAGGAATGCAAATTAAAAGCTAGAGGAATGCAAATTAAAAGCACCATGATATAGCACTTCGCATAGACTAGGATGCCTTTACTAAAGTCAGACCCAAAGTATGAAATTCTGTGGAAGAATCAGAGGAACAGGAAATTTCATATATGGCTGGCAAAAATGCCAAGCTATGCAGCCACTTTGGAAAACAAATTGGTGGTTTCTCAAGTATAAAACTACTAGAAAACCTAGCAACTCTACTCCTATATATTTTCCCAGGAGAAATGAAAGTGCATGTCCATAGAATTACTTATAGTCAAACACCAAAACAACCCAAGCAGTGGATTAATGAATTGGTAATTGATCAGTAAATAAAATGAGCATAGCCACACAATATATTATACAACCCTAGAAAGCAATCAATATAAATCCTATAACATGAAGAAACACTGAAAATTTGATGCTAACTGATATAGACCATATACAAAGGTAATATACTTAGGATTCCCATGTATTTTAAATGTCCAGAAAAAGCAAATGCATAGAAACAAACATTAATGGCTTGCTGAGATTGATGGTGTGAATGGCAATGAAGGAAATGAATATATTCTAAAACATTTATGGTGGTTGCTGTACCACTTGGTAAAATTACAAAACCATCATTAAATTATATGCTTGCCATGAGTGGATTCTATGATATATAATCTGCATCTCAATAAGGCTTTTCTATTTATCTAATTTGACCTCCGTCCCTAGTCCCTTATATCTAAGAGCTATATGTAAATCAATAACTTTTTAATTTTACCTTGCGTTTTTTTTTTGTTTCTCCACAATACCAATTTCTGTGTTTCTACCCATGCTGGTCCCTCTAAGATGCCCCTCCTCCTGCCTGCCTGTCAAAATTGTACTCAATCCCTAAAGCCCAGATCAAAGTTACCTCCTCTGTAAAACCTTTGCAAATGTCTCTTAACAAAATTTAATATTTTTCTCCCAACTTGAAGAAAATTATGGTTTCTTTCATCATTCCATGACAAGTTTAAACAACTTAGTTTATATTACATTAATAAGGAGAGGCAATCTAGTTGAACAAGAAAACCTTTCAATCCCAGCTCTTCTGCCTGCTGCTTGTATGATACCTGGCAGAGATGTTAAACTGTCATAGCCTTGGTATTCCACTTTTTAATTAGGGAACTATAATACAACCACTGTCTGTGCATATGGAAGGAAGCACGCATCAACCACTTCACAGTCCATTTACTATAAAGTTATTGAATGTCAGATTCCTTCACTTTCCTTCCTAACCCTCTTCCACTCCTAGATCATATATTTATTCACTTTCTAGAAAACCCAGTGCTCAGTGAGCTGTCTGACACGTGGTTGACATCCAACAGAAATCACATTAACTTCTAGTTGTGAAAGTACTATTGCTATAATATTCTCCCATGCACCGCTTGTTAATAATCATGATTAAACATGCAAACCTCTTTTCCCACTAACCTCAATCACACTGGATGGATTTGTTCATATGAGAGGCAGAGAGATTACAGATTAATACCTGCAGTTTCAAGTATCTACTCTGAACTATTTATTTTGATGCCACTATTTTCTCCCTGTCCATATAAACCTGTACCATTTCCTTTCCCAACCAGCATTGACATGATGCGTTGGGCAACTAATTTCAGTTGCTGTGGGGAATAACTGCCTTGAAGATTTTTCTGAAGCCTGTTACATAGATTTTGGACACAAACAGCTTCTATATTAAGCCAGACTATCCTAAATATGTCTGTCAATTTTGGAATCGTCTGTCCAAGTTTTGTATCAAACTATTACAGACGATTGGAAATGCAATTCTATTGGCATTCCCCAATGTGTCTCAAAAAACAGGCAGTCTTACTTTAACCTACTGCTGGAAATGTGTAATTTGAGGCTTCTTAAATTCTCTTATCATTCTGGAGCAGCATTCCAAGGCTGCCTCAATTACCCCAGGCTACAGAGCTCCCTTCCTAATCAAACTCCCTTTTCACTTCTCCAGTCTCAGAGTTCTTTATGTGCATCTGTTCCTTATGGACAAAATGCTAACTAGTCACATAATTAATTTGAGTGCAATTCTAGAAAGTAAACATCTAGTTACATTTTAGTCCATATTTGTGTGTGTGTGTGTGTGTGTGTGTGTGTGTGTGCATGCGTGCCAGTCCTGGGGCTTGAACATAGGACCAGGGCTCAGTCCCTGAACTTTTTGTAGCTCAAGCCTACCACTCTACTGCTTGAGCCACAACTCCACTTCCAGCTTTCTGGTGGCTATTTGGAGAAGTGTCTCACAGACTTTCCTACCCTCGGTGGTTTTGAACTACTGTCCTCAGAACTCAGCCTCCTGAATAGCTAGGATCACAGGTGTGAGCCACCAGAGCCTGGTAATCATTATTTTAATCAGCACCCACACTACCGCTGCCTGATATTACATCCAACATGTATCCTCTATGGAGGTGAAATTACAAAACTAGAGCTGGAAGATGTTTACAGGTATAGCTTCCGACCAGAAGAAATACAGCACTCTAAGCATTGAAACATTTTTTCAAAGAAACTATTATCTTCAAGTAGTTGTGCAAAGGGGTTTCAATTCCACATGAGTTGATGAGTAATGTACAATGCATCTTGATCAATATTAACCTCTTCCATCATTCTACCTCATCTCAACCCTACTATTCAAGTTACCTGGTTCAATTTTCTCATATGTACATGGAATGTGATGACTGCATTTGTCCACTCTTACTCTATTTGTATACTGCCCTCCTTTCATCTCACCCATACCTCTGACAAGTTCCAGCTTCAGAAAGTCCCTGATACTCATTTTTTTTGTGTATGGGGGGGGGGAGCAGGGCTTTGGTTGTGGAGCCTGAACTCTGGGCCTGGGCACTGTCCCTCAGCTCTTCAGCTCAAGTCTAGCACTCTACCACTTGAGCCACAGCGCCACTTCCGGCTTTTTCTGCTTGTGTGGTGCTAAGGAATCGAACCCAGGCCCTCATGCATACAAGGCAAGCACTCCACCACTGAGTCACCTTCCCAGCCCTGATACTCATTTTTTAATGGTAAGTTAGCTGGTCAAAGGAGATGCACGATTAGAATTCTCCCCTGCATGCTTTAATACATCTCATTCCTACATTTTTCATAAAATCTTTTATCCCTCATAGCTGCCAAAAACGAAGCCTTTGCCACTTATAAAGGAGGGTAAAACTTAAGGAACTTTTGTGAGGTGCTGGTACCTCACACTTGTAAAACAAGCTACTCAGGAGGCTGAGATCAGAGAAGGTTCAAAGCCAGCCAGAGTAGATAAATCCAAGAGGTTTATCTCCAACAAATCAGCAAAATGCTGGAAGTAGATACATGACTTAAGTTGTGGTCCTAATGGAATCATGTTGACAATGCTCAGCTAATTGTCTTCTTAATGAATAATTTCCATGTAAGGTGAAATCAGCCTCCTGTCCAAACACATCCAATGGAAATGCAGACATGTGGGTACAGGTAGCTTTGATTGGTGTTCTTTCTTTACTTCAAAAAACTAAGAACCACCAGGGTTGAGCACTCTCCATATTTCCAGTAATGTGGAATGAGCTAAAGAAAAGGGGGTGGAGCAGGCTGAAATTACAGTAGAGTCTGTCTTCATATTCCATGCTGCTGGTGATGCTAGCACACAACAGCACTCAGCTTCACCTCACCATTTCCTTTTCCTGCAGGACAAGTTCCCACTGGTCCTGAGTCCGGTTCCATTGCTGGATGTCTCAGGACTGTTTCCTCCTGTTTGTCTCCATGGTTCAGCCTTAATTACTTCTCACCTATACTCTAAATTGTCTCCTATCAAAATATGTTTCCATCCGTGTCTCCATGGCTTCCCCCTTTTCTCTATCCTATATACTTCTGTCAGATATTTCTTAGTTGGTTTCAGACCATGGTCCTATCTCCATTAGCAGCCTTTATTGGCTCTTACTCAGGTTACTTCTAGAGTCTGGGTCCACGTTCTCCCCACAGTCTTCTTTCTCAGTACTTCCTACTAGAACATACATCCACACTGCCTAGAACAAAGCCTGGCACATGGCAGGAAAGAGTTTATTATTCATAAACACTGGATTTAAAAACATTTGGCTCTTTTCCTCAAAACATTCTCTTAGGGGCTGGGAAGGTGGCTCAGTGGTAGAGCACTTGCCTTGCATGCTCGAGGCCCTGGGTTCGATTCCTCAGCACCACATAAGAAAAAAGCCGGAAGTGGTGCTATGGCTAAAGTGGTAGAGCGCGAGCCTTGAGCTGAAGAGCTAAGGGACAGAGCCCAGGCCCAGAGTTCAGGCCCCACGACTGGACCCAAAAAAAAAAAAATTAGAAAAAAAAACATTCTCTTACCTGGGAAGTTCCCCAGGTAGGATAAATTTTATTTGTCATAAAATTTGATTATTATTTAAGTTATAACTCATAACCCAATTTGACCAATTGGAAATATTCTTCTTTCCTTTGTTTATGAGAAATCTGGTTTCATATTCATTAATATTTAGCTGAAAGAATAGCTCATTCTCCATTTCTTAGGATGTCATGGACTCAAAATGAGAGTAATGCCTTACACAGCTGCAGAGTTTCTGTCATATTAAATATAAACTATGCCTATATAGTGTCGATTTTTTTTGATCGTCGATTTTTCAAACTGAATTGCCTCACAGGGAATCCAAGCCAGTCCTGAACTTCTGTAAGATGGATAGCAAATATCAATAGACAGCTAAACAACAATAGTAAAAACAATGACATTAAACACATTATTTTCACAGATTAAACAATTCTAGAAGCCCTATCATTACTAGATAGAGAAAATGAGGCACCAGGAAGTTTCATTCTCTTCATTTCAACAGTCTCTGTACAAGGAAAGGAAGTTTCAATTAAAAGCAAAGATTTGGGGCCCATAATATTAATTTTGGATAGTATTAACTACAAGATGGAAAAAAGAAATTGTAAGAGTCCAGTAAAAACATATTTGTTGGCATCATAGATGACGGTCTTACAAAAATTTAGAAATTGAATATATGGGATTTACATGTTGAGAGTATCCACAGGGATTTTTTTGCACTACTAATAGAATTTATGAGCCATAACAAAAACTATGGGGCATAGTAACTGTTTCTACATTAAAAACATAAATAAAAACATTGGAAGAATAATTTGAGGCCAAGTTGGAAGAAAAAATACATAGTTTACAAATTTGCAATATTTTTTCCCATTGGCAGGGTGATGAGAGGTCTCAGCTTTGTGATAGTGTGTTGTTTTGAAACTAAGTACAAACATGGCTGAATCTGTGAATTATCCACTAGATGGCAGATAGCTGCCACTATGCCACCAACTGTTTCTGTGTTAGTCCATGCTTTTCTAAACTTTCTAAGTTAGGAAAATTGCTTTTACCTCTCTCTCTAGTCCTGCTGGCCTTTGTATGATTGCATTTTAAAGAAAAACATTACTTTTGGGCTGGGGGAGAAAATACCACGTTTTAAGCCAGGGATGAAAAAAATCTGGTTTCCCAGTAATAAATATTAGGTGTGTATATGGTAATGACCTGTTGTGCCCGACAAGAGCAGATGCCAGAGCTGTAGAGAAGGGCTGAGACAGCCCACATGGAATTATTTGTTCATTGACAGAGATTAGACATATACTAAAACCTCCCAGTGAAGTAAGGAGGCCAGGTCTGGCCGGCGCCATATTGGCCACATGGTGGATGGTAGGGTCTGGCTTCTTGTCTGCATGCTGGGGGAAGGATTCTCCCCCTCCCCCATCCCCTGCCTTCCAGGTAATGGGCCTGCCCAGAACCCTGGAGGCAGGGGCAGGAACTTGGCTGATAGGTTACTGAATCTGTCAGTCCAGTGCCTGGGACTGGGGATTTCCTGAGGATCTGCCCGCCTGTGCAAATACATATGACACAGCTAGGAAATATGCTAAAGAGGAAAGAGATAACAAAAACAATACCAACAAGCCAATTCAGCTTCAAAGGGAGAGCTGAATTGGGATGCCATGATGACTGGAGATGAGCCAGGACACAGGACACAATCACAGAGAGACACGTGGCATGGAATCTTGGTGGCTAGGCTGGTCCGGGCCTAAATAGTTTGGCACAGGGGGCAGATCCTCAAGAAATTCCCAGTCAGGAAGGGGGTTCCTTCCCCCAGCATGAAGACAAGATGCCAGACCTATAATCAACCATGTGGCCAATATGGCACCAGCCAGACCTGATCTCCTTACTTCACCAGAAGGACATGTTTCTGTGAATTATAAGTTATAGCTTTTATCCCTCCTATACATTACACTTACCCAAGGACCTAACCCTAGCCTAGTTCTCTACAGCTGGAATTTAGAATCTTCAGACCAGGTGGGTGGGAAGAGTGGGTTTAGTTTTAGGTTTTAGTTCATCTGTTTATGTTTTGATTTTGCTATAGCCCCTGTCTTGGACAATGGTCTTTTGTGTTTTTGTTTGGGTTGGTTTTTGTGCCAGTCTTGGGACTTGAACTCAGGGCCTGGGTGCTATCCCTGAGCTTTTCTGCTCAAGGTTAGTGTTCTACCACTTGAGCCACAACTCCACTTCTGACTTTTTTGGTGATTAATTGGACATAACAGTTTTACAAACTTTCCTGCCCAGGTTGGCTTCAAACTGAGATCCTGAGATCTCAGCCTCCATAGCAGCTAGGATTACAGGTATGAGTCACTAGTGCCAAGCTGACATTTCATAAAATGGGAGGAGTGGACTAATTCTAGTTTTTTTTCACAGAACTATCTAGGATCAATATCTAAGTGTGTCCATTGCTATAAAAGGACCAAAGTTAATTCTGTTGTAGATCCTCTATGAACATTAACCAAGCTAATTCACAGCACCATGAAAGACTTGAAGGAGCAAAGATGTCTTAACATCCCCTATGATGCACTATAACAAGGGAAGTTGAGGTTTGGCCAAGTGGAACTTGTGGAGCCTACGTATGTAATAAATAGCTGACTAATTAGTAAATTATATGCATTTCTCTACCTATTGGGAAATTATACCTTGGCTTAAAATATTGCCCTTTCCTTGTTGAGTTGCAGTTTATTTATAACCTTGATTGGCATGCTATCTCTAGGAATAGTCTCTGGCAATGACTACAACCCTCTTCTCAGGAAAAGAAAATGCACATTTAGGAGTGTTTCTCTGAATGAAAATATGTTTAAATGTCAGTAACACTTTGGTAATTTGGAAGAATAAGGAAAAGGAGGAAGAGGAGGAGAGGAAGGAGGAAGAGGAGGAGGAGAAAAAGAAGAGAAGGAGAAAGTGGAGGGAAGGGAGGAGGAAGAAGAGGAAGATGAGGAGAAAGAGGAAGAGGTGGCAAAGATGGGAGAGGAAATAAGGATGAGGAGGAGGAGGGAAGAGGAAGAGATGGAGAAAGAGGTGAAGGAGAAAATACAGGAGGAGGGGGGGAAGATGAGGAGGACAAAGAACATTTGAATTGTACTTAACTAGCATTGTGATTTCCATATAAGTGAACCTTAGAACCCTGTATTAATCTAAATTTTTGTCTTTAATGTTCTTTAGAAACATAAAAAACAGTTCTTCCAGGTACTTGTAGCTTGTGCTTGTAATCCTAGCTACTCAAGAAGCTGAGATCTGAGAATCACAATTCAAAGCCAGCTCTGGCAGAAAACTCCATAATACTCTTATTTCCAATAAACCACAAAGACGGGCCGGCAGGCAGACAGACAGAAGACAGGCAGACAGACAGACAAGCAAGCCAAAAGTAGAGCCCTTACTCAAGTAGTAGAGTGCTATCCTTAAGCAAAAAGAAAAAAAAATCTCGGGGACATTACCCAGTCCCAATGTTTAACTCCCAGGACTAGTGCGCGCACATGCATACACAGACATACACACAGACACACAGACACACACACACACACACATACAGAGTTCTGCCCTTTCTCTTCTCTCCTTTCCTCTCCCATTTGTTATTAGGGCAGATATGTGTCTTGATTCAGAAAGAATGGCTTCCATTTCACGGGGGGAGGGGGAAAAGTACCTTTTCTATAGCTAGCTGTAGAATTTTCCAGAACTATTCCTTAAAGGGTCACAAATACTTCTTGCCATCATTGCTTGCTAAACAAAGACCTGAGGGGCAAAAGGAAGTGTTATGTATAATGTGGAGGTGCATTCCAACTTTGGATAATCTGATTTAGGGGAGAATGGTAATGTTCATGGAAACTAAATGCTTCCAAGAAAAATCAATATGGGGTATTATTTTTAATATTTTATGATGAAAAATTTCAAACATATGAAAATGGAGTGAGTGGTATAATAAAAAGACCCCTCATTAATCCAACAATTACTGACACCCAGACAATCTTACTTCATATACTTCCATTTACTTCTTCTCCCTCAGGCATAGTTAATTTTGAGGCAAATACCAGGTACCATATTACTTCATCTGTAAACATTTTCAAATGAATCTCGAAAAGCAAAGGGCTCTTTTACAGGAGACTTAACAACTGTATCCTATTTATTGTAACAATTACATCTTCAGCATTGATTTTATCCAGATCTCATTCATTATTGAATTCCCTAGTTTGGGGAATGTGGACTAGAATCCAAGAATTACATTTTATTTTTAGAGAGAAATTTGTGTGGTACATAATCATGAAGAAAACTAGGAGGGCCTTAGTACTGCACCAATGTTCACCCCATTTCCACTGTTTCCTAAATGTTTGACTGTATTTTGTTCTTATAAATTACTTAGTCACCCTTTGCTTTTAGAAAAGATTGTTTACTCTTTATTCAATGTCAGTAGCATATACTGTGTGGCATACTGAGATATGGTAGTTTAACCAGCCACAGAAATCAGCTGTATGACATTAAAGATTGTGAACTGTATGGTTTTGTGTGTGTGCTTGTCCTGGGGCTTGAATTTGAGCCTTGAATTTAGTACCTGAATCCAGTGCTTGGGCACCATCTCTAAGCTTTTGTACTCAAAGCTAGTGTTCTACTACTTGAGTCACAGACTCTACTTTTGATATTTTGGTGGTTAATTGGAGGTAAGAGTCTCATGGACTTTCCTTTTCTAGGCTGGCTTCCAACTGTGATCCTCAGATCTCAGACTGCTAAGTAGCTAGGATTACAGGCATGAGCCACTGGTGCTCTGATTTTTTAGACTGTAGAGACCCTCTTACTATAAATACACAATGTAGTAGAGACTGACTTGGAGGAAGAGCACCAAGCAAGGAAATCATTCTGAAAACAAGTCTTTGGACTCAGGCTTCCCTCCTGAAGCCAATTAACTCTGAAGACAATTTACTTCTGAAGTGATTAGCATGGAGGCTGGCTGCTGAGAACAAAGTTACTTACGTGCAGCCACTTGGTCCATAAGCTTGGAAAGTGCAGGCTACAACCAGGAGTGGTGTGTGCAAACTCTCCAAAAATAATGAGAGAGAAAGCTTTTCTAAAAAAAACTGTTGTTCCAGCAAAGTTGGAAGCCACCCAGCAATTATCTGGGAAAGCCAGGCATGAATTCTGGCAAGGGTAAACAAAGGAAAGGAGACAATTTAAAATGGAGAACTCCTTATCTTTGAGAGTCCCAAAGGACCATAATGGCTAATTTTAGAATTAGAATCTGACTTGCTCTGGTTTTAGGAGTACATTTGGAACAGCAGAAATCCAAACATGAGGGAAAGTGAAATATAGCAGGTGAATGAAAGTAAGACTAAAAATTGTGTACAGATAGACTTCAGCACAGTGAAATGGCACATCTCAAACTTTATACAGTATGCTGCTAATGTTTTCTCCACCCCACCTGACAAGGACCTATTTCAAGTCTGTCAATTTGTTATTAAAATGATTTGCATTCAGCTCTGTTCACATTTTTTTTGCTCTAACTTTCCTGTTCCTTGCTCTGACACTATCCTTTTCTTTCCAAGTGTGTTATCAAAATAAGACAAGCCATTCTAATTGTCTGGAGTCATGATCTCCACAAATACACTTCATGGCAAGTAGTGATTCTTCCGCCTAACATTCTCTGATTATTCTTTCAAGTTGCTGTGTATATGAACAGCACCTTTCTTTTTAGTGCTGAGTAATATCCCATTACATTAACATACCTTGGTTTAACTGTTGGTTTTTGCTGCTGCTGCTGTTGTTGATTTTTCGGGCAGGGGACTGCTGAGAATTGAACTTAGGGTTTTGTTCTTGCTAAGTGGATGCTCTACCCCTGAGCCATGCTTCCATTCCTGGATTTTTTTTTGATTAGCTGGAGATGAGTTTCTCAGGGTTTGTCTGCCTGGGATGACTTCCAACCTAGATTCTCTGATTTCAGCATCCCAGGATTGTAGGCATGAGTCATCAGCACCTGGCTGCTTTAATGATTTTCAAGGCGCTATCACACTTGATGCCAGGATTGACCTGTACTGTGCTTCTTCATGTTGCTGGGATGGCAGGTGGATTCCACTACTCCCAGCCGTTACTCAAGTGTGCACCAGTGTGCTCCTTGAGCAACAGCGAATCTCACTAACTTTTTAGCCCAGTCTGGCTTCGAACCCCACAGTCCTCTGATCTCCACTTTCTGAGTAGCTAGAATTACAGGCTTGAGCCATCATTCCAAACTTGCTTAGCTTTTCATCCATTGGAATTATTTCTACATTTGTATCTATTATAACTAAGGCATAATAAGTTCTCGTGTGAAAAGTTTTTTATCTCCCCAAGATACATGCAGTTATGGAACTGTTAAGTAGTTACGCATAATTGATAAGAAATTTTGCAATCATTTCTAACAGGGGGGCTTGCCATAAGCAACAGTTGTCCACATCTTCACAAGCACTGGGCACCGCCCTTACTGATGTCTCCTTGTGGTTTTGATTTCCTAACAGCTGATAGTAAACATTTTCATGTTAACCTGCCATCTGAATAGCCTCACTGATAAAACTTTTTGCCACATATTTTTGCATTTTTCTAGTCAGATTGCTTGATTTATTTTTTTTACAGTTTTTATATTTTCAGGTACTACTACTTTGTTGAATATACAATCTTCAAATACTTTCTTTCAGCTTTTACTTTGTCTAACAAGGTCTTTCAAAAACATATTTTGAAATTTAGATTCATTCTCTAGAACTTAGAAGAAATCATGTTATGTAAAGTAAAGCAAGCTCAGAGGTACAAATAACACGTTTTTGTCTCATATATGGAGACTAGACCTAAAATACAAATAAGTGATAACCTGTACAGAGCTTTATGCATTTACTCATAAACAATAAAGAAAGGTATAGGAAGGAGAGAAATACAAAAATGTAACTCCTGCGTCCATCCAGAGAACTATTTATCAAAACAAATCACGCTTTGGAAAGCAGTATGGAGGTTCCTCAAAAGACTCCACATAGAGCTCCCCTATGACCAAGCAATCCCACTTTGGGGCATTTATCCAAACAATCACAAACAAGGCTATACTAAGACTACCAGCACAACTATGTTTATTGCAGTATTATTTACCATAGCTAAGATATGGAACCAACCCAGATGCCCCTCAGTGGATGAATGGATCAAGAAAATGTGAGATGTATATGGAATTCTATGCCTCCATCAGAAAGAATGGCATTGCCCCATTTGCTAGGAAATAGAAAGACTTGGAAAAATTATATGAAGTGAAGTAAGCCAGGCCCAAAGAAACATAGGTCCCATGGTTTCCCTTATTTGCAATAACTAGTACATGTGTAGGACAACTAGATGTTAAATGAAATGAACCCTACAATAGGGACACACATTTTTTCTCGCTATTGTTTCTAATGTATTTATAATGTACCATGTGATTTTTTTTTCTTTGTATGTTTTCACTGTATTTGGTGCCGGTGCCCTGCATCTTGTATATACACTTCTCTAATTCAAGGAGAGGAAGGGAAAAAACAAAATGTTTAAATAACGATACAGGTTGACCCATTGTAACAATGAGATGTATAAAACACTATGCTGAAAACAAACTTTGCAGCTTTGGCAGGGGAGGAGGTAGTTGTGGAGGTGGGAGGGAAGGGATGGTAGGGGGAAAACAAAGGAGGCAACAATGCTCCATAGGAAATGTTCATTACTTTGAGCCTGTAACTGTAACCCCTCTGTACAGTATTTTTACAATAAAAATGTACAAAAAATCCCAAGATTTTTAAAAAAAATTGTTTCTGTTTTTAATGTTGTTTTTGTTTTCTTTTCCTTTGGTTTTGTTTGCTAGATTGGCAAATAAATAGAGGGAAGAAAGGTGAGTAAAGAAAGGGAAAGAAAGGTGAGTATTCAATGTACACTAGGTTGAACATGAACTACAAAAGTTGTGGTTAAGGACAGGAGGAGGAAAAAACGGAAGAAAGTGAAGGAATGGGTGAAAATGCCCAAGAAGCCTTGTACTCCTAACCTGACTTAGGAAATTATAATCCATTTGTACAAACTCCTTTTAAATAACAATAAGAAACGAACAAACACATTAGAAATATCTTCTAGAATAGATGAAGGTCTGGGCTCCCTTCTGGTCCGCCTCCTATGAGGACAACAGTGATCCCACAGGGAATGGGGAGGGAAGGAGTAGTTTAGCTTCTACATCACCTTGGCTCATGTGACTGGGGGGTAGGCCATAGGTTTTCTCCTGTGGGATTTGGCTGGAGTAGTTACTGTCTTATAACTGTGCTCTGTTGTGTTCTGTTGTGTCAGCCTGCCTATTTCCTAGTTCTGTGGCTAGAGAGAACAAGCTAATTAAGACTTTCCATCTGCATTCATTGTTGTGTCCAACTTTTTAAGCAACAACTTTGAGAGAACATATGTAGAGAGAGAGGCAAGTGGAAGGAAAAAGGTTCTCACTTCCATGCATTTCTCCCAGGCTCTGAGATTTTTTGGTAGTATAGAACTTCCTATCAAACTTTCTCCGGTTTTGTTGTTTTGTTTTACTTTTCATTTTTTGTTCGTTTTTCAAATATATGATGTCAAGATTTTTTTTTTTTTTGGTCCAGTCGTGGGGCCTGAACTCTGGGCCTGGGCGCTGTCCCTCAGCTCTTCAGCTCAACGCTAGCACTCTACCACTTGAGTCACAGTGCCACTTCCAGCTTTTTTCTTTTTGCTTATGTGGTGCTGAGGAATACGAACCCAGGGCCTCAGGCATGCAAGGCAAGCACTCTACCACTGAGCCACCTTCCCAGCCCCGATGTCAAGATTTTTATTTGCCCTTCAGGAGAAGCATGGAGACATGACATCTCTACCTCCCTCTGAAGTGAATTTTATCTTCCCACTTCTCTATCAGGAGCCCCCTGTGCCAGTCCGCAGGCACCTTTTCATTTTTATGGCTAGAGAGTATTCTGTTGACAGATATATTCCATAGTTTACTTAGCCAGCCCCTACTTTTGGACACTCTTTCATAGTTGTTCATAATAATAATAATAATAATAAACATATACAAATAATGAACATATATGTTTGACTTATATGCAGGTCTAACTGTTGGATGAATTCCCCAAAAGTGGAATTATTGAATCAAAAGTATACGTACATGTAATTTTATTAAGTGATACAAATGTACTTGAATAAATTAAATATGAAGGTATCTATTTTCCTATTCAACAGGCTTATTGTCAATATTCACTTCACATTTCTAGGTGACAAACAGTTTATCCTGTTATTATTCACTTATTTTATTAATTTATTTATATCTTTGTCTGTCATGGGGCTTTAACTTGGGGTCTAGGTGCTGCCTCTGAGCTGCCTCTGAGCACTTTTGCTTAAGGCTAGCACTCTACCACTTTGGACCACAAAGCTACTTCTTTTATAGTGGTTAATTGGAGATCAGAGTCTCACTGCCCTTTCATGCCAGGGCTGGTTTTGAATGGCAATCCCCTGATCTCAGCCTGCTAAATCACTAGGATTAGAAGCGTGAGCCACCAGTACCAGGCTATGTTATTTTAATTCAAAAGGAGTTTGGCACCAGTGTAGATTTTTCTGAGGCATTTCTTCATCTCTTCTGTGAATGTATACTCATAAATTTCAAACATTATCTTTTTAGTTCATTGACTTAATAGATTGGCATACATCTGTGCATTTAAAATATATAACTTATTTTGTGAATTTTAGTTGTATTTGGATTATTCAAGTATCCAAATAAAGTGTCCAAAAATTGTGGCCAACAGCACAATCCATATATCACCTACAATGTCCTCATAACCAGGTTTCCCTCCCCAAAAGCATTCTCAATTATCATCTACTGAACAAAACGTTGACTTAACGAAGAGTGATCAAGATTGTTTAACTTCATAGTCTAACTGCCCCTTTCCCAATTGTAGGACCCATTTGTAAGACAGAAGGGTGAATGTATGGCAACCTTACCCTTTTGCATGATGACTTGCAAGAGGTCAGGAAGCATGACCTTCACACGGTTTATCTTGCATTGAGTTTTTGCAAGTGTGAGATCAACCATCATTTTACCATCAGTCAGGGTTATGGGATGTGTGACCACACTCAGCTTATTTGTAGAAATGTCTTGCTCACTTCTGGCTGGGCTGGCCTCAAAGCATGATCCCCTTCTTGATCTCTGCTTCTAAGTAGCAGGAATTACAATAATTCATTTATAATCAGTATGGAAGTATGAAATATATAACATCTGCAGATGAATTAAGATCTTTTAAAATTCCTTTTCTGTATACTAAGGTTAGTATAAAGATAGTTAAACTTCTATCACCCTTTATAGCAAACAAATGTAAACCAATACTAGAGTTAAATGTTTCCTGCACCAGGATTTCAGACAAGTTGTGTAAGGCAAATAAAACTGATCTAAAATTAAAAGCAAAGAGTCAAAAACTCTTTTACCAATAGAAGTTTTTTAGGCATGATTAACAATAAATGCTGCTGACCTTCATTTTTATGGCTAAACACCCATGTAAGGTGTTTGTTTTCTTTTACATTTGAAATGACAACTTACATGGTCACTTAAGCCTTCTTCTAATACAAAGTCAAACTTCTTTTTAAAAATATCCCATAATGAAATAAAGGCTTAAAGAATCTTAGAGAAAATACTTCCCCAAGCTTTACTTGGACACAATACTACCCCAGCCCTAAATAACCCAAAGAGTAGATAACTAGTCCTGAGACTGTGTCTCTCACCCACTTCTTTCATTCTAAGTCCAAGGAGATGGCTATTCTATACCAAACTCAATGTCTGATTGCTTTTGTTACCATCTAAATGTAAGGTCCTTCTAGATTCTAAGTCGCCTCCAGGTTCTCTAGGAAGTTTTACAATTATTAAACTTCTTGGACTCCAGACTAAAAATAATTGTAAACAGATCACTGGCTGCAACTTCAGTGAGGAATTTTCATCTCCCTCCCCTGTTCCATGACAACATGAAAAGCAATGATGAGCATCCAGGTCACACTTAAGGTTACTGGCACACTTCCGCTTAGAGGTATAACCTTACAGATGTGCAAGATCCAATATTGACAACACTATAATCTGTGATTTTCAAAGGGAGATGAGCCAGACAAGAAATTATCCTAAGTAAAACAAACTTCTGAGAACCTCAAACAAATAAATCCTACTGAATTAAACTATGCAGAAGAAATAAGTCATTAATTCTCAAAATTATGGACAACTCCTTATTATATATCTATGCACATGTGCATATAGAGCGTGAGATCCTTTTTTGACAACTCAGGCTGTCCTTTTAAGTGTTCCTCAAGTGTCAACAATCTCACACAAGGTAAAAGTAATGTGAATATGCTACAACCTAAAATCTGCGAAACATTCTAACTAAAAGGAAGAACTTTGTATTATATTAACTAGAAAAGAAATATTAGTAAATTTTTAGTAGAATAAGATTGTTAAATTATATTCTTATTATCTTTAAGTAGTTGTACAAAAGGGATTACTATTCAACAAACCAGTTTATAAGAACAATGCACCTTACTTGACATCACCCATTCCATCAACTCTTAGTAAATTTCTTGAGACAAACACTGGTTTACACCAAACATCCTTCAAAATCATGGATTTTTCATGATACAAAATGTTTTTTTATATACCAAATTCTATGCTGAGCTACTTATTTTTTAAGACTCATTAGAACTACTCAGGTCACGTGACATAAAAAGATACCAAACCTAGGTAATGACATTGATTATGATGATGATGTAGTTGTACAAAGGGTTATAATTCCATAAGTCAGTTGACATTTTTAAAATTTAAAAGTGGGGGATTTGGCAACAAAATAAATAATGAAAGTGAAATAATATAACCTGTTAAATAAATAAAATTAAATTGTCAAGTCCAAACATATAAGTGCACAATACCATGCACAGACAAAACAAAGGCGAATGTTTTCTTGTGCAGTGGAATATTAATGAATAGTTGGAAAAGAAAAGAGGAATTTACCATTTTGCAATATAATAGCAATAGTTGATTTAAGAAAGGATCATCACTGAATGCCCCACACATTATTAATTACAAAGATAAAACTTACAACTTTACAGAGGAAAAAAAATCAAACCATAACCATAATATTGTCACTGCATGGCAAAAGTTAAGGTCATCAATAATGGAGCTAACTGAAGTTAATGCCAACAGTTAAAAAGCACCAGAAAGGATTCAATATCATTTATCATTTTTCACTTAAATGCATTATAATACTTTTAATCTTGAGCTAACATCACACAAACCCAAATTAAGAGACATTCTATCAAATAACTAAGTTGTGCTACTTAACCACATCAAAACCATAAAAGTCAAAGAAAGATAAATCAAGGCATGTTGTTGCATGTAATCACAGCATTCAGAAGGTGGAGGCAAGAATATGTGAGTTCAGACCAGAACAGGCTATGTAGCAAGCTCAAGATAGAGAAAAGGGAAAGAAAAAGCCATGTGTCAGTGACTCACATCTGCAATCCTAGAATTCAGAAGGCTGAGATCAGAGAATCTCAGTTCAAAGACTCTTATCTCCAATTAGCCACTAAAAATCTAGAAGGGGAGCTGTGACTCAAGAGATAAAGTACTAGTCTTCAGTAAAAAAAAAAGAAAGAAAGAAAGAAAGAAAGCTCAAGGACAGCATATCACCTGGAATTGGCCACAAAAATGAAATCATAAAACACAGCGAGCATCATGAAAGGCATAGCTAGGTGACCCTAAGCAAGAAGGGAGCTGAGACTCATTGTGCCAGTCCAACCCTGCTCATCACATATCTTGGTAGTTGGAAATGGCCATGTGGCTCAAGCGGTAGAGCGCTTGCCTTGAGCTGAAGAGCGCAGGGACAGTGCCCAGGTCCAGAGTTCAAGCCCCATGACCAACCAAAAAAATATATATATATCTTGGTACTATTTGGTTCACACTGTAGCCATATGGTCTGTCTGATTATACAGCTGGTTAGATATGTGTTTATTAAAAGATCGTTTTTTCTTATTTGATGACATGAACTTTTTCTTTGCATGCCTTTTAAGTAGATGTAGATATCTGTATAGACTGCTGAAAACACAGTACCCTACAATTTTGAGTACTATACTTCTTTCATAAAATGACAGGTCCTAAAAAAGCAAAAATTAGAGGTTAATCAGACAACATGAATGAGCACACAGTTGAAAACAGCAATTAGAAGAGCAGTGCATGGATCTTTTTTTAAAGACAAAAATGAACATTTCTTTCACCTAAGGATATTCTTTTGACAAATGGCTATTGTGACTAAGTATTTCCATCATATCCAAGTTGTTTTGCCCCACATACTTAGTTTCGTTTCCATGACTAGAAAGACTGGTTTTCCATGAGTAGATTGAATCCCTCAGTCAAAATATCAAAGTGTAAAAAAGTTGTTTAAGCGAGTCATCAATTCTTCCTCATCCAAACAATATGATACGAGTACCCACAGCACAGAATTACAATTATTTCAAATGTTGAGTGATTCTAAAGCACATAGCTAGTGCCTGGCTCCTAATTAGAACTAACAGGATACATTCAGGTGCTGTAGGATTTTTTTACTCTCACAGGACAGGTGCTTGACAATCACAAGCACGTGTTTCGCTGAACTTTCCATCATCTCTCTCATGGAGATATATGTAAATGAGCTTTCCCTTACACTTAAAGGAGCATTGAAAGCATGGTCAAGCTAAGTGAAGGTCAAACATATAGTTATTATGTTCAGTTTTAATGGCAGTTCATTTCCTGGAATCACTCAGATGCTGCTGTGGAAAAAGCACAGTGACTTTCTTGGATGCCTTGTTTTGATTCATAGTGGGTAGAAAATGGGGCTGAGAAGTGGAGAGCATGGAGAAGAAGCATGAAGAAGAAAATTGCTGTGTCCTTATAAGAAATGCATTTGTCACATTGTAAGAATAAATACCGTATTTTATTCTGTTTTGTCGTTGTTATGGTTTTTAGTGGAAATCTTAAAAGCGTTCTAAGTATATAACTTCTATTTTAAACACATACATGCACACACACTCATGAAAACACACACACACAGATGAAGCTGATCAACTTTAATAAATAGATGAAACTGATCTTCTTTAACAACTAAAATATAGGGCTGGAAAGGTGGCTCAGTAGTAGAGTGCTTGCCTTGCATGCACGAAGCCCTGGGTTCAATTCCTCAGCACCACGTAAGCAGTAAAAAAAAAAAGAAAGCCGGAAGTGGCACTGTGGCTCAAGTGGTAGAGCACTAGCCTTGAGCTGAAGAACTGAGGGACAGCACCCAGGCCCAGAGATCAGGCCCCATGACCGACAAAAAAAACCAAACCTAAAATATAAAATATCTTCCTGACTGTGATACATAACATTCCTTACTTTTCCTAGAAGTGGCATTTTAATTGGAATAAACACCAAATGAATTCTTTCTGTTAGTGCACAGACATGTGCTATCATTTCAAATTCCTTTACCTATGGTGCTTTTGCTATGAAGAAAGTATACAGAAGTATAAAAACCTCCATGAGAGTTTTGAAACAATCTTAGGTGAATCAGTGTCAAGAGTTAGTTCATGGCATCATCTTCCATACACTATGGGTCAAACTCCTTTTTTAAAAAATTTTGTTGTCAAGGAGGGGGTTACAGTTACACACGTAGGGTAGTGAGTACATTTCTTGTCGAATATTGTTATCACATCCCTAATTTTCCTTCCAGTATGCCTTCCCTCTTCCCCTCCAAAAAAAGTTCATTTCCAACATAGTATCTTGTGAGCATCACTATTTCATTGGTTTGCCCTTTGTCCTTTATCTCTCCACAATGTTGTTTCCCTTCTCCTCCCCAATTCAGACAAATGTATATACAAACACAGGGTACCCAAATCAAAGACAGTGGGCAAACTCAATGAGTACAAAGATGAGGAGTTTACCACTACATTCAAATCTTCTTTCTCCCTAAGATTGTTGTTAAAATTTAAAGGATGTAAGATTCAGAACTGCTCTATTTTTACGTTACATATATTTGCCTTCACTCCACTCTATCCAAATAATTGTTTCAAATATTTTAAGAAGGTGCATTAGAGCTGTGTATACATATAAAAGTGATCAGTCATTTAAATAATTGTGAATTTATTAACTCATTCAACTTAAACTTATTGAAAAATTTAAAAAGAATTATATACCTATGTATGCATATGTGTTTGTTTTTGTTTTTATTTTTATATTGTGCTAGTACTACAACTTGTATTCAGGAGCTGGGTATTGTCCCTTAGCTTTCTCACTCAAGCCTAACACTCTACTGCTTTGAGCCTCAGCTCTATTCTGGCTTTTTTTTTTTGATAGTAAATTGGAGATGAGTCTCATGGAATTTTCTGTCTAGGCTGGATTTAAAACACAATCCTCACATCTCAGACTCCGGAAGAATTAGAATTACAGGCATATGACACCTGTACGTGGCTCCAATTCATCATTTGATTCACAAGTTCTACTGGAAGGCAATATCAGGATTCAGAAGAGCAGAGCCTCTTGGATACTTTTTTCTCTCTGACGTGATATTTCTTCTGTATGATATTCTCTTTCTTTCTCTCTGGCTTCTTGGGTAACTGTTGTCAAATTTGTCTTCATTCTCTCATTTCTAGACAAGCTTCCAGAAAAGTAGTTTACACTCAGCTTGGATTGCTTTCACTCAGCCCCTCTATTTTCTGCCCTGTGGCTCCTGAGTCCCGAAGACCATGAAGATTGCTATTGCCCCATTAATTGCTAAATCCATTGCAATACCTGCATCTTTGTCATGTTTGAGCATGATGAAACACTCCTTAAAATTGTTACTAACCAGTACTCTCCACAAATCTCCCAAATCTGATTTCCATACACCATCTCCTTTGAAACCTCCTTTGCCCTTTAATATTAGTATTTTTATTATAGCTATGCAACAGCCAAATAATAGACTCAACTGAGATATAGTACTGGTAACTGAATCCAGGGCCATGTGTGTGCCAAGCAAATGATTTACCACTAAGCTACACACCAAGGTTTCAAATATTTAAGTTATATCTTAACTGGTTTTTGTTTTGAAGTAGTATTCTGGATTTTTCTAGTAGTCAGAACATGGTCTCACTAGTACATATTTTTTGGTAATACTGAGGCTTGTACTTATGGCCTGTGCTTGTCAGACAGCACTCTACCACCAAGCTATGCTTCAAGTCCTTTTTTTTTTTTTTTACTGATTATTTTTGAGATAGAGTCTTTCTTCTTGCCCAGGTTGCAAACATAGGCAATGATGCTCCTATTTTAAGATACCCACAGTAACTGGAATGGAATATATGTACCACCATGCCTGGCTTCTACTGTTGACATACTTCTTCATTCACTTTTCTGCTCAGGCCAGCTTGAGCAGAATGCTCAATGCTCCCAATGCTACCCTCCCCACAGAGCTGGATGGACAGGCATGAGCCTCAGTGCCCAGCAATATGAACAATGATCTCACAAACAGAATGTCTACCTTGGCCTCAAAGCATCATCCTCCCCACCCTAGCAATTCAAGTAACTAATATTATAGAGCATGACTCACTGGTGCCTCATAGCTTTAACTCATCTTCAATTAGAACTGTGAAATTTTTGTTTCCTTCTGGGTAAATATCTTATACTCCTGCCAGGCACTGGTGGCTCACGCCTATAATACTAGCTAGTCAGGAGGCTGAGATCTGAGGATTGTGGTTCAAAGCCAGCCCGGGCAGGAAAGTCCATGAAACTCTTATCTCTAATAAACCACCAGAAAACGGGAAGTGGTGCTGTGGCTCAAGTGGTAGAGCACTCGCATTGAGCTGAAGAGCTGAGGGACAGCGCCCAGGCCCAGAGTTCAAGCCCCACGACTGACCAAAAAAAAAAAATCTTGTACTCCTATCCCATGAGCACATTATTTACCCAATTCTTGATTCATTTCTGATCCCTGAAATGTTTCCATATTTACATTTGAGCTTTACTATCTGACCATTTTACCCCATGAACATTTTCTTCATCTTTATCTTACCCCATTCTCACTCATACATTTTCTTTCTCTCTCTCACACACACACACACAAAACTAATCTTTCATTCCACATTTGTGAGTTGTAAATGTGAGAACTTCACTGCTTGTCACAGTATTAACAAGATCATCTAAAATAAACCTAACACATAGCAATTATAGATGAATTATAGCATCGTGAAAATAGTCGTTTAAAAACCGTAAAAATTCATGAGGACTACAGTTAAATCTCAAGACTAAAAAAAGAAACTTCATACACTGTGCTTCTTTTAACAAGCTAAATACTGTACAATGTTATGGTGACAAAAATATATATTCATATATCTGACAATAAAATTCATTGTACATACCTGTAAATCCTAGCAACGCAGAGATCTGATGCTGAGATCTGAAGGAATACAGTTTGAAGCCAGCCTGGACAAAAATGTTCATGAGATGCCATCTCCAATTAACCTGAAAAAAGCCAGGCTGAGAGAGGCATGGCTCAGATGGTAGAGCACCAGACATGAGCAATGAAGCTGAGCAACAACAACATCAAATTCTCTACACATGCCATAATTTAAACTATTACCAGAGAATTCACAGACACTGGTGCTTCTGCGTGACCTTAGACATTTTGCTTTGAATTGTGAAAAGGGTCATTTTAAAGACAAGAATTTTTTCTCCTCCTCTTCACCACTTCACTGATCAAATAAGTAACTGAAGAGCTGGGGTGGATAGCTCGAGTGTAGAGCACTTATGTAACTTTCTGGAAGTTCCCTTATTACAAAAACAGCACAAGCAAACAAACAAACAAGTAAAAAGAATCACCTGGATAGGTGACACAAATGTGGTTGTGATTCACTCTCATCTCACGGATTAGTAGTGAGCTGAAGTTAGAACTATGCAAGACATAAAAACTTTCACTTTGCAAATTAGGAAACCAAGAGCTCAAAGAGTCAATCTACTGACTCCACAAAAAAAACAGCAAGGTTATGGCCAAAGATGAACAAAACCTACTTGACTCAATTAAGTTCTAACGGCATCCATACTCTACTCTCCTGTGAGTATGTTATGCTGTAATTCATCTACAATTGCTATGAGCTAGGATTTTTTTAGACAATCTTGTTAATACTTGAATCCAGTGAAGTACTCCCATCACTCTGTAATCTGGATATGCTAAAGATGAAGATGCTAAAGATGAAGAAGGACTGGACAACTGAAGATAATTTTCCACATTTGAAACCAAAGTGATTATCTACACATATCACATTCTTAAGTGTATAATTTTCATATGCCAGAAAGTCATTAGTAACCAAGTGATTAAATCATGGATTTATTGCATAACCCCTTTCAACACAAATGTCCAAGATCTTATCGTGATTCAACGAGCACAAAAGAAAAGGCATCAGTTAGGTCAAAAGCTGACTACAAGTATGATAAATTATGTTTACTCACTCCAGACAAAAAAAGAAGGAGGGCAGTTACAATTGGAGTCAAGATCTGAATCAGTACATAATTCTCAAACACTCACCGCACCTGTACATTTTACGAAGGGGAATTAACTCTGGATGTGAGAGGAATCACTATTTTCTGCACCTTTCAAGGATCTCTCTGGATGTGTGCTCTGGTTTTTCATTCATTCTTCTGGTGGAAGAGCATCAGTTTAGCCTGTTGGATGATAATGCTCTAGACCAGATCAGTCAAAGAACCAGTGTTGGAAGCTTGCCAATTGCAAGGTCCCAACTATATCTAGTCAAATTATATGTTTAAAACTGGGGATATGATCACAGTGTGAGTCTTAGGGAGGCAGGGGGGTCACTGTGAGTCATAGGCAAATAGTTCTTAATTCACCTCCTTATCTTTGTAAGCACTTGCTCTCACTGATAGACTTAAAGGAGATTTTGAGTCCTTGTGTGTTAGTTCTATTTCTGAGATTATGTCTAGCTCTCCAAGAAAGATCTTAGTAATCTTTATCTTGCCATATACCATCATCCTATTAAATGGCATCATGTCCTTTTAAAAAGACTTGACTAAAGATACGCAGCATATATTGCAGAAATAGTAGTCTTTCTTCAAGGTAACATAGAGTTCTCATCAACGTGCTATACAAGACAACCTAAGGATGGAAACTGAAGTGAAAGGCAAGATTTTCCATTGTGATAACTCAAGTCAAGGCTTGGGCTACAATAGACAAGAGGTGTTTGTTTGGTTGGTTGGTTGGTTGGTTAGTTGTTTTTTCCAGTTATTTTTTGTTTGCAGAACAAGAAGTTCAGGGTCTTAAGAAAAAACAATATTGGAATATTATGAACCAAAAAAAACAAGGAAATTGCTAGCATATTCATAATTCAGAGTGGCATTAAGAGAAAACAAGTAAATAGTCACTAAAGTAAATAAATAGTCCCAAGTAAATAAATAGTCACTAAAAGGACATCTACTGCAAAAAGAATAATTAGGTTGAAACAAAGCACACATACAAGAAAAGTCAACTGAACCCTTTCCTTAGATACTCTAAAGCTTGATACATGACAAAAAAAAGGAATAAAAAGTTGATGTCGTCAGGAGCAGAGGTTACCCGTGTCATTAACTGCATTGATGTAACTACGTTAACTGACTTAACTATATTAATCTACTCTAAGTAAATGTGGTCTGGTTACCACTAGTGTTGAGTGTTTAATCCAGCACTGATAGAGATCAGCATGGAGTCAACCATGTCTTTTGCCACTTGCCAGCATTTTCTTCATACTTTACCCCTTCTATCATGGAGGGAGGGAGACTCAGCCGCACAGAAGTAGACAAATATTCTTTAGATGGGCTTCCATTTCTTTTCTACAATTCTTCAGCCAACACTACCATCTGCTTGCTCCCCCCATGTCTTATCTACCATCACTGTGTTCTGCAGAGACGGGTTTCAAGAGATTTCCCACTCAAGAAGCAACAGCATTAGACATAGGTTCAAGAACATAACTGGTTATTCCACATATTCCATTACTCAGATATAGCTGGATCAAGAGAAAAGGCACTCGTTTATCAAAGTTAGCTCCATTTGGAAGAATGTACCCTGTTTATACTGCAAGAGATTATTATCTGTTAACTTGGATTCCATATCTAGCGATCAAGAAGTGAATGCCAAGTAAATTTTCTCAATACTGGTTTTTTGGGTGGTGCTGGGAATTGAACCCAGGGCTTTGTACATAAAGTGCAAATGCTGTATCACTGAGCTACATTCTCAGCTCTCTTCTTACTAAATTATTATATCTAATAATATCTAATAACACACAGATGTTTAGCGTTCCCCATCCTCACAACAATCTTCTGGATAGGGTTAGAGAAGAAAATAGTTCAATGGGGATATAAAATTGGACAGTGATCCATCTGAGACTTCCGCCTGGATATTTGGTATATCATATGCCACGGATGGAATCAACAAGAGAAGTACTCCAGCTGCTGAAGTAATTGAACTTAATTACCAAGGGGAAATTTTGTTAGTCCCCAACTTCACCCCTGTGCCTTTTCTCTTTATTATTTTTAATCTTCACTCCTTCCCTTTAATACTGTAACACAATGAAAACCACAATTTCTTTGAGGCCTGCAGGGTCCTCTAGAGAATCATCAAGCTTGAGTGTGTTATATGGGACTTCTACTTCCTCCCACTTAGAGTTTATTATGTGTGGGGTAATCAGTGTGGTGCAATCAACTATCCCGACACTTCCCATTGCTCTATGAGAATGGCTTTCCTGTTGCATTACTCAAGTATGCGATGTAGTGCACTTTTTCTTTTCTGGTTGTTTTGTAGATAGACTTTATGTAATTATAGAAAGCTCACTTCTAGTCCTTGAGTACAAAGAGTTCTATAATATATGAGAGTGGCATTTTCTCATTTTTTCCCAACCGATAGAGAAATCTGAGGGGCACATACATTCAAACCATGCCAACAGTACAAAGAGCTTTTTTAGAGATAACAGATTCCAAAAGGAGATGGTGAACAACTGGTATAAGACTTAAAGTATCCGTTTACAAGTTAGTAGATACAATTAAAAAGACAATTTGAAGACAGAAAGCTTATGTCCTGGGGACAGGTTGGCTCATGTGTACATTACTAATTATAATAGGGGAAACATCCAGAGAAAAAGATAATGAACATGGTCTAAACAAAAGTGTGATGAGTGCAGTATTTGGTATCATGGATAAAGAAAAATCAGATCATAGGGTAATATATCAACATACAGTTTTTAATTATCTACAACCTTTAGGACTCTTTAAGTACTAAAGTTGGTGTGTCAGATAAGAACTCTGTTCTTATAAATCTTACACCCAAGATAAGCATCATAAATGGCTGAGAAAATAATTTATCTGAAGGATAAGTTAGAGTTACTTGAGAGCATGTTGGAAATAGAGGGAACAGGCAGGAAAATGCTACTGTTCATCATGTTTGCTCTCTTTAAAAAATAGCAATCTTGCTATTTTTTCTCCCCTAATCCTTCATCCTTCAGTCACCCAACAAATTTTTTACTAAATAGTTTACTCTATATCAATCATAATCTCAGGTGCTAGAGATACAGTGGGGAAAAAAACCTTAAAAACATGATAAAAGAAGGAATAAAGATAACTAAGCATGACAATGCATTGTGGGAAGTTCACACAAGTTCAGGAAACAAATAATACTAGTAGTAACAATATCTTCTATTGCCAAATCGTAACTATTATTACCAAATAACAACTACAAGTAGAAAATTATTCTTATTAGCAAATGATTAGCAATTTGCCAAACTGTTGACATTTTAAGCTACATTAAACACTGGATACAAGAAGGTTATTGGGATGCAGAAGGTTAGAACATGATGTACTCATCACTTGTAATGAGTTATGCAGAAGGGAAAGGTCAGGCTCAAAGGGTCATCATCTTTTCGCATCAGTGCTGTGTCTGACTTCTGCATCAAAGACAGAATAAAATCACATAAGAAACGATTTCATAAATAGCAGAAGAAAAGGTGGAGTTTGGGAACTAATGGAAATCTGATGTTATCCAAGGAACTAAATTGAAGCCCTCCCCTGTCAGAAAGAAGCTGCTTTTGTTTGTGTGTTTGTTTGTTTTGAAGAAAACCTTATAGTGAGCAGTCATGTTGAATGATTGGAGGGGAAAGCAGGAGACTGCATCCTAAATACATCATTCTGAGCTCCAGAAAACTCAGAAAATAAATGGTAGATCTTTACAACATTTATTTCAGTGTCTCTCAAACATCAAAAAATCAAATTTATAATGTCTCACATTTTACTTATTTAACATCAACCAATTCAAAGTGTCAGTTGCAGAATTGTCAAGAAAATGGAATTCTGCCAAAAGCCTGGGAAAGTTGTAAAGAATTTGTCTGGGAGAAGAAATCAGCTGAGTATAATTTCATCCAGCATGAGAGGTCACACAAGTCAAGATCTACTGCCAAATTGCTGCTGCTGAGAATTAATTAATATCAACTGAGCATCCAAGTGGATCTGGCATTTGATCAAAATTGCCTTCCCTAGTCCTCCTCACTGCAGATGCTAGAGAAGAGAGAAAAAAGCCAGAGGGCCGACAGATGCTGGCAAATCTGGCCATAATACAATGAAAGAAGGCTTTATGTGTACAGGAATCATCCTTACTTTCAGGTAGACAAAAATAAGTTCTGTAATCATTTACCTCAGACTCGTTGGTCTCTTCTGATAATAGAAAAACAAAGTAAATTTATTGTGTCCAAGCTAGATCCGGAGACGGCACATTTTACAAGTTTTGTCAGTCTTAACAGTCCTGGGAGGAATCATCAGCCTCTTATTTAAAGAAAGAGGATGGATGTTACAAGCACTGGTGAAAGTCCTGCAGCACACCTTCCCATGCGTATGAATCTAAATCATTCATTCTTTGCTGTAGATAAGTGTTCATACTTCATAAAATAGTACTGATTGCTGGGGGGTGGCGGTCATCGTGATCCTGTTGTCTCACCAACACCCACCCCCTCCCCCCCATGCAGCCTTGAGAATCACACATCAGATCTGAATATTAGCTCAGGTCTGACCAATGAGCCTACACAGCTGAAACCCTGCCAGTCACATGAAGCCAAGATCATAAAATGGAAAATAAGTCCTTTTCTTATGCTGTGGTGTGTTGGAAACAAACAAGTAGAGGACTTGGCTTTTTGATGGGACAGCAAAAAAATTTTTTAAGCATCTCACCTTTTCTGCTCTCTCGTGCTCTGTGATGTGTCCATTTAATGTGACACATAGTATAGGAAATAAGTGTTTTCCCTGTTCTTCCCAAATATGATCTCAAAGCCTAGTGTTGTTATGCATTTTGAAAGGAGTAATAAATATTCTATGGCTTGCATTAGATTTTTTTTGCAAAGAAATTCTTGAAAATTCATGTTGTAATACTTTTTAAAGAACATTGAATGTTTTAAAGGAAGAAAATGGCAAATTAGTGGTTATAATAACATCATGACATTCTTTTTCTATTGTATGTTCTTCCCCCATGGTATAACCCCTACTTTCACTGGATTTGATGCTGGTGCTTTGCACCTTGTATATATCTTTTTGTAATTTGGGGAGGGGAAGGGATGTTGCAGAACGCTTAAATAAGGATGCAGGCTGACCCGTTGTGACAATGAGATGTACAGGACACTATATTGAAAACGAACTTTACAATATTGGGGGGGTGGAAAGAGGGGGGTGGGGGACATGATGGTAAGGGGGAAATAAAGGAGGATGAAACAATGAAAAAAATAAAATAATTGGGGAAGCATTTCAAATACTGAAATAAAACTTTTCTAATTTAAAAAAAACATCATGACTCTGCCACAAGAACTACTATCAGATTCTAATTATGGTGTTAACCCGTGCAGAGACTATTTGTATTTTGTTGTCACTTCAAACTTTTCTGTTTCTTCAGACAAATCAGGACTTTGAATTGTGGAGAACTTGGTCATTAGATAAAGCAAATATAAGCCATATGCTAGTGGCTTATGCCTGAAATCCTAGCAACTCAGGAGGCTGAGATGTGAGGATTGTGGTTTAAAGCCAGTCTGGGCAGGAAAGTCCATGAGATTTTATTTCCAATTAAACACCAAAAAATCATAAATGAAGCTGTGGTCCTGGTAGTAGAGCACTAACCTTGAGCATAAACATTCAAAGACAGTGCCCAGGCCCTGAGTTCAAGCCCTAGGACTGGCACGTGCACATACACACACACACACACACACACACACACACACACCCCTAAATAAATAAGCATACATCTATCTATACATCAATATTTGCTTTTACTTTTTTGTTTATGCAACTAACTTCAACTGATTTCATATCCTGCCTATCAATTTCAATTTGACTTCTGCATTCTTTTGGTTATTGTCCATCACATTATTGCTTTCCTGGATTTGAATTTTTTTTCATTGTTTTATCAAATAAGCTAGAGTTCTTTCCAATTTAGCCATACTCCTAAGAATGAAAAGATGTGATTGGACTGTCCCTAAGTGGACAGAATCTAAATATTGATAAATATCATGACATCTCTGATCATGTCTACATTGATGTCGTTAGTTCATGTCATTTATAATACACAGTAGACCAAAGGTTAATGTCACATATTAGAAAGATATGCTACAGAGTACTCTGAGAGAGATAAACTGGTTGATGGGAAAGAAATACAATGGAAGAGATTGACCAAAGGAAAAGGAGCATCTCAGTGTTCTCATGACATGGACATAGACTGATGCCCTTGTACATTCAGGTCTATGGTCATAAGGAGCCCTAATTATGTGTGCAAACCATCTCCAGCTGGTACATTAAAATGCTTATCCTAAGAGGAAGAAATTCTTCCAAACTCTATGAAGCCCACACTACTTACGATATCAAAATCATTTCAAAATAGGCCCTGTCAATCTGAATACCTCTTCCCAGTGTCAGCAATGACCTTTCATCAATAACTTGCAAATCTTCATCATTCTTACCTCCTTCATAAGTTCCCCCAAGCACATCCCTAATTGCTCATTTGTTTCCTTTCTTAAGCATTACACTGGGATGTCAAATAACACATATCCCAACATAGATTCATCAAAATCCTACAGAGATCATCATCCTCCCAAACAAGCCTTCAAATTTTCTCTCTTGTACAGGAATGCCATTCTTTCAACGGGGTGAAGCCCACACTCATTATAAAGCCTGATCACACTGTGTTCTAAATTCGCCCACTTAAATAGTAAACTCATTCAAAAACATTGTGTATGTAGACACATAAAATTAATCATTGCATGAAGATGGGATGAATCTTGTCCTTTTCATCAATTGATCTTGATCTTCACGTGTTCCTCCACACTCAAATTAACCTTCAAGAATCATTCTGGCCGGGCATCAGAGCTTACACCCTAACTACTTAGGAGACTGAAATCTGAGCATCATGGTTCAAAGTCAGACCAGTTAACTACCACAAAGTCAGAAGTGGACCTGTGGCTTAATGTCCATGCCCCGAGTTCAAGCCTCTGTATATGTGTATGTGTGTGTGTGTGTGTGTGTGTGTGTGTGTGTGTGTGTGAGAGAGAGAGAGAGAGAGAGAGAGAGGGAGAGAGAGAGAGAAGAGAGAGAGAGCCATTCTGTTGGGAAACTAATTCACTGTAAGGCAATCTGAGAAAGAGAATGGATTATACCTTTCTGAACAAAAATTTCCTAACATGCTTGATAAAAATGTATGGCCAGACTTTAAACACTTAGAAATCCAGTGTGTCCAGTAAGACCCAGGAATCGGCTTGGCTTTGCAAGCACTTCCCAGAAGATCACCTTGCACATTTTCAGAAACCCTGATTAATAAATCAGAGGACGTTTTTTCTTTATTATTTAAATCCCAGAGATTGCAACCCAACTTTCCTCACCTACACCTCCTCTAGTTTTATCTGCTTTCTCAAGAATTTACTTCATCTGTGGACAGATTCACAGCAGAGGGGTATACAGTAAGAGCTGCCAACAGGGAGAAGTATTGGTTCCAATGAGGATGTGATATCTAGAGAAAGGCGGCAAAAGGAACTTGGCAGGCTTGGTTCGAGAATGCACAACTGTGTGCCAGGGGAGGTTGGGCTGCTGCTGTTTCTACAAACCCAAACCAAGTGTCAGTGACCACCTCCTTCCAGGAATAATTAAAATCTTCTTCACAGTTATCTTCCATGATTGGCATGTATGTGGATGGTATGCTGTGAGACAGGTGGAGCCAAAACAAACTGGCCTATAAACAGCTGAGGATAGTTCACATAAGATCATTCACAGCTTTTTTTTTCAATCACAGTCTGAATTTTAACTTTTCCTTCAGTTTGCAGGTTCTCATGTACTAGGTCTGCGCCCTTATTTGCATGTAACTGTGACATGGTTTTGCAAGTTTGGCTGGAAAATGGCACAAGAATAAAAATAGAACTGTCTGAGCTGCCCAAATGTGAGCCTGGATCTCACAGGACATTTTGTTAGGTGCTAAAAAGACTCCCTTGGAAACAGACACGGCAAGTCCTGCCTCCTGTCACTCTGCATGGCTTGCAGCTGTGTGCCCTGCCCCAGCTGGTGCCAGAGCAGGGCTGTAGAATTAGCCAAGAAGCAACATCTGGCTTTTATGAGGAAAAATATGCAGGCAGCAAAGAAAGGAGATCTCTAATTTTGATTGGTTTTCCTAAAAGCTCTCAGGAATCTGCGATTTGGAGAATTTTAAAGTAGGAAATAACATAAAGAAAAGTGGACTGAAGCTTGTTTGTTAGGGTATGTTAAAGAAATATTCAAAGCCAGGTACCAGGGGGTCATGCTTAACTAGTCAACAGGTTGAGATCTGAGGATTGAGGTTTGAAGCTAACCTGGGAAGGAAAGTCCATGAGACTCATATCTCTAATTAATCACCAAACAACTGGAAGGGAAGCTGTTTATAGAAAGACAGCCTTAAGTGAAAAAAGCCAAAGAAAGAAATACTCAAATAAGAATTCTCCTGTTTTCTACAAGCGTCCATATGCAGGAAGTCACTTGTAGGAGAAGGTTAAATCAATCCTCTGAGGCCATTAGCAGCCGTCTATATACTTCATTCACACCGCAGAAGTGCCCTGCAGTAATCTGGAACTCTTGCTACTTCCTCCAATTATCTTTTAAGACTTAACCCCACTGCTGTTTCTGGCACCAAATCACACAAGCAGAGCTGTGTACTTTCCTGTGTGCACTGCTGCCCTTCTTCCAGTCCTCAGAGATGCATGGCTTTCTACTTTTGCTCCCCTCCTATGAGCTCTGCTCCCCAAGCCTTTTGGGATGAGCATTTAGAGGGAGAGCAGGAAATGCTCTTTCAGCGTCCGCTGTGTCCGCTGTTCTGCTGTTTGAATCTATTGGCACATATCCAGATCTGTGTCAACACCTTTTCCAAAACGCTGGCCATAAATCCCCAGCTGTTTCCTTTCTGCAGTGCCCTTGTGGTTAACCTAGCTTGGAGCATTATGCTTGGCCTATGTACAAACATCACTGGCTTCCCTGCCCTCGGATGGAAGGAGATCATTTCTCTTCTTTGGTAAGATTAGAATACTTGTCGCTATAGCCTGTATATAAGCAGAGAGATGAGAAGATTTTGTTGGGTAGGGTCTGGAACTCAAAGGCAGAACACCTGTCTATCCAATGTGAAGCTCTGAATTTAAACCCCAGTACCACCAATATAACACCACCACCAATAATAATAACAAAATAATTATTTGTCAAATGAATATTCAGTTTAACAATGATGAAATCTGTTACTAAATTCTTTGCTGGATTTTTAACTACAAAGAAATATTTTTGCTGTAATGAGAGTTTAAATATACAAATAACATGATGAAAGTCAAAGTAACTCACAATTTTCATTTTCAGAAATAATTACTATGTATATATTGTCACATATCCTTCTGGGATGTTTTCAACAATTCTGGATGTATATTATGTTAATATGTCAGATGCCCTGTAGTTGGACAAATAGGTATAGGGCCAGCACTTCCTAGTAAGAGTAAATCTGGCTTGTTGGAATGTTCTTTCAGCCTGTCTTCTTACTATGATACGTCTGTAGACAACTTGGCCATCTGTCCATGAGAACACACATGGGCTATTAAAGATGTCTGGTTCCTAATAATTCTTTTAAAGTATATTTGTTAAATAAATGAATAGACTTCTGCTATGAGCTGAAGTTGTGCAGATGAAAACATACATACACATTATACACACAAATTTTCATTAGGAAGTTCTAAACTTAGTAGTTACAAATATGATTATATTTGAAAAATGATGTTTAAAGAAGTAATCAAGAAATGAGGTGATTGGGGTGGGCTTTAATCCAAAATGACTCACTTAGGATTTTTTATTTTCAAATCAAGTGATGTGTACATGCAGTTAGCCCTTTCTACCCATTGCTTCTGCAGCCATGATTCTATCAGTCATGAAGGGGAACTATTCAGACAAAAACACTATATTGGTTCTGAAAATGTGCAGTGAACTTTATGTTTTCATTCCCTAAACAACACACAGCAACAATTATTTACAAAGCATTTATATTGTATTAGTTTTTTATAGGTAATCAAGGATGACTTAAGTACATGGGCAGATGTTTGCAGATGATTATGTAAGTACATAATATTGCCTATAAATGACTTGAGCATCTATAGATTTTGGTGACCTTAAAGGTTCTAGAACTAATTCTCCACAGACACCAGTGACAACTATATAAATACACATATATATGCATCTATATTTATATATACACACACTAGATAGATAGATAGATATAGATATGACATCTTGATGGTTCTGTTTTGCTGGAGAAGCATACTCGTGAATCCCCTATATCCTTTGGCTTCCTTACATACATACATATATAACCTGGTGCCTACTTCAGACTCTACAAATAGCACTTGCAATATTGTTATCCCAGTACTTCAAGCTCCGTTGATATTGTTCATAATTCTAGGTATTCTGCCACATACAATTTTGTCCATTTAAAATTTCCACAATTTATACTAATTTCCTTTGATAGATTACCAGTCCTAATCATTCTTAACAGTTCTTGAACAAGAAAACCATTTTTCCCCCAAAGAAAGTTGCTTCATACAACACTATTGAAGCTGACCACAGCAGGATCTCTGTTTAAGCCCAGCTTAATACCTGCTTTTGGAAAAGTACATAGGGAAGTAAATATTTTAAAACTCCACATAATTAAAAATAATTAAAGTCCTATTTATTTTGTAGTATATACACTGAATTCTTGACTTCATTCTCTCCTTCTCTTCTTCATTCCTCTACTCCTTTCCCCTAGACTCATCCCTTTCAAATACCTGCTTCCTGGTATTTATTTTATTGAACTTTGATTTTGCCTTTCTAAGGAATTACACTATTTGAGTTCTCCCTTGAATCTACCATATTCAGTTCATATATTTATCTACACTTGCAACAACCACCATCCAATGTATTTACTTACAAGTTTTTAAGCTAAATCTAGCTTCCACATACAAGGGGAAAGATGCCTCCTTTGTCTTTTTAGGCCTGACTTACTTCACTTAATTTTTTCCAGGTCTTTCTATTTCTTGGCAATATCATTTTTTTCTAATGGAAGGGTAAAATTCCATTGTGTATATATACCATGCTTTCTTGATCCATACTGCCATTGAGGTGTATCTTGGCTGCTTCCATATCTTGGCTAGGGCTGCAGTGAACATGGTCGTACTGGTGGCTTTACTGTATTCTGGTTTGTAATCTTTTGGGTAATTGTCCAGGAGTATAATTACTGGATCATAAGTAGGGAATGAGAAGGGGTGGGTAGGAAAGGGATGTGTGAGAATGTTGAAAGGCGGGGGGCATTAATCAAGATGCACTGTATTCATAAACTGCTTTGTTAAATGGTAACTCCTTTGTACAACTAAAGATAATACATATAAAGTGAAATGAATGGAAAAGTTATTTTCCTTTATTTTCTACAGAAAATAACATTAAATAATATGCAAATACCACCATTGATTTGCTATCTGATGATGACACTTCCTTTTGTATGCTTTTGTATGTCCAATGTATCTACATCCTCAAAATATGGTTCTTTTAACAATATAACAGATTTTTTTCCTTCTCTTAAAATTTCTCTTTGCAAATATATTGTGTCACTTCAGGTCACCACTAAACCAAAAACTTGCAAATGCTATAACCAATGCTCTTTTCAGTGGAACTTTGCAAGCCTTTCGAAGTTTTAAGCTTATTGTTACAATAATGTAAAGTTTATATTTCTGAAAAAGATTTATGGAAATCTTTTAAATTACTTGGAGATGAAGCCTACAATACACTCACTAAATGTTCATGAAATTATATGTTAGTCATCCAATAAATCTGAAAAGGTCCTGTGGAAAAAAAGAAAGAAAAAGCATAATGTCTTTCCTATTAAACTAGCATTTCCCTGAAATTAACCATGTTAAATATCGGAAATTGTGTTCAGTGTTCACAGCTGTTCCAGGAAATCTTGGCTAAATGTTTACTTTTGAGGTTTCAGCCTTCTTAATGCCCAAAATATTTGTTTTCTCTTTTTTCTTGTGAAGGAAATTTTTTTTAAAGTATAATGAAGGGGAACATTAGAAGAAGACCAAGGAAGGGGGTGACATTGTCCAATAAAAAAAAGTACTCCTTACTTATGAAATGGTAACCCCTCCATACAACACCTTAATGATGACAATAAAATTACATTTGTTTAAGAAATACAATAAAAACACTTTTTAAAATTAAAAATAGATATTTTTTCACTAGGGTCTATAGGCCAAATCCTTGGGAGAAATACATAGTTGGGCCTGTGCCCAATCCCGGACCAAAAGGCCAAAGAGACACTAAAATGATCAGTTCTGCCACAGTCTTCAAGTGAGAGATACATGAGCGCTGGGAAGACAAAAACAAAAAACAAAACAAAGGGTTCCACCACAGACTCACATGCATATCCGAATCAGAACTGCACAGAACCTGGAAAACAATCTGGAGTCTACTTCTTCTAACAGCCGTCTCTGGGTGCGCAGTGTTCTCACTGCTATTTCTCTATGAGCATCTGTTCCTTTGTCCTCCATGCCAAAAAAAAAAAAGCTATTTCTTTCAAACTCCTGTTCAGGCTTTCCACAACTTTGTCAAGATTGACTGACTCTGGTCAATACCTACACACGTCACTGGGCACCTTAATGCCTGTGACTGCTCAACCCCTGTGTGCCAATTCTAAATTTCCAAAAGAAAAACAAATCAGAACAGCTGAAATTGTGTTAGACATCTCATTAAGTAAAACTGACCTCTCCAAAGCCCAATTGGCTGTAGGTTAGTGAGGTAATCCTTGAAAAAACTATGTTTCTTACCTATCTGTTTTACTGTGTATCTCCCATCTTACACACACACACACACACACACGCACACACACCCCTCTTTTGCAGATCTTTTCCAGAACAAGCTCTCTCCTATCTCTGTTCTTCCTGCTATAATTTCTACCCAGAATGCTGTTTCCTTCTAAAAAAAATTAGGGTATATTTCAATGCATCCATCAATCTTTTAGCTTAACTATTACCTTCTCAGGTAGGTTTTCCTTGATCACTTCATTCCAAAGGTACCTTTGAAACTGTGAAGTGTTACACACATGTGTACATGTGTGCATGAAATCTGTCTACTGTCTTTATATGCCTCTCTCCCTCACTGTTTTGTAAGTCTACATACAAAAGAATTGTAAATCTAATTTCTCTGAAGTTTTACTTGATTCTTTTTAGCCTCTTCCTTCAAGGGGGAAAATCTTAATGTCAGTCAATTTTGCCACAATTAGATCTGCTTTCCAGGGGGATAGGGTATAAGAAGGAAGCATTGGATGTGATCAGATGACCCTTGATCTCATCCTTTCTCCTCTTTGGGGTCTAATGGAATGACATTGTTCCAATTCGATCGTTAGTCATCTATCCATTGTGGAAATTGGCTACCATGGTGTCTTTAAAATTAAAGCTTTTCCCCACAAACATGTGATTGAATAACAGGCTACGATGTAAGACTGAGAATAATATGAAATACCTAATATATCAAGATAATTAATTTTTTAAGTGACTGAGAACTGATAACACTAAGAAGGATAGAGAAGGGACCCTGTGTGGCACAAGGGGATACATGTTGGTCCTTGAATTGCAGTAAAAGCTCTGAAAACCCTGAAATTTCCAATAAAGAAGAGTATTTTTGGAAAAAAAATTATGAAGTACTGTAAGAACACAGTGTGAAGCTGTCAATCATAACTGATTTTAAACAGTTACAGCTCCTTAATGAATGTTCATATGATCTGAATTTCTTTTCCAATCAATGAGCTATTTAAATAAATTCTATTTTTTCTCCCTTGTACAGTATTATTTCTGTCACCAAGTTTCTGTAATTAATTTGTTTTAATTAAGGAGATTAATGAGCTGTCATTTATTCTGATTTTTAACAATTCTCAATTTATTCTGTATTCACATTGCTTATAGGACTTCCTAAAGCTGCTTCATACTGTGACACAATTAAGAAAAGATCTTCTTTTATTTTTAGACTATCCTTGAGTTTTATATTTAGTTACTTCTACTAAAGAGCATAAGAAAGCTCAGGATATTAAAATAGTTCCTGCTTTTATTCTGTCATTTTAATCTATAGGTATTACTTATGAACTAATAACATATTTTTAAATTGTGACTTGGTAGGAATAATACTCTTTCAATTCCTAAAGTTGTTTTTCTTATGTCCAATTTTCTTAAGCAGTGATCCCAGTCTAGATAATATGAAGTAATACTATAAATTAATGCTATTTGCGCTCCTAATTAGGTTTTGCCATTATCCCTTAGCTCACCTCAAAAATAAAAGACAAATGGTTTATAATGACTTAAAATAGGAAGTCATGTACAACCAGCAGTATGACAAGATGTAGCATAAGGTTCAAGGCAAATTTGGCTCCTAGAGCAGCTGTTCTTTTTTGAGAAAAAAAAATCATTTTTACAATAACAAGGAACCACATTGTTTTTCAGGTGAGAAAATACTAGAAAAGGTCTTGAGGTTAAGTCTGAGTTCCATACAATTAATAAGGATGTAGAGGTATTTTTCCTAATGAAAGTCCCTACAAAAGCAGCTGCATATGAAAAGCCCTTCCTGGAACTGGTAGGTGGGACTGAAGGGGCAGAGCACCCACCTAGCAAACACAAAGCCCTGAGTTAAAACGTCAGTGCTGCAAATAAAGAATTAAAGAAATGATAAGTTCCGTCCTGGGTTATAATACAGGGCTTCAAATTCCAGCATCTACCCAGTGAGATACCAGGATTAGAGTAGCAGTTTCCAGAGGGTAAATGCCATGAGTCAGACCCTGCCTTTGGTGTTTACTATCAGAATAGGAGCAATCTCCCTCTGCCTCAAGAGTTTTGTCAACCATAGGTAAAGATAATCAGACAGTTCCTCTCATAGAGTTCTTGTGAGGACTTGAGCCAGTTCATGTAAGACTGAACCCTATGTGTGATGCAGTAAGCATCAATCCAACATTCACTAAGATTATGGTGCCAATAGGCAAATGGTACCCATTGGCACTGAATCATTCTTCAGACTAGATTGTGCTCAGTGGTTTTCCCTGATTGCTGCTCTCTGGTGCTTCTTCTTCAGGAAATATAACCCATGACTCTCGGCTAAGCTGTGTTAAAATCCATGACTTATTTTAAATGATTATATGTAAAAGAACAATATATACCTGTAGGAAATTAGAAAATGTCTAAAATTAGAAAGTGAAAATTAAACTAGGGTTTATGTGTTGTCTATTTCTCCCAAAATAGATAGCTATTTAGTTAAATTTGTGTATCCCACACACACATATCAAAATTTTGTTTGAATTTTAATCATGAGCATTTCTCCAAGTTGTTAAATTTTTTGAAGATGGATATGAATAGCTCTGTAATATCTAACATGCCAATTGCCTCCACAATATCTCACAGTTGAATATTGAAATCATTATCTGATTTTAAATAGTATAAATGATATTATAAAATTACCTTTGAGCTCAGATATTTGTCCATGTTTTCCTTATACAGTTTTGTGTATTTTCAGTGCTACCGTAAGTTTTTTCATTAAAACACATTAAGCTGAGTGCCAGTAGCTCATGCCTATGATCCCAGCTACTCAGAAGGCTAAGATCTGAAGGTTAGGATTCAAAGCCAGCTGAGCTAGGAAAGTCCATGAGATTCTTATCTCTAATTAGCCACCAAAAAAAAAAAAAAGAAAGAAAGAAATCATAAGAAGAGCTGTAGCTCAAGTGGTAGAGCACTAGACTTCAACAAAAAAAAGGTTAGGGACAACACCTATGCGCTAAGTTCAAGACCACAGACTCACACACACATGCACGCGTGTGTGCATGCACACACACACACACACAGAATCTTGATTGAAACATTCTTTTGCAAATTTTAGATATTTTTGGTACTGTTTTTTAATTCCTTGATTAAGTAGATTTGAAAATTTTTTCAGCTACTTTGGAGTCCTGCTAATTGTCTCTGTCTTTTGCCTAATTTTGTATCTTCCACTGTGTTGCCTAAGTAGCACCAGAGTTCATGTTTTCTAAGGTGTGAGAGGGAGCATGCATCTTCCTCTCTTGATGGTTCTATCAGTACTGACAGAGATTTACCACCCAACCTTCCTAGCATGGCCTTGTTACACCCAGCCTTTGCATCATTTGATGACGATGAATTGGGGATAAGGATCTGGTTAAGAGTAGCTTAATCCCAACATCGCCAACATCCATGTCCATACTTTATAGAAACCAGGGGACACAGGATCTCTTCTTTCTTTAGTTTTGAGAGACTTGGGTTTTGTTAGGGCTGTCTAGGATTGCATGTTGGTCTGCCTAATTTTAGGGTTCAAAGTTAGAATAACATCCACAGAAATCAACCAAAACCCATACTTGTTTTTCTGTAGCCGTTTTTGGTTATTGTATAAATTATACAAAGGAGTTTCACCGTGATACTTCCATACATGCATATAATGTAATTTGATCAAATGCATCTTGTAGTTCTTATTATCTACTGCTCCCTTTAAAACAATTCTGACATGTTTCATGTTCTGTACTCAAATGTGTAAAGTATTTCAGTCGTATTCACTCTTTTTCATCCTCTCCTCTCTCCCTCCACACTGCCACTTGTTCAAAATTCAAAATAGTCACAACACTCCCTGCCATTCATTTTCTGAGGTCTGCAGAAAATGTCCGCATGTGATAGAGAATGTGTGCCATTTGTCTTTATTGGTCTGGATTATTTCACTTGATATTATCATCTCTAATTGCATCTGTTTTCCTGCACTATAATTTCATTCTTCTTTATGCCTTAATAAGGATCTCTTTAGGTCGCTCAGGATAGTTTCAGGTTCACAATCTACCAAACTTAGCCTCTCATAGAAGTAATAGTTCATTCTGCCCAGAGATTCTTCATCTTTTCCAATGGACGCAAATTTTAGCTAGATGAAGCAAAGGTGTCATTCATGGAGCCTACTAAATCATCAGCCTATTTGAAACTTGAGAAAAGGATACAAAGCTGAATGATAGGGAGAGAAGCAAAGGAATAATAGGAGTTGACATTATTGCAGAAGTTTGAGGATTGCAGTTGCATGGATTCACATTTCCTTCACAAGTCACTGAGGTAGCTGGCAACTTCATTCACAGGCAAGCAGCTGTTTGGTGGCTGCATTCACTGGGTTTGAAAATTTCAAGAAAATCAGTCAAATTAACTAGTGCTTTGGTTCCAGCATACTTGTTTCTCAGGCTGCTGAGTATCAACAGAAGATGGTGGTCTCAGGGTACTTACTGCCAGGGCTCAGCAGCAAAACTACATATACCAACCAGGCTTAGCAAACAAATGTAGTTTGGGGATAGGAGAAACCTTAGCAGATGCTGGGGAACCAAAGGACCCCAAGTATTGGAGTATCTGATAACAGAGAAAAGTCTTTCCATGTCAGGGTTCTTAGGTGGGCTTTTATTTTTTAAGAATTCATGGTTAAGGGAAGGGTGGATAATTTGGTGTTTCCATTGGGCCATTGTTTTCTTGGGGTTTTTTTGCCACTTAGACTAAATCTAAGAGCTGTAATTTATTACAGCTATATTCTATGCAAACTAAAAGTAGAGTGTAGGTTTTAGCTTTAAGTTGTTAACATGAGGCCTAGGTAGGTAGTGGGCTGGCTCTGTGCAAAAGCAAAAGTTGTTTTTGAGGCTTTTGCATGAAACATTCTGCCTCTATGGTGCTAGCTCACTTGGGAATCAAGGAGAAAATGAGGGTGTTTTTTCTTTAAAACTGGTGCAATCTTATGCTAAGAACAGGAACAAGTAGAAGCATGAAAATAAATCAAGGATGACAGACTGATTAAATTGTAGGAAGAAAGAAATTTCCTTGGGACAATGGGCAAAATCTGAGGAAATGCATTGTGTAGTTGTCAAAGGAAACATAAGCTCTTGAAATCCAGGAAGATCAATAATGAGACTATAACAGCAAACAATAATATTACATTATAATGAAGCCATAACAAAGCGGCAGTGCACTGGGTGCCGTGAGGATAAAGTGAGTTAATATGTGAAAAATCCACATAGAAAAGGCTCCACAAGTGTTGACTGTTGTCATTATTGTGAAGTTTAGAGGAATAACAATACTAGCATCATATATCATAGCAGAAGGAACTATTAAACACCAGAGGATCTTCCTCAAATAGCAGAGGCAGAATAGAAATAGATGATGTTATAAGAAACATCTCAGTTCAGTCAGAAACAATAAAAGTAGAACAAAACTCCAGCGTTCAGTCAGAAACATGGGCCCCTGCCAGGACCTTTTTTGAGGAAACATGGGAGTACTGGAGTATGAACTCAGGGCCTGGTGCTGTTTGCTTGGTTGGCTGGTGCTCCATGACTGAGTTGTGCCTCTAGCTGTTTTTGGTAGATATTCTGGAAATAAAGTCTCATGGACTTTTCTGCATGGACTGGCCTCGAATCATAATCCTCTGGATCTCAGTCTCTGAAGTAGTTAGGATTATAAGCATGAATCCCAGCTTTACCATGGCTCTTGAACCAAGTGTTCTGAGAGGATTCTCAACTGAAACAACTATGGATTTGAGGAGTCCGTTGTCATAAGTAAAAGCATTTTGCAAATGAAGAACTAGGAGCACAGTCTCTGAGGCAAAGGAACAAAATTCTCCATGATTGGATAATGATGTATGCCACATTTACAGCCCACCTCACCATAGCACTGGGGTTATGGTCACCGTGCTCCTCTGTTCTTTGTCTCTTTTGCTGCCAGTCCTGGGGCTTGAACTCAGGGTCTGAGTAAGTGCTGTCTCTGAGCCTCTTTATGCTCAAGGCTGCCAGTCTACCACTTGAGCCACAGCACCACTTCTGGAATTTTCTGAGTAGTTGATTGGAGATAAAGTCTCACTGACTTTCCTGCCTGGGTTGGCTTCAAACCCCAATCATCAGATCTCAGCCTCCTGAGTAGGTTGGACTACAAGTGTGAGCCACTGGTGCCCAGCTTTCTCTGTTCTGTTTAATCCTAACAGATACCCACATCTTCTTTTTTATTGTTTGTGTAATGATTCTGACTAGTGTAGTCCAAACTCCACTGAGATATAAACTAGGTTCATCCTTCTCATTCCCAAAAGTCTAATCTTTAGTGAATATATTCATTGATCAAATAAATAAAGAAATTAAAGGGTCTTTAAATTTTTTCTTTTAGTTTTGAATACACTGAAGCACACGACTAGAAGCATTCTTATCACCTTTCAATTTTTTTTTTCTTGTTGGTCATGTGGCCTGAACTCTGGGCCTGGGCACTGTCCCTCAGCTCTTAAGCTCAAGGCCAGCACTCTACCACTTGAGCCACAGCACCACTTATAGCTTTTTCTGTTTATGTGGTGCTAAGGAATCAAACCCAGGCCCTCATGCATGCAAGGCAAGCACTCTACCACTGAGCCACCTTCCCAGCCCCCACCTTTCAACTTTTAAATTGATGTTATTTCCCTTGTCCAACTGTACTGAACATAGGCCTTATGATCTCATGAGGAAATAAGCTACAGACTTGACCATCTGTGCTTCACTGAGTTACCACAGACTTAAAGCCTTCCACCTGAAAGACTGAAATGCTTAATACTCACCCTAATACCTGAATTGTTCTTGGTCTTAAACACATTTTCTCCTCCCTCTCCCTCAATGGTTCGGCGACATCAGATCCATCGAGCTGATCTTTCTCCACCTTGGAGTCTTCTGCTGAGCCCTCTTCATCCAGGCAATGGGCAGAGAAAGAGCATGTGATTGGTTTGATCATCTCAACGGGTGTGGCCCTCTCATCATTACCAATTCTCTAAGGAAAAGCTCAGTTCTGTCACACAAATCAAAAGCAGGCTCCTATTTTTCCCCAATTTTCCACAATTGAAAGAATTTGATTGGATCACGGAGTGCTGTGGTAGAAGATAACCTAAGGAAAATAACACCTACTCACCGAAAGACAGCCATGTCCAATCCCAAACTGGTACTTCCCCATGAATGGCAAAAAGGATTTAAAAAAAATAAGCCATTCACTTCCTTAATAGTCATCTGTCTAATCCTGAGTATGAAAATAATTCACAAAATGTGTGTGTGCATGCATGTACACACACACACACACACACACACACACACACACATTTAAGATATGGCCTGATCTAATAGAATGATACCAAGGAACATGTGAGGTAGCTATCACTGGCGTTTCTACCACTTACTCCCATTGTCTCTGGAAAATGTAAAAATTGTCTCCGTAATCAGGACATGGCATTTAAACTTTCTTATTTACTAATCTTCAGCTTGAGCAATAATATTAAAATTAAAACCCTTAACGTTATGTTATGATATTCTCAGCTCAGTTAGAAAATGTTGGTGGTTATGATGCTGTCATAGTTATGGAGCCATTAGTGACTAAACTTACTTCCTTACGCTCCTTACGATTCGAATTGTGAATATGGGAAAGGTATTTCAGCTTATTAGACCATTTTTTAATATTTTTAAATGTTCCTGGTGGCACAATAATTAGAATGATAAGATCTGAAGTTTTTAGAAGCCAGTGGTGAGTAGATCTGTCTCCAGTGTGCCTGTGATGCTTTTGAGAGTTTTTCTCATCAGCTACAGCAATCAGTTCTTGAAGTGATAAACATTTTATACATTATAGATTCATTAGAATTTCCTGAGAACCCAGAAACTTAGTGTGAGAGAGTATGAATTATGCAAAAATACAAATTTACTTGGATGCTATAAAAGCATGGTCAAATTAGGTCTGTTTATGCATGTGCTTCTCAGTCTACCTACCTTACCATAAATTAGTAAGGCAAGCAAAGTTTCAGGATCATAAGAATAAAATTAATAACAAATTGTTTTTTACAGAAATAACTTTGAGACTCAGGTGAGACGTTTTTATGTAGAGTATGTTAAAATTCACTTAAATGTTGATCCTTTCCTTTTCCAGTTTTCGACATAGCAAGTAATTTGTCTTTTCACATTTATAGTCCTCACTTCAGTTTTTTTTTTTAGAAAACAAGCTAAAATTTTGAAAGTGTGTATGAGAAAGGTAAATCCTCAGATTATTTGCTCTGCATGAGAAGCTAAAAGGATTTACATAGTTAAGGTTTGTCTTCCTGTACTTCTCCATTTATTTATTCAACAGACATTAATATTTGCCAAGCTCTATCCTGATGCTGGCGATAAAGAAATAAACAAAACAAATACAGATTCTATCATTATAAAGCCTTTACCAGCACAGGTAAATGATAAAAGCCTATGAGTGAAGCTTGACAATAAATTATGTCCTTCTGGAAACAGCTAGCTTCAAATCATTGGCCTATTCCAGTTCCCACAAATGAAGGAAACCACACAACCTACATTTCTTTACGTCTGGTTTACTTCACTTAATATATTTTTACATGTCTTTCCACTTCTTTACAAATGATATAATGTCATTCTTTCTGACGGATGAGTGTATATATACCACATTTCCTTGATCCATTTGTCTGTTGAGAAGCATCTGGCCTGATTTCATATTGTGCTATGGTAAATAGTGCTTCAATAAACACGGTTATAGTTGTAGCTATAGTGAAGCCTTGTTTGTACTCTATTAGATAAAGGCCCAGGAGTTTAAGTGCTGGGTCATTGGATAGTTTTACGTTTTGTTTTTTGAGGAACCTCCATACTGCTTTCAACAGTGGTTGAACAAGTTTACATTCCAACCAACAGCGTAATAGAGTTCTCTTTTGCCTACATCTGTGCCAGCATTTGTTTTTGTTTTTTGGTTTGTGTTTTTTTTTTGGTCTGGTCGTGGGGCCTGAACTCTGGGCCTGGGCGCTGTCCCTCAGCTCTTCAGCTCAAGGCTACCGCTCTACCACTTGAGCCACAGCACCACTTCCAGGTTTTTTCTTTTTGCTTATGTGGTGCTGAGGAATCAAACCCAGGGCCTCAGTCATGCAAGGCAAGCGCTCTACCACTGAGCCACCTTCCCAGCCCATGTTCCAGCATTTGTTATTGGTAGTTTTCTTGATAATGGCTCTTCTAACTAGGGTGAGGTGGAATCTCAGTGTTGTTTGGACTTGCCTTTCCTTTATGGCTAGAGATGTTGAACATTTTTTTCATGTATCTGTTGGCCATATTCTTCTGAAACATCTGCTTTAAGTCATTAGCCCATTTATTAACTAGGTTGCTGTTTCTTTGAGGGTTTGTTTACTTTTTGGGGGGAGGTCCAGTCGTGGGGCCTGAACTCTGGGCCTGGGCGCTGTCCTTCAGCTCTTCAGCTCAAGGCTAGCACTCTACCACTTGAGCCACAGCATCACTTCCGGCTTTTTTTTCTTTTTGCTTATGTGGTGCTGAGGAATCGAACCCAGGGCCTCATGCATGCAAGGCAAGCGATCTACCACTGAGCCACCTTCCCAGCCCTGAGGGTTCAATTTTTTGAGCTCCATATTAAACTTTTGCCTGATGGATAGCAGGTAATATATATATATACATATTTATACATATATGTATATGTATTATACATATATGTATATATATATATGTATTATACATATATGTATATATATATTGGGTGGCACCCAAGTAGTTGTAAATAAGTTAACCAAAGTATAATCGAAATCTATGGAGTCTAAAAATAGTATAAGTCTTTAGAAAGACTAAGTTAAAGCCTAACAAAATAAATATCAGGAAATGGGTACCTGCAAAGTGCAGGGCAAGAGGAGAGGAGTAGAAGAATGAACAGGGGAAATGAGTAGAATGTAGGCAAGAAAGCATTGCATATGCCACAGACCTGAGAAAAGAGAGAGAAGAGAAGAGTGGGCCCAGCAGGGGGTAGGAAGGAGATGGAAAGGTTGAGAGGATGCCACAGATCAAGATGCATTGCATACATAAACTACTCTGTTGAATGACAAAAGCATTCAATCCATATCCTACAAAATCAAGAAACGTGAGGGAATAGGTAGAGTGAGAATGGTGGGTGAAACTGTTCAAAGGAGTGACAATGATCAAAAGCCACTGTATTCACAAACTGCTCTCTTGTTTGTACAAATACTTACGGAAAATAAAATTAAATTTAAAAAACAAACTAAAGGGCCGAGTGCCAGTGACTCATGCCTATAATCCTATCTACTCAGATGCTGAAGTCTGAGAATCGTGGTTCAAAGCCAGCCTGGGCAGGAAAGTCTGTGAGACTCTTATCTCCAATTAACCACCAGAAAACCGGAAGTAGCACCGTGGCTATAGTAGTAGAGCACTAGCCTTGAGCTGAAGAGCTGAGGGGCAGCATCCAGGCCCAGAGTTCAAGCCTCATGACAAAAAACAAAACCCTAAAGGGAGACTTTATAGAACAAGGAAAAAATAAACATATTGTATAAAAATAAAATTAAAAAAAACCTGAGGCCTGTTTTATACTTTCCATGAAAAAATGTCCCATGGCTCCCCTAAAATATCTGTGTGCACCATTACAAGTCAGATTTAATGACCAGGATGCTTCTTGCTATTTCCAATAGAAACATTATATACAGACATCAAACTCTTACTCCAATCTTGCCATCTCCATTTAGCAGCTGTCTGACTGGATGTTCTCTCTTGGTCCTCTGCATACATAATAGCTTTTTCTTTTTTCTTTTTTTTTGGGGGGGGTCCAGTCATGGGGCCTGAACTTGGCCTGGGTGCTGTCCCTCAGCTCTTCAGCTCAAAGCTAGCGCTCCACCACTTGAGCCACAGCGCCACTTCCGGCTTTTTTCTTTGCTTATGTGGTGCTGAGGAATCGAACCCAGTGCCTCAGGCATGCAAGGCAAGTGCTCTACCACTGGAGCCACCTTCCCAGCCCCATAATAGCTTTTTCGATGTCAACAATCATGTAAGAAACTTTTTTGAGTTTCCAATAGAACATGAACTTTACAAACTATGTTTTTATATACTTAGTCAATCTTATAATAAAAATGTCTTCATTATTTATAGATGAGAATACTTGAATTTTAATGAAGATAGATAAAGTGTTCCAATTACAAGCACATTTTAACTCAGGACAGTATGATTTCAAACTTATGTTTTTTCATATGGAAAAAATTATGTTGAGTGAAGTCAGTAAGGCTCAGAGAGACAATGGGCATATGTTTTCTCTTGTATGTGAAAGTTAGATCTAAATTATGAACATATAGGAAAATGCATAGAGGACCCTATGCATATATGCACAAACTGATGAATGTATGACATACACAGGAGTAGATCCTTATAGTTTATCTTCCTTGACAATTAACAGATAGTTAAACAAAATGAAGACCAGGAAATTGAAATGTATCTTGTCTGAAGGAAAAGAGGTTAAAGGGCAGAAGGAGATGAATGGAAAGAGGAATGGTTGGTAAATACTGTCATACTATTCAATGTACATATGTGAAAATGAAACTAGGTAACTTGAAAGGATGAGTAGGGTTTTGATAACTGGTGGGAAAATGATGAATAAGGTACATTGATCAAGTTGTATTATACTCATAAATTGGCGTGTGTTAAATTAGACCCCCTTTGTACAAGTATTTAAAGAAAATAAAATAAAATTCATATTAAAAAAAGAGCAAACAAAATTGAAAAATACACCCATTGATCTAATAATATTTTCACTTCTTACCAGATTATAAATTTTCAGTCAGAAGTCACCTTTGACTGTGTTTAACTTGCTTAACATCTAAAACTGATGCTTCACTCATTGCAGACTGATTGTTTCAGGATCACCATATAATTAAGGCAATTATCAACATGAACTTCAGCAAATGCCATCCTCCCCAGATGGTATACAAAATGACTGTTAGAGCAAATTAAAGAAGAAAATCGCAGGAGGCTGAAGGAATGAAGAAGGAGAGCAGACAATGCGAGGGTGAGTAGAACTTAAGCAGCTCGCAGCAACAGGTAGTCCAAATATGGGAAAAGTTAAAAAAATGTTTTGAGATGAGAATGCAGGAAATCTACCATGAGACAGAAATTATAAGAGTCTCATTGCTCCTTGGAACAGAGAGATATAGCTGAAGAGAGCCTAGATTCTTAAGTGGACATCCTGACCAGAATAATGTTCCCCAACCCAAGATATCCATGTCTAACTCCATATTTTGTGTGTGGCGGGGAGGGGAGGGAATTTTGCAGAAATAATTAAACATTTTGAGAAGTTGACATTATTCTGGATTATCCAAGCTTGCACTATGTAATAGACTTCTTTATAAAAGAAGACGGTTAGGAGATCAGACTGAGCAGAATGTGATTTGAAGTTAGATTAGAAGTTAGAAGTGATACACAGAAAGTACCATGAGCCTTTTAAAGAATTCAGGCAATATCTAAGAGCTGAAAAGATAAGGAACAGATCAGAACCTGAAAGAATGTAGCCCACTGACACTGACTTCTTGGAACTGTAGGACACATTTGTGTTTGAAAGCCATTTCATTCAGTCATTACAGAAAAAAGAGAACATTATGAATGGAGCATCCAATCATTAAGATACTTGAAAGCCATACTACAAAAACAAGTAGCTACTTTTCATGAAGTGACTATTGTTAGTTGTTCATCCATGAGTGTTTTGAAGTTAAATTGTGTTATTTCATTTATTCACGGTTATTTGAACCATTGTGGAAGCACCAAGAATGGAACCAGGAGGCAGATATGAGGGAAAACAAGGATCTTCCTGAGGACTCCAGGGACAGAAGGATTAAGAAGAAGGATGAAAAATTCAAAGTTGATACCCAATCTATGAGTGTGTGAGGTATATGTGACAAAATAGGCAATGTAGATGCATCATTAAATACTATAAGCTGAGCACTCCACATGTGGAATTTAGTTTGCTGGGGTCATATCTGCCAGACAATGCACAGTGCATTATTACAGAGAAAAGGAGATGCTTGAAATTTTCCAATGAACTGTGAGCTCCATGGAGCTTAGGAAAAATTCCTTTTTCATAATGCATGGATCTGATCCAACATAGGACATTAAAATTTGTAGATTCTACGGACGTAATAAGTGATCTTGCTAACAAAATGCAAAGCCTGTATCTCTTATGAAGTGATGCACCCTCCCTATCTTTCCAATTTTGTATCTGGATTCTAAGGAGTCTATATCACTATGTGGTTTTCATAGGGAAGATTGTCCAGTCCTTATGCATTCCATGTAGTGTTGATATGTCCTTTGAACTTTGTTTTTGTTTGTTTCCTGGGCATTGTGCATTGGTCTCCGATGAATTGGGACCTTCTCATGCAGTCATGTGCACCGTACAGGTACTGTGGTCCCAGGCCCCAAAGTATGGCCTCCTTATCTCTATCAAACGCCTCTTTTATTCCCAATCTATCTGTGTCCCTGCTGCTTTTTAGAGAGAATTACTCTGACTTGGGTTTTTGCTGTTGTTGATGGTGGTGGTGTTTTTGAAATATCCTGGGTCTAGTAAAGTTGTAATCAAATCCAACTTCTTTTATATTTATTATCCAGCCATTTACCAATTCAACCTCATGAAAGACATAGTAATGTTCAATACAAATGTCTCAGAAGCCAGGAGGCTACTACCTCATGCAGTGCCTTTGAAACTTTAATTCTTTCAAATTTCTCTGAAGTTTTTATTTTGTTGTTGTTTTTTGTGTTGTTTTTTTTTTCGATCGTGGGGCCTGAACTCTGGGTCTGGGAACTGTCCCTCAGCTCTTCAGCTCAAGGTTAGTGCTCTACCACTTGAGCCATAGCACCACTTCCAGCTTTTTCTGCTTATGTGGTGCTGAGGAATAGAACCCAGGGCCTTATGCATGCAAGGCAAGCACTCTACCACTAAGCCACCTTCCAGCCTTTCTCTATTTTAAAACAGTTCTTTCTACAGAAAGAACTGTTCTTTTAATGTCTCTCTTTGAATTTTTAAAAATAATTATACTTGAAACTCAAAGCTAAGCCCACATTTTTTTTATTGTCAACCATGACTTCTTGGGTATCTTTTCTTTCCTTAGAGAAACAGGCCAAGGTCCCATGACTTGGTCTTAATTATAGAAGACTGATGGGAATGACAAAGTAACATTTGAGAAGGGAATCCATGAGAAGCCATTTTTACAGTATTATTTAGTATTATTTTTCTACAAACTAACAGCGACTAATGAATAGAAACAATGAAAGAAAGAATAAAGACTGAAAACTAAACTTGTAGAAGGGTATAAAGTTGGACCAGGAAAGAAAGCAGCAATGGGGCAGAAACTGGAAAAAAAGAAGAAAAAAGAAAACACTGTTCAAGACAGATGGAGAACTAAGTTTTCAGAGGTGAAGCCTGCAAGAGAAATGAGAAGAAAAGCACAATTCTAAGATATCCTTGACAGTGCACATGCAAAAGAAACCCAGGATAGGAAAAGTGAACAGTAATTGACACTTGGTAGCTCAGAGTTGGGGTATACTTTCCATTTGTGTTTAAAGAACATCTAGTTATAGATTTCATACCAGAATATTTATCTCCTAGTTATTCCTATGCTACAAATTTAAACAAACAAAAAGGAAGGCTGTGTTTGAGTATTTACATACATAGATACAATACATTTATACCATATTACATACAGATGAGATATATTTACATTATGTCTATATTAAGAGAGTAAAATAGTGATCATTTTTGTTATCTCTATAAAATATTACTGAAATTTCTATGTTCATTAATAACCAACCTGAAATGCAGACATCCTAAAATAATTTTTGTGTGTAGGTGGGATTCCCAATCATTTTTCTTTCCATGTTACACAGTACTCTATTTAAAACACAATAGTTATTGAATTTTAGTTTATATTTATTGTTTTCCTCATTGTGGCAAAATTTCTAAGAAAAAGAACTGGAATGAAGAAAGACTTGTTTTAGCTCGTGGCTTCAGAGATTCAGTCCTTGGGTAGCCTAGTTGCTTTTTGGCTTGAAGCAAGGCAGACGGCCCATGACCCAAGGGCAGAGTGGATGAAAAGTTGCTCACTTCATGGTAGCCAGGAATTAGAGACAGAATGAAGAAGAGACAAGGGACAATATATACCCTTCAAATGCATATCCTTAGTGAACTACTTTCTCTAGCTAGGGGAACGTGCTCATAACCCATTCAGCTGTGGACTTACCAAGGATGAACTATGCATTTGGTGAGAGCTACACCCTCAAAAAGGTCATCTCGCAATAGGGCCACATACTGAGGACCAAGTCTTTAACACATGAGACTTTCAGATTTTAACCCTCACCATTATTGTAACTTTCACAATTCCAAAGCTTCTACTGAGCTGAAGAAGTATAAGAAACAACTCTTTTACTGTCTAACAAATTTGAAGCTTTAATTAAAAGACAAACATCACTTTGGGAAAGCAAATGAAGGTCTTTGCATCATTTTCCAGAGGGAACTGATGAATAAGTAGATAATATATCACCTGGATCCAAATGTGCTACAGTAGATACTCAAGGGACTGGATTTTGTACTTCCATTATTCACTGATAATTGTAAAGTTCACTAATAACTATCTGTGTGTGTGTGTGTGTGTGTGTGTGTGTGTGCTTGAACTCAGAGCGTTGGCACGATTCCTGAGCTTTTGTGCTCAAGATTAATACTCTACCACTTGAGCCATTAATTGTAGATAAGAATCTCACAGACTTTGCTGATCTGGCTGGCTTCAAACCTTGATCTTCAGATCTCATTTTCCTGTGTAACCAGAATTACAGACATTAGCTACTGGAGCACAGGCATTAACTTCTAATTAAGTATTTCATCATAAATATATATTCCATAAAGCAAGCCAATTGTAATTTTCTACATATATTAGGTACAAAAAGTTATATTATGAGACATTCGGTGCAAAAGTATCTTTATGGGAGGGACATTTTTATATACTATAGCCCACTCACTCCACAGCTCATTAGGGCTTGGCATTTTCTACAAAGATCATGCTGAGACATGCAGGAAAGAGTTGCTAGCAAATCAGACCAAAAGAAAAATGAAAAAGGACCAAGATTTGCAACCTGATAGCTACAAAATCACTGACCTGATTATGCTTCCTGAGAAAGACTAAAAGTATTTCCCAAGTTGAATAAAAAAGAAGAACCAGTCAATAGTTATGGTGCCCAGGACAGTGATGAGGGCAGGCCCTCCCACCAATAAACGTGCACTCACGATGATGCCGCACAAGAGAGAGGCTTGCCCTGTAGATCTGCACTTCCTGTGAAGACACAGGGTTTTGCTGGGGCGGGGGGTATTGCAAAAGTGATGTACAGAGGGGTTACAGTTACATAAGTAAGTCAATGAGTATAATTTTTGTCAAACATTGTTTAATACCACCACCATCCCCAACACACACACACACACACACACACACACACACACACACACACACAATTTTCTCCTGAAGGTTTTTGCTCTTAAATTCATTTTAATTTCTGGTCCTGGGGTTTGAATTTAGGAACTAGGTGCTATCCCTGAGCTTTTCTACTCAAGATTAGTGCTCTACCACTTGAACCACTGCTCTACTTCCAGCTTTTTGTGTTTAATTGGGAATTAGAGTCTTGTAGACTTTCCTGCCCAGGCTGGCTGTGAACCACCATCCACAGATCTCAGCTTGCTGAGTAGCTAGGATTATAGGGATGGGCCACCAGTGCCCAGCTCTCTTAACTCAATATTTTTGAAAATAATAATAAAGCAGTAATTTTATTTTAGGGACTTCTCATTGATAGCTCTTAAACTTAAGTAGATAAACATTAGTAAGTGATGATAAGTAAAACCGAGACAGATACTTGAAGAGATCCACAGTAACTGATTTTGTTTTTTAAAAAAATGCACAGTTGATCTGCTCCTCTTTTACCCCAAGTGATTAGTTTGCAGGGGAAATAAAGTAACTCACTCATTAACAACCAAAAGCTTATTTTCAAAAAGCATTTCTCCTCCAATTGATAGTAAGTTGTTCATGGTTTCCTTCTATATTATCAAAGGAAAACCCAGGAAAGAGTTCAGATGTATCTTTTTCTATTCTCAAATAATATTCATGAATCAACTTTACATATCAGTGAGAGACTTGTCCTATTATGGGCTCAAGCAACTATTTAATCAATGTTTTTACAAGCTTGTTTTTCTTCTTACTTTGTCTTGGATTCAAAGTTATTTTTCTCCAAATCAGAACATTCTCTTCCACTAAAGCCCTACAAACTCCCAGATGGTTTCAGAGATGTTTCTAAATAGAGCTGCTTTTTTTTTTTCATGAAACGAAGAGTGGTCCAACAATTAATTTTGTTCTCTTGCCTGTATGGTTTATTTTTAAGACATGCTTGAATGATTCTTCCTATTAGAAACATTTTAATTTCCCTTTTCTTTTGAATCATTCCCTTTTTCTTACAGCTTTTATTATGTCTTGGTGTACGGCTGGAAAAATAAGTACTATTTGCGTTAGTAATAAGAATAGGCCATCATCCCCCAAGACAACTTACAATGATCAACTCTTCTGAAAATTTAAACTTTATCTCTTAACTTTCCTGTGTTACAATTAGCTTTCATTGTTCTTTCAAACTTGTTTTATATTGTAAGAACTGTAGAGACTTGGGTGGCCTGAGCCTGTAACTACAAATTGCAAGTACAATCAGAGATATATTGGAGTTTGGGGATGGCTCCCTCCTCGGTCAGGACAATTTCAATGATAGAAAATATGCTAAAAATCTGCTATCATCCTCACTCACTGAATTGGGATCTATGAAAGGCGAGGCACAACTCTTGATACTTCTCAGACCATTTTAGTGTCCAGACTGAGTCAAGAGAGTCTTACCTAATCTACGAAACATTTTCAGTCAAGGACGCTGCAGCCTAAATAGTTTCAGCCCTTGGTCTACATGCACAAATTAAAGAGCTGCATGGATGGAATTAGAGTGCCATCTGCTTAACACAAAGGCCTTTGATTGCAGGGACTGTCCATTGTCAAAGGGCTTCCCGAAGAACCTAAGAACAATTTATTTCAGTTTCAATATTTGCTACATAATATGAATAGTTCAGTAAGAGATAAATATGTGGGGCTTCTTTCCATCAGTTATTAAGAATTTTTAAAAGTTGGTAAGCAGAGGATTAAACCAAGCACAGGACCCTTCTAAGTGCAAGTCTGGACATGAGCACACAGGGGCAGGCCGTGCACAGGAGAAACTGACTCTGGTCAAGGGTTTGGGGACATTCTTTATTCAGTAACAATGTATTGTGTTTTTGTCATTTATTTTAACTGTACAGGTGAGGTACAGAGAGGCTGCAGTTACAGAAATCAGATGATGAGTGCATTTCTTTTTGAACAGTGTCACCTCTTCTCCCATTTTCACCCAGCTGTTCCCGCCTGTCTCCCCTCCCCCACAAGTTGTGCAGGTCATTTTCAACATACTGTCTAGTGAGTGTCACTGCTGCATTTGTTCTCCTTTTGTCCCCTCCCCAAAAAAACACATAAACTTACATATAAGACAAAAGGTACAGCATTCAAAAAACAGAGACAAAGGAGAAAATAAAAAACAACAACAGAAAGCAAGATTTTTTTTTTAAATCCCATTTCCTCCTTTGGTCTCACTGAGTCAATGTTTAGAGTTCTGTTTAATTTATCATGCCCAATTGTAATTTTTTGTCTTTTACCATCACGCGATTTATGTTTCTTTTTTTAATTTTTATTTTTTGTGAACATACTGTACAGAGGGGTTACAATTAAGGTCTGGCTTACTTCAAAAAAATAACGAAAAAGGAGCCTGGTATTGGTGACTTACACCTGTTATCCTAGCTACTCAGGAGGCTAAAGTCTGAGAATTCCAATTCAAAATCAGTCTGGGAAGAAAATTCTGTGACACTCTTAACTCCAATTAACCAGCAAAAAGCTGAAATGGGGAGGTATAGCTCATCTGGTAGAACTCCTGTCTTAAACAACAAAAGCTAAGGGATAGCACTGTAGCCTTGAGTTCAAGCCGCAGTACTGGCACACATAAAAATAATTTACAACCATAAATTGAAAAGCAGTGATAAACAACAGTTTTTGCTAGTTTGTGTTTTTATTTACTTCTTAAATTTAAGAATTCTCAGTAAATGTCAGTATACTAAAGCTTATTGCGTCTTTCTTTTTTTGATGGGGAGGGCTGGTCATGTGGCCTGAACTCTGGGCCTGGGCGCTGTCCCTCAGCTCTTCAGCTCAAGGCTAGCGCTCAACTACTTGAGCCACAGTGCCACTTCCAGCTTTTCTCTTTTTGCTTATGTGGTGCTGAGGAATTGAACCCAGGGCCTCATGCATGCAAGGCAAGTGCATTACCACTGAGCCACCTTCCCAGCTCCTTATTGTGTCTTTCTTAACTTTCTCTTCTTCCTGAACAGAGCAGAAATCTGTCAGATGTGAGCTTTTTTGAGATCTTTTATTTGGGATAATTATTCCCAAGAATAGTCAAGAAATGGGGAAGAGTAATACCAAGAAGGAACAAATAAACTTTATGATTGATTTGATGTATGAACTAGACTGGGCCAGAGACATCCAGATAGCTGATATCACGTTAATTCTATGCCTGTGGGGTTGTTGTGGGAGGAGACTACTGTTTGGGTTGGTAGGCTAGGTGACCTTCACCTAGTTTGAGGGCCTGAAAACAACACATGAATCAATCAGTTCTCTGTCTTCTTGAACTGAGACATTTCTCTCCTGCTTTCAGAGAGCAGGCTTTAGATCTTAGGCCTTCAGACCCAAACTAAGATGTAGACTATTGGCAATCTGGTTCTCGGATCTTTTGGATTGAGTTGAAACTACATTATCTGCTTCCCTGAATCTCCCTAGTTTGCAGATGACAGATCATGGGATTTCTCAGCCTCTATAATCCAATGAGCCAAATTATTATGATAGATTGCTTATTGGGCCTGTGGCTCACATGTTTCACTAATGAGTGTGAGGCTCTGAGTTCGATCTCCAGTACCACCAAAAAGCGATAATAAATCTCACTCATATGTGTGTGTGTGTATGTGTGTGTGTGTATGTGTGTGTGTGTGTATGTGTGTGTGTGTATGTGTGTGTGTGTGTGTGTGTGTGTGTGTGTGT